>NW_026963347.1:0-613803 GCF_036588685.1 Mytilus trossulus | reverse complement strand
AAGATATCATGAACAGTAAAACTCATAAATCGAAAACATAGAAAATTAAAGAATAAACGACACAAAGCCCACCAAAAACTAGGGGTGATCTTAATATGTGCTCCGGAAGGGTAAGCAGACCCTGTTCCACATGTGGCATCCGTTGTGTTGCTTATATACAATGTATCTCCCAATTGATACGATATTCTCGTGCTTTTCCTATTATGATTTTCTTGATAGCGGGTTGTTGCTCACTAGGAACCTTTTAAATCAAAAGTTCCAAATGGTGAAGTTGAAATCATCTATTAGTACATTGTACGGACGCCATCCCGAATTATTGAATGACCGTTATGGAATAAGCGTTTCACAAATGATATCGGATAAGTTCCTTACGTCGTAACTACAATCCCGTTCTCTTTCATAAATGTGACCTACCGAATTAGATAATTAACCGGATTTGCTATCTCATAAGCAACACAACGGATGTCACATGTGGACCAGGGTCTGCTAACCCTTCCGGAGCGCATATTACGATCACCCATAGTATGCAGGTGCTGCTAGAATGTTGCTACTTAGAAATGGAAAGTTGACAATTGGAAAGCTAAAATCATCTTTTCGTAAATTTACATAACATTTACCTCGAGTACAAAGTAGAACAACTCAAACAGTTGAAGTCCTTACCGAACACGAAACGTGATAAATTAAATTGATTTTTTTTTTTTTTTTTTTTTTTTTATTTTTTTTTTTTTAATATTAGTGTTTTATCTTTTGCACTAGATCATCAATAGTTCTGTTAATTCCCTTTACTTTGTCATGACCCCTTCAATTTAAGGTCCAATCTGTAATGAGTTTACCCCTGGTTTCGTTTTTATTTGTCAATGATTCTAACGATAAAGTCTTAGATAATATTTAGTGTAGTGTCACAGCTTTTGTCGTAGATAACTAAACCCGAATAATCCAGTCGTTATATTACACTCACGTCTACATAACCTAGAAAGGTGGAGAGAATCGGACAGGTAAGGGCTTGAACTATACGAGTTAAAGATAACTTGTATCAGCATAAACTATTTCAAGTGTTATATTATTGTATATTATCAGATTTGTAAAACAATAAAATATGCAGGGGTTCTTCCGTATACATTTGTGCTTCTATTTTTGTCCCTGACCTATACACTTGATCCTATTTTTAAGAGTCCTTTTCTCGTAAACGAATAGCCTAGAGACATCCGCATGTAAATAGCTCAATATTTTTGCTAAGATGGTGAAGATAGAAAGGAGGGAAAATGAAAATGAAAACTCGGAATATACATTAACGCAAAAGATAATCAAAACAATTTTCTTAGTGTTAACATGGGCTATGATAGTAAGTACATGTATGAATATTTTCTTTCAGTAATATTTAGGTATAGAAAGACATTGATCATTGATATTCTATGGTACAATAATAAAACCCTAACTCACGTGAGTGTGTCGGATCTATTATAAATACGACGTACCAAAATCAGTTCGGGAGGGCAGCGTTAACATGGACATGATGGATTCAATTCAGATGAAGAGATGGACAAGAAACGACCATTACAACCTTTCTTCTATTCTTAATCCTCTTGCTACCGTTGATTTGATTTTGTAACATGTGTGCCTGAACATAGTGGCGACCAATGGATCAATCAGAGCCATCAAAGAAATACTGTAATGAACAGATGCATGCATCAATTAAACATTTAAACATGTGTGGCCATTAGGTGCAGCCGGTATGGACACATGTGTGCCTCCGTAGGCCAGAGGGGTCAGGTCAAATGATTTTTTTCAAATGTGTCATTATAGTGCCAGAAGATTTTAAAGTGTTCATACGGCTAAGTTTTCAATTCAATTCATAGGTGGTATACGTGTTGTTATCCTTTTTGTCATTTTGTTTTCGTATTTCTTTCGTATTTCTTTTTGTTATTATAGCCTACATTTGTTAGTTGTGTTTTCATTTTGCTCTTTTCATCATATTGACACCTCGATTTCAATATTAATACATTTTTTGTGCCAGAAAATAACTCAAAATATTAAACTGCTCATATGTGCTGTCACTTAAGCTAGATTAGCCCATAACACTATATAGACCGTTTGACCTTAGGTTAGTATATCAATTTAGTTTGTATTTCATTGTTATCTCACTGCTAAACAAACTTATATCGTCAACTACATGTATGAAAGAGGGTCTTGATGGGGATCCTTTATTTCTGTATTTTTTTATTTTTGCCAACTACTTTCTATTTTTTTCATATACTTTTACAAGCTACTATCTATTTTTTTTCTTAATATACTGTTGCCAACTACTATCTATTTTTTTTCTTAATATACTGTTGCCAACTACTATCTATTTTTTCTTATACTTTTACCAACTACTTTCTATTTTTTTCTTATACTTTTGCAAGCTGCTATCTTTTTTTTCTTGATATACTTTTGCCAACTACTATCTCTTTTTTTCTTATACTTTTACCAACTACTTTCTATTTTTTTCTTATACTTTTGCAAGCTACTATCTATTTTTTTCTTAAATAAATATACTTTTGCCAACTACTATCTATTTTTTCTTATACTTTTACCAACTGCTTTCTATTTTTTTCTTATACATTTGCCAACTTCTTTCTATTTTTTTCTTATACTTTTGCAAGCTACTGTCTATTTTTTTCTTAATATACATTTGCCAACTTCTATCTATTTTTTTCTTATACTTTTACCAACTACTTTCTATTTTTTTCTTATACTTTTGCAAGCTACTATCTATTTTTTTCTTAATATACTTTTGCCAACTACTATCTATTTTTTCTTATACTTTTACCAACTACTTTCTATTTTTTTCGTTTACATTTGCAAGCTACTATCTATTTTTTTCTTAATATACTTTTGCCAACTACTATCTATTTTTTTCTGATACATTTTGTACTTTTACCAACTACTTTCTAATTTTTTTTCTTATACTTTTGCAAGCTACTATCTATTTTTTTCTTATACTTTTGCCAACTAACTTCTATTTTTCTTCTTATACTTTTGCCAACTACTATCTATTTTTATCTTATACTTTTGCCAACTACTATCTTTTTTTTTCTTAATATACTTTTGCCAACTACCTTCTATTTTTTTTTACATTTAAGCACCTCATTATTTTTTAATTCTTTATTTTTGGTCCGTTTTTTCAGAGTCTATTATTTACATTTTTTTGTAATCCGCATCCAAACCCTCATAAAAAGATGACAAAGTTTTGACACGGTTTTTAACGAGAAAAGCGACGGCCTGAATATTTTATACAAAAAAAATATGGACACTCTATTTCAACTTCAAAAACATTCATATCGACAATGCGTTTATCTGAATAAAATATCAAATAAGGAAACACTTAAGATATAACCTAAATTCCTTGACACTCATCGATAAAGTATTGATAGTAACCCAATACACCTGTAATGTTATAAATCTTGATTGATACGTACATTATCGGTTGTGTAACGTTCAGTCGCAAATATTTGATGCATGTTGAGGACGAGAACACTTTAACAGTAAGTATTATAGGTCGGACATATAAATGTAGTAGAGGTCATAAGGAATAAGGTCGGGGAAATGTCAACTATAACTGATCACTCATTTTTTTTTTTTGGGGGGGGGGGAACTAATGAAGTAACTTCCATAAAAAGAAAAAATGAACATTAGGCAAATGAATTCGCGATATGACTTAATTTCATACGACTCTATTGTAGGGTCTATACACAGAAATATCAGGAATAACACAGAAAGACCTAATCATCAAAACGAACTCTGACTATGAACTGGTTTCACGAGCAATTTCCGGACGTAGTTTTGGCTATTTCATTGGGTCGTTTATCGGCGGTCCCTTAGTCGACAAACTAGGGAACTACTGTGACCTAATGATAGCCATAAGTTTAGACGGAGCAGCCATAGCAACAATCATAGCACCTTATTCATCGAACGTTGGTATGTTAGGAGTTTTATTGGTAATAGGCGGTACATTTGAAGGAGTAATAAATATAGGTGAGTAATTAAAGCATTATAAACGTTGTAAACCTAAACATTAATATCAAGAATAAAAAAAAACATCAACTGAAGGTTAAGTATTAGGGTATAGACGGGGTTTACAGAAAGAGAGTAATTGCCAAAAAGTGAAGAATTAAGGACTAAACAAAGAGGAAAATAGAAAAACAATGCCCCTCCCCCCAAAAAAAAAAGAAAAAAAGAAGAGAATAATGGGGTGTTAAAATACAGGGAACTCGTGTGCAAAATTTATAGCGATTAGAGAGGATGTCTTCAAAAACTAAAGAATACAGACTTGAGGAACATCCAACTATAAATCCAAACCCTCAAGTATTGCGCAATACTTTGGTGCCGACCTTTTATATAACCAGACGTTTCCTATAATGTATAGTTGAAACCTTTTGACTCAGTGGCATATTGCTCACTTCGAGTTTGGAAAATAGCAAGTATATATATATATATATATGTATTTGCAGCATTTTTCTCCTGCTTCGAAGCCAGTACGTTGAAAGCATTTATATGTATATATATATATGAATTATTTTTGTTTATCCTGCAATTCAACGAACATAAAAAGTTTTTTTTATATCGATTATCGAAATAAGAAAAAAATCGAAACAATTATTAAAAAAAAACATAAATTGTTGATTGATATTAAAATCAATTTATTATTCCACAGCTGGGCAGAAACTGATTTTAAATCTCTGGAAACGGAAGGCAACTGGACCACTTCACATCTTACACTTTGGTTTTGGAATGGGATCCTTCATCGTTCCACAAATTGCCAATCCGTTCTTAGCTGTCCTCGCCCCATCGGTAGATATAACAAATGTATCAAGCATAAACGGAACAAAATCACCGTTTGTAATTGATCCAGTAACTGTAACAGCCATTACCACAAATAAAACAACGACAGCAATATTTCTTAAAAAGTCGAAAATAGAATCGGCCTACTTGATTGTGTCAATCATAGTTGCTTCATTATCTGTTGTATTTTTTCTATATCAATTTTGCAATCGTACAACAGTCTACGCGCATGTGCATGTTCCAGGTGAAGTTAAAGAATCCAACTTCCGGAAAGCAGTCAAGTTAGTGGATCCGGCCACATGCGCAGATGGTAACCGCTGCTTTGGTGTGCAAATATTTCTGTTAATATTCTTATATTTTTTCAACGCAGTTGGTGGCGAGAGAATGTACAGCAAATTTATTAGGAGTTATGCCATTGATAAGCATAATTTTTCCGGAGATGACGGTTCTCTTATAAACACAACATTCTGGATCTGTTTTGCGATCGGCAGACTGACTGGACTATTAACTGGAAGATTTATACCTGTCCGTATTCTGATTGTAATTGAAGCATCTGGCGTTCTAGTAACAGCTATCCTACTGGAAATATTTGCACGCGAAAACGACCTGGCCCTGTGGGTACTTACCTGTCCAATGGGATTCTTTCTTTCGCAATTATTCCCAACCGGAATTGGTTGGGGAGACTTCCATGTTGAATTTACGGGGATAGCGATCACATTTGCCCTAATGGGTGGTGCTTTGGGTGGCGTTTCGTATCTATGGGTGCTTGGATATCTTTACGAATACCAAGGCTATGACATGTTTCTACATCAGTTAGTGTTTTATGGAGGATGTATGATGTTTTTCACCATTATCATGACAATAGTTGGAATAAAACATGGCGGACGGTTTGAGAGGGATACCGAAGGACATGCAGATGAAAATGCAATCGAACTTGATGAACTTGATGAAGACATTACATGTATCAATGATGAAGCTTAATTCATACAATACAGAATGTGTGTCAACCAAACGCTATTCCGCGAACACAGTTATCGTTCCTTGATTGTCATTGTCTGATAAATAGTCACTTGTGTGGACAGTGTGGTAGTTGTCATTTCTAATTATACCCTTTCCAAATGTATATCTTTAAGTCATATGCATCACCTAGCAAGTTCAGGGAAACTAAAATAACACTGTAAAAATTTTTGCATGCATTTTAAAGAAAAGAACTGTTTTGATCAAGCTAAAAAAGGCTAAACTTAAGTATGTTGGAAGCTGTAAAAAATCATAAAATTGTCCATATTTTGAGTAACAGCTGATGAAGTTATTTTATTTTGATATAATTATTTCAAAAAGCACTGTACATGTAACAATTATGATACAAATACGGAGAAGGTCAGATGCAGATCCAGCTTTTTTAAAAGAGATTCTTAACCCAGGAGAGAGTAGGGATGGGTTGTTGTGGTAGAAGGTGGGATGGGAGGGGGAAGGGGTTCAACCATATGTTAAATTCTGAAGAGTTAATCGTCCATAAAAAAGAGGATTCCAACCAGAGAACCCCCACCCCGTAATCTGTCTCTGGGAGGATACGAATCTGGAGCTTTTTATCAAATTGCTTTTCTTTTAGATCATTGTTATGCAAATGCGTTTTGTAAAATAAAGATTTAACACACAACTCACAGTTGCACATGTTCTGCTGTACGGTAAGATGATATTAACAACTTTCAGTAAATGAGCTTTTAAAGAAGCACCCATTCAATGTAAATATTTAAAGTGGAGATTAAAGCATTCTATTTATACGTAAACACAACATTATTTTGTCCGAAAGCCAAATAAAAAAACACAAGTTTACCTAACAATGAGCATGCTACTAGCAATAAATGTATGGTAGTTTTCTAACACTGATTAGTCCTGAGTGTACATGGTCATGCACTTATACATGCCGTGCTGATTTTGTTAGCAAGTTAAAGGTTTTAATCCTTTTGTCCGTCAGTCCTGTTCAAATCTAAAAGATTTTAATAACTTGTAGGAGTTACATCTGTATGAGCATCTGTATTGGTATCTGCGAGATCTCGTATATGGTTTTTAATTAAATCCATTATGTATCTCCATAGCAACAATTTTGACATTTCAACAAACTCTTTTACTAATGAAAAAAAATATAATTTAATTTAATGAGGACAAACCCAAGTAAGAACTTAATACCTCAAAGTAACATAAATAGAACCATACACGTACATGCTTGCAGGTCCTCGGTAAACATCTCGCATCATACAGAAGTGCATCTTATGTGATCCTCTTCTTACTGCTTTCCATAATAAAAATTGCAAATCATATTCATTGGGATTGGCAATACTTGAAATCTTCTGCTTCTTTAATTTTTTCAGGGTTTGAACACTCTCATCTACATGGTCGCTGTGTTCCATTAGCGCACCTTGGTAAAATAAAAATGATAAATGTATTCAAAAAGATTTGAAGTTATTCCAAAGTTAAAAATGTTGAAAGGAAAATCCAAAGGAATGTTGCACATTGAAAAAGTATAATCACAGGAATGTATATACATGTAGTTGTATACACGAATACACTGTCAAACATACACATATTTTATCCACACTGATCTGTATCCACACTTTTTTGTAGAAGAAAAACACTGAATTAATCTATTTTGCTGTATTACAATGACAATGTTAACTAAGTAGACGAAAGAAACAACGAATGTTAGGGTAAAATATGTTGACATATTATGAATTAACAGTTTACAAAACTATCAAAAACATAAAAACGCCCAATTCATCACCCTGTCTTAGTCCTATAATATAAGACTCTGGAGGTTCATATCATTTACATTCAACGTTTTTTATCGGATATTTTTTTTTTACTATCAATGTTGAACCCCAGAGTCTTATAAAATTTGTCATTTTTTCTCGTAGCAAAAATTAAAATTAATAATCCACTGCCAAAACAAATAAAATTATTAGGAACAACCTAAATATGAATGAAAGTAACTTCTTACCGTATTAATTGTTAAAAATAATGTTCCTAATCCATCACTTTTATCCTGAGTTGACAAACAATTTTTTTCACGCCATTTTATTTCAAATATATGTGCCGATTCTTTATTTTAAGGATTTCGTGAACGAAACGAATTTGACGATAATATTTTTAACCAGTATAGAACAACGAACGAAAACCCGTCCAATTGTAATGGTGTCATGCAATTATTGAGATAACCATAAAAAGTGCTGAGAGATTACGAATGGGGTTAACAGAATAGAGAACAACATAAAGAATAAAAAAAATTGGCATGGTTCTATTTTAACCCCCCCCCCCCCCCCCCCCGAAAAAAACGGTATAATTATATTGTTTACAGTTGAAAAGAACAATGTCCAAAATACAGTTATAATGTATCAACAGATTAGTAAAAAATATGTTTAAACATTAATTATAGGTATAACTTATTCATTAAGCAAGTCAGTTCGTATCCAATAACTGTCCAATTTTGCCGACTTTCCGTGAAATGCAAATTCGCTAGTTCAATCACATAACGGGGGCGGAGGGGGGGACAAACCAATCGTCTTTCACAAAAAAGTTCTCTACTCCAAGTTGTTAATTGAGCATCAACAGAAATCATGGGCGAGTTGTAAGAGCGGGCGAGGTTATAAATGTCTTTGAAAATATGAGTTCATGTAACGGAGGCGTGCGAGCCAAATTCACAAAAGAAATGTTCTCTATTCAATAGAACGGGCGATGCGATTTCTTTCGAAATACGAGTTCAAATGTTCATGAAATCTGCTAGCTGCTAACGGTATAAAGTTGAAATGTTCCGTGAGAGTGCACCAGTGTGAGAGCGTGCAATACATGATTTTCCAAGTACAGCTTCATAAAACAGAGGTGAGCTATTCACATTCACCAACTGTTCTTTAGTAAGTTGTTAAGCATCACAAGATATTAATTTTAAGTTATGAGAGCGGGCCATACATGTCCTTCAAAATATGAGTTTATACAACGGAGTGAGCAAGCCAGTTATCTTGTCCAAACTGTTAAGAATGAACATAAATCAATTGCGAGTCGTGAGAGCGGGCGAGGCGATGATCCTTTGAAATACGAGTTCATACAACAGTGAGCGAGCCAATTCTCATTCACCAAAAGTTCTCTTGTCCAAGTTGTTATTAAAGCATCAGTAGAAGTTAATTTCTAGTTGTGAGGGCGGATGAGTAGATAAATATCTTTCAAAATACGAGTTCCAACAACGGGGGTGAGCGAGCCAATTCTCATTCATCAAACGTTTTCTTGTATGTATAAATAGAAATTAATAATAGCTGGCGAGGCAAAAATCGAGTTGTTTCAAAGAATAATAGCAAGTTGTTAGAGAAGGAAGTTCTAGAAAGAATGCAATTTAAATCTCTGGGTGTTTTTAGAAACTCGTCCACTAAATGTGCTCCTTTCTCGACAAGTACATTTTTTTAAACACTTTGCACAACATTTACAAGAAGGACACCGGCAGTGCTGAAAATCGCATCGTTCGTCTTTCTTTGTATCTGATTTATCTTCTATGAAGTTGTCTACGGTCAATGCATTTACAATTTAACATCTTCTTCTTCTTCTTCCAGGTAAGGAACCGGATTCATTGCTGAATGTTAATGGTTCCGCGCGAAAACTTTACGCAGTGTCGGGCAACACAGAAAGATTTCTCTTGGCTATTTACAAATTACATTTAAAACGTTCGCAAAAAAATATACAATTAAAATTATTTACAACTGGTTTTCCTACTTCCTTTCAGAGCATGCCTTCAGGGCAGCTCTGAATCCCTCAACGGTGTTGGTCGCTGTAACTGTTGTTGGTAGGTTGTTCCAGTCCCTGATTGTCCTCGGGAAGAAAGATTGGCCGTAGGTGTCTGTACTTGTTCTTTCTTGGAAGAAGCGGTTTTTACCTCTGGTCCGGTTATCATTCGGCGTCAAATATTGGTGACGGTCTATATCTATAAGTTCATGCTGGATCTTGAATAGCATGCACAATCTATTTGTTTTCCTCCGTTCTTCGAGGCTTTCCCACTTTAGATTTTTAACCATATTTGTGACACAGCCAGGTGTTCGGTCTGTGTAGTTGTTATTCACAAATCGTGCAGCTCTTTTCTGAACCTGTTCAATTGCCTTGATTTTATTTTGAGCGGTTGGGTCCCATACTGTGCTTGCATATTCCACTGCAGGTTTTACCATGGACACATATGCAGCTGCCTTTACAGGTTTTGTACAGCCTTTGAGGTTTCTACGTATAAACCCCAAAGTTCTGTTTCCTTTGCCTACTGTATTGTCTATGTGTGTATCCCATGTTAGGTTGTTACTGATGGTTACTCCAAGATATTTACTTGCTTCCTCTGTGTCTAGAGTATGACCGTGAAGATGGTACGATGTTTGTATCACTGGTCTATTTTGGGGGGATATTCTAATGACAAGGCATTTTTTGGCATTTAAACTCATCTGCCATTTGTTTTCCCAGTCTTCCAATGCTGTTAAGTCCTTTTGGAGAAGTTCACTGTCAGCTTGGTTGGTGATAGTACGAAAGAGAAGGCTGTCATCCGCGAACAATTTGGTCTCTGATGTAGATGCTGTTTCTGGCATCTCATTAATGTAGGCCAGGAACAGTAATGGACCAAGGACTGTGCCTTGGGGTACACCAGAGAGTACTGGTACTTGTGAAGAGACTGCACCCTCTAACATCTGATACAAGTGCTGGTGCAGTTTATGATATCGCTTATATATTGCCGGTGGCTTTAAGCGACAAAGTAAAGTTATCATGATAAAATCAAACTAAATCCATCCCTAGCGCATCTGTCAGCTTATTGCCAATATACCGGTAATAGGACAACACTGATTTTGGACATTTGATATTTAAACTTTTTATCCATGTATTTTGATCCCGCAATTTTACGTTTGTTTTTTTGTGTGATGTCTCATTGAAGTATTATTATTGTTTGAATATGACAAGAAGAAAATAAGTTTTTTTGAAATAGTACATGAAGTCGTTTAAAATCATAAATAAGAAAAAGAAATTGAAAAGTGGCCTTCAGATGAACAGCACAAGAAACATGAAAGATATTGTAATGCATAAATTCAAATTAATAAAATTATTGGTTTGCGTAATTTGTGTAATATTCATATTATTTGAATCACTTTTTAACATGTTACAAAATACTTATAGAATCACATTTTACAGTTTATTTATTTACATTTGACCCCAGACTGCTTATTACCGGTGAGCTATGTATTAAATGTATAACTAGGTATACATATATATTGTATTGATATGTGAATCTTTTTTACAAAGCTTAGGTAGCAAGTCGACCAAAGCTTTACTCTACAAGCATTATGCAATTAGCCCTAATCAAAATTGCAAGGTGATGTGGTATTGAAGCCGATGAGACAAAATAATGTTACATTAATAGAGTTTAAATGAAGTTGATGTAAGCAGTTTATACCACATGGCCAGTTCCGCGAGAGGAAAAAAAAACCGCTGTAATGGCAAATCTCCAACATGAAAAAAAAATCTCTAAAGAAAGTAAATCGAGAAAGCCAACTACCTTATTCGTGTATGTAATAATAGTCACCATTTCCAGCTTTGACCATTATTTTCATTACACAGTTTTTCTTTCTTTCAATAACTGAGGGGGGATAGGATCTTTATCGGGACTCCGGGTGTTTTTAAGCTCGGGATTTCGAGATTGACCCTTTCGGGATCCGGGAATTCTTTATTCGAATTTCGGGACCTCGGGATTATGTGGTTTTTAAGGCCGGGATTTCGGGATTTCGTGTTTTTAAGCTCGGGATTTCGGGATTGGGACCCCTCCTACCCTCCCTCATAAGTCTTTGTAGAAATTATCACCGTGTAATTCATGTTATCATCGGGACATAGCATTCATTTATACAACCATCCTTTTACCTTTTTATGAATACTAAATGGTCGCCTCTTAAGGGTTTAGAAAGATTTGATGGTAAGCTTCCTTTTCTATTGATGACGAAATAAAAATGAATTTAATCATTTCAACATTTATAATCATCTTAAAGTCATAACAAAATTCGTTTTCCAATGAATATTCTGAAATATGTACAACTGATTAACATTCGGAAAGACCTGCGGAACTTCTCGTACTTGATCCGCTTGACAATTTGAAATAAGGGGGGACAGTTTGAAAAGTGGCTAAAAAAAAGGATATAAATCCAACATATGATAAGGTAAGACATTTTATTTATTATTTGAGATATTCACTTGAAAGGATAATGACATCAGTAAACTTAAAACTTTCGTAAACATTGTCAAATTGTCGTTCAAAGTTCCCACAAAAATTCGTTGGGAATCCACTACGAGAAAATGGATACTTGTTATAAGACTCTGGGGTTCAACATTGATAGTAAAAAAAAAATATCCGATAAAAAACGTTGAATGTAAATGATATGAACCTCCAGAGTCTTATATTATAGGACTACACCCTGTCTCAAAAGTACTAAATGAGTATTTTATTGAACATCTTAAGTTTTAATCAAAGACTGTACAAATGTATAGAGAATTGGAACAAAATTGCAATGTGTATTGAAATACGGTTACCTATCACAATAGGATAATTTTATATTCAAACAACAAAAAGAATGGGCTTGGTCAAATATTAAGCTGGAAGTATATATAGTAATATTCAATATTGGATAACCCAACTCTTCCGGACCAGGCATATCATAATACACGTTTCAAATCTATATAAGAGTAGATAAACGAGAAGTTAATCAATAAATTGGTATACGATATTTGCATATTTTATCTGTAAGTTATAGAAGGTAATTAGTAACTATACATTTAATCTATGAATGCAATCTAACAGGAAGATATAGTTTGACTAAATAATGTCTAAACTGAAGCATATTTTATTTATATGTTACAGCCGATTGCAATGAGTGTGTAGGTAAAATACTATCTTTGGTTAGCTTGATTGTTAGCTGAACCCTGAAGTCATTATACAGTAAGGTATACTACGTCCACTTGTATTTTTGTCCATCTGATGAGTTTTAAAAGCCTTATTCAACTGATTTTTATAGTTCGTTCTTATGTTGTACTGTTGTATATATATATACCACTGTCCCAGGTTAGGGGAGGGTTGGGATCCCGCTAACATGTTTAACCCTGTCACATTATGTATGTATGTGTCTGTCCCAAGTCAGGAGCCTGTAATTCAGTGGTTGTCGTTTGTTTATGTGTTACATATTTGTTTTTCGTTCATTTTTTAATATACATTTATAAATGAGACCGTTAGTTTTCTCGTTTGAATTGTTTTACCTTGTCATTTTGGGACCTTTTATAGATGACTATGCGGTATGGGCTTTGCTCATTGTTGAAGGCCGTACCGTTACCTATGATTGTTAGTTTCTGTGACATTCTGGTATCTTTTGAAGAGTTTTATCATTGGCAATCATACCACATCCTCTTTTTTATACCCTGCTTTCGAAGTAGTCTGGTCTTACAGACATATTAATTGGTTGTCTCTCGCAATAGTCTAATCTTAAAGGAGGATAGTTTACCTAACCTAATAATGACTGCACGGTTCAACTAGCAAGCAAGCTTACCAAAGATATTAAGGTTACTTACACACTCATTAAAATTGGCTATTATCTTAAGCTTGTTATTACAGTACTATATACCTCTGTTTGATAGCACTGCAGTAGGTGTTATTATTTGAATTGGTACCACTTAATGTCCCCTTTGCCGAGACGGGGCATTAACAATTAAGACGTTTTTATACTGAAATTGAACATACCCGACCAATTCAAGACTAAGTATCCCCGTGACTCCTATAATATAAATTCATACTAATAGATCATATAAGCCTAAAATGTTTTGATATGAAGTTCTAAAGCCATTTTGAGTTAAAACATGTCAATGGCAAAGTTCAAGGTTATGGTTTGAACTTTGCTTGTTACTAGTATCTTTATTTTTATGAAACCGGTATAGTTAAGGATACACTGCGTTTGCCAAATAGTTGTTTATAACATGGCGCAAATTCAACACATCTAATACAAGTCGTAGTGTTTCGGTCATCCTTTATAGGAATGTTCTCCCCTTATGTATTTGTAATCAGTATAACTCCTTAACCTTACAATAACCTGTGATCTTTTTATTTGAGATCACTGACTTGACCTATGACCTTTAAATGGAGTTAAGGTCAAATTCACAATCTAGATTTGACTTTTGCTAAACGTTCTTACTGGTTCATCATAAAACCATTCGTTCTTTTGCATTTGGTTTTGTAGACTTTTCATCTTTCAAAAGGATAATTTGAAGTGATATCATTTTAGTTTAAACATATTTATTTAGAGTGGATTGGGAAACAAGTTTTGCAACTTATATTAGACATTTGCGGAAACTAGGTTTACACCTAGGATAACACCTTAGACTTACGATTACAGTTAAAAAAACAAAGGGTCATCTCAAAATGATAAAAACAACAAAAAACAAATAAAGATGTTTTTTTATTATGTAAATAAATCTTTCCGGCGGCAAACGAAGGCAGCGCATATGGTCACAACAGATATTAATCGCTGTCTTGGATGCTCCACAAAGTCCCCATAACTTTATATTTTTTTAATTATCCGATTGCATGTTCAATCTTTATTCTATAGTGGGTTATCAGTCTAACTTTCTACATTTTCTCTGCATAATAATCAAAATTTTAAAGAAACTCGCGTTGGATGTCTTGCTCTCAAAAACATATCCTGGTTTTAATAACTTTTACAATTTCTTGTTTAATATTTTTTTTAATTATTTGACCCCTTTTTTACATGACCCTCAATTCCTTAAACGGAAAAAGAAAACTGTCGCAGTATCTAACCAGGAGTTTTTACTTATGCTGAGGGTATATCAGACACATCCGTGTTCGGGGGACAGAATAATTAACACAGTAAAGGAAAATATCCATAGTCTGACAACCGAAGCACAAGATCTCTACAATAGTTGCATCAAAGAAACAAATCATCAAAATGTCCCTGGCCCATCAACTGCAAATGCCAAAAGGAATAAGATACTTGAGAATCTATCCTCTGAAGATGATTATAACGGGCCACTTAATCCAGAACCGTAAAAAAAAATGCTTCTCCAGTACAAAAAAAATATAGAACAGGAAGAACCAAAAGAGTCGGAGGAACCAAAAGAACGAGACAACACGAATTCGAATGAGGAGGAAATTGAGCAACCACAAGCTGGCAAGAGGGCCAAGCTACAAAAACCAAAACCCCAAAAATGCCGCTCATGAATTTGATTAGAAAAAATCACGAGGCCTACAGCAAGTTTATTACGAAAAAGGTTCCGACGTTCCTACGTAGTCTTGGTGTCTCTTCATCAGAGTCTGACGATGATGAATTATAGTTCAAATTCTATATTTAAAAGGTCGACATAAATATAATCAGCAAAAACAAATTTTCGTATACTTTTAAATGTTTGTTGATAGAGGAAACGTAAACAAACTGTTTTCTCGATTGAGATAAAGTTAAAGATTATAAAAAATTACCGAAAGGGACATGAAATATCACGCAAAAAATATTATATATACATGTAGTTCTTAAACAACAACTTGTTGAATCTCTTTCTCCTTAAAAAAAATCTCAGTTGTCAAATTATGTATGAAATTCTGTTCGTTCATTTTTTCATATAAAGATATATGAAGATGTGGTATCAGTGCCAATGAGGCAACTCTCCATCCAAATAACAATTTATAAAAGTAAACCATTATTGGTCAATGTACGGCCTTCAACATATGGCATACCTAAAACTATTATAGTTAAACACAACAACCAATATTAAATATGTTACATGTTTTGATTGAAAACTCAATTGTTTAATATTTAAAATCATCATAAAAGAGATAGCATTGGTTTTGAACGACTGTTTGTATTTACACTTTGAGACGACCGAAGTTTAAATGTTATCTGTAAGTGTAATCGTAATCCTAATCGTAGGTGTATGCGAGTTTTCGCAAATGTCTATTAATCCCTTTCCACTTTGCGGGTGCGAGTGCTACCTTGTAGCGGCATTAGCCTGCTCTTTTTCGAAATCTACAAGGGTGTCTTTAACGTGCAAGCGATATGGCTCTCTCTTAACACGGGTCAGCCATTTATCGACGGACTATCATCGTTTCCTTAAGACCATACTCGCAAATGGTGTCAAGAGAGAGCCGAAAATTGAGTTCCTGAAATTTTCATCCCAACGGGAATCGAACCAGGAACCTTTGTGTTAGCAGTCCGATGCATTAACCACTACACCATATCATTTTAAACCAGAATAAGCCTAATTCCATAAAAAAGTGCCTATACAATCTGTTTGAAGTATCAACATATATGCACCAAAAGTGATAACTTGTAACACCGTTTTCAATAAAATGAAACCGTATACGTAGGTAGCCTATATTGTAAGGCCAATTGGTCTGTCCCTATATCAAACATAGTTACCCTCATTTTTCCATGTCAATCCAAAATTGTCCTACCTTTATCCCGAACGGTCTATATAACAGAACCCACCTTTTACATTTGTTTTCGTCCTGAACATGCATGAAATATTTGCCACTGAACTTAAGCCAACAACTAATGGAATCTTGTGTTGACTAAAGAACTTAAGTTGCATAGTTTATTCCTAGTTTTGAAACGCGTTCATTTTAATAAAGCACTTGTTAATTGGGGACGATAAGTTTTTCTATAATTCATTTTTTTTTACTTTTGTGTCGATTGGTTGATCTCTTGTATATACGTTACATCCAATTATCGTTATTTTATGCATTTTCTCTCTGATCTTTTTGAGTGATAATTTGTCATATCATGCTCCTCGCTTGAGATGTAAAATTGTCGCATAAAACTAAGGAAGCACGTGGTGTTGCTAATGAAATTTACATGAAATTGCCAAGTCATCATAGGATTACGTGTAAATGTAGAAAATGTGTAATAGATAAAAAAAATTGACACGTTCTAATTGTGCAACAAAGTTTTACCCTTCAATACAACGATATCTAGTGACAGTTCATTTTTTATCTTACTTGACTTATATAACATGTTTAAGTTCCTAGGTATGCTTCACATTCTGGCTCTAATGTTGGAATATCAGCTTACTAGTATATGTTCGGTTTCTGCTTCACGAAGTTTGTAAAGTCTAGTCGCTACCACAACACTGAAGAGAGTTCAAGAGTTACAATTTGTCAACAACAATGTATTTGAAATCAGCGTTACCTTAAATAATCGATAGATTGCGCATCATTGTTATCACAAGTGTTGGCTGAACCTGTCAAGGGTGAAGAGGCGGAAGTGGATCGAACCCTTAGCTAGCGAAGATGCTTTAAACTAGCTGTCAGTAACTGCGAGTACTCACAGATTTAATATACTAAGTGTTGTTGAGATGCATGTACAAGTACCCACCCTCTTCCACTCTGTGCTTTTTTTATGTATGTGTTTCTATTTGTATCTATCTGACGAGTTAAGGTTGTTTTTCAATTGATTTATATAGTTCGTTCTCATGTCGTACTGTTACAACTCTTGTCTCAGGTTAGGGGATGGTTGGATCGTGCTAACATGTTTAACACCGTCACATTCTGTATCATAAAATTAAAGTAAAAACACAAAAATACTGAACTCAGAGGAAAATTAAAAAAGGAAAGTCCAAAATCAAAAGGCAAAATCAAAAGCCCAAACACATCAAACGATCATGTATGTGCATGTCCTAAGTCTGGAGCCTGTAATTGAGTGGTTGTCGTTTGTTGCTGTGGTACAAATGTGTTTGTTTTTCTTCTTTTTTTATCATTTAGTGGCCTTTACAGCTTACTATGCAATATGGTCTTTACTCAAAGTTGATTGCCGTACAGTTTATATGTATGTGCCATTTGGTTTCGTATGAAGAGTTGTCTTATTGACAATCATACCACATATTCGTTGATTTTGCTAAGTCTAAAAAATGTACGTGAAATTTTGATTGAATTATTCTAGACAAAAATGACCTTAGCCGTATTTGTCACAATTTTGTCAATTTTTTTTTGTTTAGCTGCTCTTATAATTCATATTTATCCTGCAATTGGGTGTCCTACTATACAGATACAGCCCTACAGATATCGCTATGCTGTATCTGTATACTATACAGATATCGCTTTAAAGCTCCGCCCACTGACGGACTGAGTATTGTTTGAACCTGTGTGACCTCAGAATGTGTATTCCAGTTGCATTCCAATGACTATGTCAATTGTCGATTTCAAAACTTGAATACTGAATGTGTATGATTGTGTTACAAAATCAGCCATGTCAATTTCAGCATGCATGTTTAGTGAATGTCAAGTCTGAAGCGTAGGACAACTCGTACACTTCTGTTTCAAATTTAACAATGTTTTGTTATTTGTTTTTACTGTTGAAATTAGTTGTTATGTTAAAATAGATAATTATTCATCTTGAGCGATGAATTATTGTTCACCATTCGAGATTCTTGCTCTGCGAACCCGTCTTCAGCGTAATGTGGGATTTTGATATTACTACGCGGGCCTCAACTGACAAGGGATTACAAATCGAAAATAAATACTAAATATGTTAGTTTTTTGTGTCTTTTTAAATACAAGTTGAAACAATATACAGAATTAATTGCAGGATAAAGACAATAACTGTTTAGTGTCTTTAAATATCAGCTGTATTTGTACTCGGCTCGAAACAGGTGTAGTAGCTCGCTAAAAGCTCGCATACACCTTGTTTCCTAGCCTCGTACAAATACAGCTGATATTCAAAGACACTAAACAGTTATTGTCTATGTACATGTAATGTGGTCTTTTGACCATTTCGTATCGAGTGTTAAAAGATGAGACTGAAATACATACTTAGCTTGGCATGTAACCCAATATGCCTCATTTTGTTTGCGAGTTTTCATTTTTAAAAAAGAATGTGAAAAATGAAATAAATTGACAAAATAGGAATGCCATTATCAATATAAATACTTTAATAATACAAGATATAACAATTTAAACAGTTCTTAACTATAATTTAAATATTGAAAGTCAGTAAACATACAACTTTTAAAAAAGTATAAAAAATCATATCACAAATTAAATATGACGAATCACAGTTTGATGGTTAAAAACAGATTTTAAAACCCGCATGCAATATATATACATGTTTCTTATAAATTAACAAAACAAATAAATAAATAAATAAGTATGTCATAAAACTACAATAACATGGTCCGAGACCACAATTGTCGACCTAGTTGCAAAAATATAAAAGTTGAAATTCCATTTAAACAAGCTCAATGCAGCTAGCTGGAATACAACCTGCCAAAAGTACTTCCTCAAATTTGTTTGCAAAGTTATTGAACTTCCTAATTTCATCTTCGTCATTAGTGTGTTCAATGTATTCCATCCTTTTGAGGTAGTCTCGGAGATCTATTATTTCAACATTTTCCGGCAGCATATCTATTTTTATTTTGATAATTTCCCCTGGCCTCCTTGATTTTGATGCAAAATCCCTGAGGGCCTGCAAACTTCCGCATGTTGAAATGTACTTTGATGTAGGACCCCAACTTCCGCCAAGGACGTGTCGGAAAACAGACGTTGAAGAATTCGGATTTTTTGCTCTGATACCGTTTTCATAATTTTCCTCAGGACGTAGAAGTCTATAAACATACTCCATTTCTTATGTAATTTCTGGAAAAAAGAAATACAAAATTAATAGAAATAAAATTTAGAATGAAAATGGAGAAATTGTCAAGGAGACAAAAGCCCGACCATACAGCAGACAACAGCCGAATGCTACCAGTGGTTTTTGAATGCAGCGAGAAACTCCCGCACCCGGAGGCGTCCTTCAGCTGAATCCTTAACAATTATATTTACTTGTTCAGTGTACTAGTATCAAAGTGGCTATCCTCGAGGTTTACTAACCAAACATAATTTATATATATATTAGCATATACTTAGACTAAATAACATACGATTTTTACTGTATGATAATAACATTAAATTAACGTAAATTCCATATTTTTGAATTGATGCTTAGCGAGTTGATATGAAAAGTTTATCACATGCTTCGATTGTTATGATATCACATGCCTTACCGTAACGTTATCCGGTGATACATGTACTCGACAAATTCCGGAAAATACACCTCAATGCTACGTTTTCAGTGAAAAACAATACAAAGAAATGTACAAAACAATTGTTTGGATACTGGAAAGTATAATGTGTAAAAAAAAATTTAAAAAACCCAGACAAACAAACAAACAAACAAACAAAATTATTAAATAAATGCATTTTTAACAGGTTCAAACATAATTTAGAAAGTTCCTTTTTAAAAAAAGTTGCATTTTCCAAACATATTCATTATGTTATTTTTTTGTCGATTCGGGCATATGAAATGTTTTTCTTCTCTGTTGAGGAATATGATAGAAAGATTTCCTATTGAATATCCTAAATTTGGGGTCCAACTTCCGTGAATTTTCACTCTTTGGACTTCTATTTGGGGACAACGAAAAAGGATCAATATATGAATCTGTTGTTTTTCTCTATTGTTGAAGCATATGATAAAAAGATCATAACATGTTATTTTCATATCGCATGTATTATCAGCACTCGATCAACATCAGCCTTCGAGCCATGCGGCTCTTAGGTTGATATTGAACCATGTGAACCTAGGGCTGATAATACATGCGATATGAAAAATGCCATGTAATAATCTGATATTATTTGTTATGTACGAAGTAGACATGTTACGAAATGATAATACAATCGATTATAAATCCATACGTATTAGTGTTGCCACAAGTTTAGTCACCAACCGATACCATACATAGTTATCAGTAATTATACGCGAATGTAAATTCGAAAAGTCACAGTATTAAACTGTTTTGAAAGTTCAAACTTCGTTAGTTTGTATATATGGAAAAAAATCAATTTTGTTCTAGATAAATAAGAGCAGTTTTGTAAAAAGTTTATTCAGTAACTGTCAATATGTGCTAAATGATATGCAGTGTGTCCATAATACCTAAACAACAAAATACTGTGAACTGTCAGCTATTTGTTCATTCAACGCTCTACACTTTGTAATTTCAAACTGACTTAATTTTCTGAAAACGTTGTCAATATATTCTAAAAGTAGCTAATGTGAAAGTAAAACTGTAATATCATCCGAGTTGACAAGTAGGATTTTTAATCATTCTAGACTTATTGAAGTAAAAATTTGGAATATGAAGATGCATTGATAGCATGTAAAAAGGGTAATCAGGTTGTAACTACGAAAAATCATTACCCATTACAAGTTTTGCAAAAGTTAAAATGAGTACAACCTAGTTTCGTGAAAATATATGCCGGGAAATATACGAATTAAATAAATGAATGAAATGCTTTTACTAAAAGAATACTGTCCTTAATTTTGCTACAACTCTACCTTCTGCGTTTTTATGTCTCCTGTATACACAGTTATCTGATTGGTACTCATGCCACATCTTTATATTTTTATTTGAGCCGTGCAGATGGAATGATATATACTGACTTGTCGTCGGAAATTTTGGAAATGAGATAGACATATATCGTTGATCTTTTTAGGATCAGAATAATCCACACCATCTTTCACTAACGCACTACAGGCGCTTGGTTTCTTTTTTCGATTATCTGTGATTGTCCAAACCGTTTTCTGATCAATATCAAGATTACTTTCGATAGTTTTTTGCTTAATTACTTTCATAATCGTCAAATGTTTTTTTTAAAGCTGTACGAAATTTTCTTTTTGTAGACTTGTTTCTTTGAAATAACTTTGAAATATAGTTCCAATTATTGGCGCAATTTAAACCAGTTTTGCACCAATGTTACACTAAACGTTAAACATAATTTATGCAGACATTGATGCTTACCAATTACTAAACAACTTTTGTTTCCATTAATGAAATGTTGGGTATTAAATATGAAAATATGATATTCATTTAATTTTTTTTCGTTTTGTTATTTAACGCATAAGTTTGTCACAGTTGAATCAGACAACTATTACATGTATAACAGATATGTTTTATATAGAACGGTCTAATCTATATAAACAAAATATATATTATAGTTTATTATGTCAGTTGAAAGCAATATGGCGGGTTTGAGTGGTACATGTAATTACGTCATTGTTTTTATCAGTTAATATTGTATAATAAACTCGAAAACAACAATATGTCTCGAAAACATTATTCAAATTTAAATGGGATTTTATGAATTGTATCATTTAATAGAAAAACAATATTTTTTTCTTATTTTTTTTTATCAACAACGGTATTTAAAATGTACTTATAATTGTTATTCAAAATGGTGGGAAAAACAACATTTCCTGTAAATCTACATGTAACACGTACAATTAATATTCAATAATACGCAATTTTCTGTTTCCGTCCGGCTATTGATGACAGTGATGGATGTGTACAGTTTGTGCATGATGCCTCATTTAAAAAGAATACTCGTCAGTAACTTAAAACAAATTATTATAATTTAAAAATATCAAATTAATAGATACAAATTCCTTTAAAGTCTAATATATTGACATAAATACATGATTACTATCGATTTAAGTAGGGCAAACATTAATTACGAATTACAATGTACAGAAACTCATAATAAAACACTTCGAACGCTAAGATATCATTGGCTTTTGAAGGTTCTGCTAAATATTGTCTCTTATTTAATAAAATGGTTTAAAAACAATAAGATCATACTTACAGTGATTTCGAGTAGAGAATTTACTGAAAGTCTAACGTGACCGTCCCGTAAATGTTAAATATCTAATAGATTGGAAATTCCCAAATCTAAATATAGAATGACATCATTAATGTTAGCCTAGTAGTGCTATAAATAAAGTAAAGGTTGTACTACGCATAATATAATTTTCAATTCCAGAATATTTCTTACCGTGTACATAAATCAAATAAAAGAAGAAGTATACTATAATATGAGGAAGGCGCTACCTTAAATGCTAGCTTTATACTAAGACAATTAATGTCCTATATATATATTCAATATATTATATTGATATTTATTATGTAAACAAGACTCAGAGTGACGGGGAATCCTGTACAAAGTCATGTGCCCATATGTTTCTAGGTCACATTTATTTATATTTAGACCAATGAAAAGCTTTAGGATGCATTTGTGTCAGTTGTTTGTAGTCGTGGGGATTACCCGCGTTTTTTTGGAAATCAACGGAGGTAGTCTTTTGGTTTATCATATTTCAGTGACGGAGCACTTATTTGAATACCGAATTAGGCAGTCGTGTGACAAAATCTATTCTAATGAAAAATTAACCTCAAATACTGATGGATGATAAGTTGTTTTATTAGATTTATTGTCTGAAGCACAGGCTCCTTTTTTGTTTACACGCTGGTTACAGCGCCACCTCAAAATTTTTAGATTATGTCCCCTTTCCCGCGGGACTACCGGAAGTAGCTCTTCAATGTCACTGGCTTTCCCACTGTTGATTGATGGTTGGTTGTTTAACATCCTGTGGCAAATATTTCATGCTGAAATTTCATGCATATTCAGAAGGAATGTCCTAAGCTACATTAACATATTGTTTATGTCTAAAAAAAATTTATATGTGACAACCTACACAAATGTAATTGTATGACACAAAAAAATGATTACTACCGAATATTATAACACTTAAGACTTACAATGTAGTACATATATGATCATATACATTATTAGAAACTTTAATATAAAACATTCGAACGCTATTTGAAAATACATTATCCTCGGATGCTGTAATCGGGGTTTAATTTCATCTAAATATTGTCACTAATTTAATAAAATCAAAACAAAAATGGTTTAAAAACAATAGTAAGATCATGCTTACAGTGAGTTCAAGTAGAGAATAATGAATTTACTGAAAATCTAACGTGATCGTCACGGGAATGTTAAGTATCTGATAGTTTGGAAATTCCCAAATCTTAATATAGACTGACATTATTTATGAAAGTGTTATAAATAAAATAAATGTTGTACATATACAACTATTAAAGTTTCAAATCTTGAACTATTTCTTACCGTGTAAAACTCAAATAAAAGGGGGGAGGATGACGGGAAATATATAATATATTGTTTTTAATTGTGTGGGCAAATATCAAGTTGTGTTGGTTGTTGGTGGGGACAAACCAAGGCTGAATCATAGCATAATCTAATTCTTTTATATAGTTTGTACATATTGTATAAGCTTCCTCTCCGCTGAGCACCTGGCATTAGGGAATTAATCAAAGACAGCTGTTTGCTAGGAGACAAAATAATGTGTCAATGAAGGTTGTTACCTGTCAGTCTGGAACAAGTATGATTAATATTCATACCGCGTTATCATGTTTTCGTCCTGAATTTGAATTAAATTTGCCACTGGCTGTGACATTTAACATCCATCCTTTCGTCGTCCGTACCATAGTATACATGTTCATATTATTCACAAAATTATTGGAATTGAAGAGCTTTTGATTTATGAGATATATACATAGACATGCAGTGGTTGAAAACCGTATACAAAAAAGTCATGTAGTTAGACCTAGGATATCATTTCAGTTTTTGTATCATTGGATTTTATTCTATTTCACATAAAAGTACAAGTATAATACAGAGTGTCATGATCAGCCTTAGCGAATAATGTGGATGTTCGAATTGGCAGACATGCATATACACCTTCGTTCATTACGAAGTACAAAAATGTAGTTCCTCCTGTATTATGACAATAAGTGTAGTATCACTGAAAATGGATGGACTAACTTAAAAGTATTGCAGTGTATCGTGGTTCCCGTAAATTTCTTCCATTTAGCAGTCATGCATACACACACACACCGTATTTATGATAATACAAACATAACACTGTCTCATAATATACATTGTGAGTTGTTTTACATTGTCTTATCGGGGCCTTTTATAGCTGACTATGCGGTATGGGCTTTGTTCATTGTTGAAGGCCGTACGATGACCTATGGTTGCTAATGTCTGTGTCATTTTGGTCTTTTGTGGATAGTTGTCTCATTGGCAATCATACCACATCTTCTTTTTTTATATTGTATCAACATATGACGTGCCAAGCGAAGAAAAATAAAAAAAAACATAGAAAAGTCCTTGCGACATGAGTAATAAATTGCCTGAATGTGCATATCTAAATATGAAAGACACATCCATCTTTAACAAAATAAAAAAAACACAAGGAATATTGTCAATTTTTTATTCTATATAGAAATGTGGAAAAAAAACATCAGTTATTCGATTTTTGTGAAATTTTAACATGATTGTATGATACGTAGGTATATTTCCTCTTTACATAATCAAATGAAATGATTTTAAAATGGAATAAAAACAGAAATTGTGGAATTGTATAGCGAATAAGAAAACATCGACAAAACTAACACATAATTGTTTTTATTTTACAGTTTGAACAAGCAAAGGCATACAAAAAAGTCTGTCCAAATAAATGCGATTTAGGTACCATCACGTGTACCTCTATTTTTTTCAGCATACTGTGAGCTCTAACATTGTGGTACTAGAGATATTTTTGTCGAAATGTATTTACCTCGATGAAGTTACTTTCTGTACTAAAGTCAATGTATTTGACTGCCACATGTAACAATTACTCGACATGTACATGCACTTCACACTTGGACGAAGTTTTTTTTATTTGTTTCTCTTGTCCTTTGAGACACAATTTTTAACGCGTTTCCACTAAACGAGAAATGAACATAGGACCGTAAAGATACAATAATTTGGTGAAATAAGATATCTTACAAGGCACCTTTGTCCACTGGTAAGTATTAAAATTTACGTGTACTGTTAATTTGATCAACATCATTTTGTCTAGTGCATGTATGATTTGAAACGCTAACTTCGGATATCTCGCAGTATTCATCACCAAGTTCACAAAGAAACGGTTGCGCATGCGTTTCTAAAATGTTGGAAGCAGCCACGACAGAAACATTTCGTGTATTGCGTTCAGACTTTTTCGGAATGTTTTTTGGTCGTTTAAGGTTAATTTTGGGACAATTCCTTTTGCCAGATCTAAAAAATCTGTAAACTTTTTGGTTGATTTTAACAATAGAATCGACAAAACACACAAGAACCATCAACGCCACAGCCATGCCGATATATTATACTGTTATAAGATGTGACGAATGGTCGTCAACCACTGAAAAAAATATAGACATACATTAAAATTTGGACACTTTTATAGTACATTTGACCTTTTGCAACACGTTTCGTATAGAAATTGTCGTATTTGACAGTCGATACATGTATTTAACAAACTGGGTTATGATCATGTGATAGTAATGTCTAACTAAACTAATTTATGATTATTCATTACAATATTGCAATAGAGGTTTCATTTATTTCAATTTTTGTGTGTGTATTTAATTTCGGAGTACGGGCGGGGAATGGCAACATTTGAAAAGACAGAACGCGTGTCTGGCATATTAAATTTTAAGACTGGTATCTTGGCTGAGTTTTTGTAACCATCAATCAGCGAAACCATCATTTTCTGTCAAAACATATTTTATTTTCATACTCAGTTATGTTATTAATTTATTTCGCATTATATTTATATAGTATAATGGTAATACTGTGCAATTCAAATCATTAACTATAAAATTTATTGTACAACCTGCATTATATGTCTGTGTTGATGTGTAAGGATGACTGAACTGCTCGTGACAGGTACAGGTGCCTGTACTATTGTCACATGTTGTACACATTGCACAGTTACAACCTCCTGCATAATGTTCACCAAATGTTCCCCTTAGGTATGCTACAATGTAAATAAGAAGGGGATCCTCACATTATGACATAAACACGTTCCTGATAAAATACAAGAAGGTTAATTGAATACATTTGTAAGTACAAGGGTAGTATGTACACAATGAGGCTTTGGTATAAAAACACCGTTGGCTTTATCGAAATCTGAAAGCACATACTGTACTGTGGATTCATTTTTCATTGGATACAAATTTTCGTGGATTTCTTGGAACAGTGGAACCACGAATCTAAATGTTTAACGAATTAGAAATGATATAAAGGCATGTTTAACCCCGCCACATTATTTATGTATGTGCCTGTCCCAAGTCAGGAGCCTGTGATTCAGTGGTTGTCGTTTTTTATGTGTAACACGTTTGTTTTTCGTTCGTTTTTGTCGAGCCTGCGACTTTTGTCGCAGAAAGCTCGACATAGGGATAGTTAACATAGTTCAGTTACTACTTGAAAAAAAAGTTAAGAATTTTTGTAATGTTAAATAATCTCTTATTATAAGTAATAGGATAACTATATTTGGCATGTGCGTACCTTGCAAGGTCCTGATGCCCGTCAGACAGTTTTCACTTGACATTGACCTCATTTCATGGATCAGTGAACAAGGTTAATTTTGGGTGGTCAAGTCCATATCTCAGATACTATAAGCACTATAAGCAGTATATTTCGGTGTATGGAAGGATTGTAAGGTGTACATGTCCAACTGGCAGGTGTCATCTGACCTTGACCTCATTTTCCTGGTTCAGTGGTTATAGTTTAGTTCTAGTGTTTTGGTCTGTTTTTCTTATAATGTATACAATAGGTCTACTATATTTAATGTATGGAATTAATTAAGGTGTACATTTCTAACCGGCAGGTCTCATTTTCAGGGTTTTGTGGTTAAAGTTAAGGGTTTGAGTTTTGGTCTATTTTTTCAAATAATATATGCCTTAGGTCAACTCTAATTGGATTAATTATGGAAATATATTATGATCACTATGTCAGTCGCCCATGTTTTATTTGACCTTGACCTCATTTTCACGGTCCATTGCTCAGTGGTAAGGTTTTTGTGTTTCAGTGTGTTTTCTTATATTATAAGCAATTATAGGTCAACTATATTTGTTGTATGGAAGAACTGTTAGCTGTACATGCCTGTCGTGCATGGTTCATCTGACCGTGACCTCATTTCCATTTGGTTCAATGGTTGATGTTTAGTTTTTTGGTCAATGTTAAGTTTATGTAACAGCTGAAATAAAGCTTGATATTTAGGACTATCAACATAAAATCAATGATTAATAAAGAAGGCGAGACATTTCAGTGCACTTTTGTTAAAATAAATAAGGCCGTTAGTTTTCTAGTTTTAATTGTTTTACATTGTCATTTCGGGGCCTTTCATAGCTGACTATGCGGTATGGGCTTTGCTCATTGTTGAAGGCCGTACGATGACCTATATTTGTTAATGTTTGTGTCATTTTGGTCTCTTGTGGAGTTGTCTCATTGAAAATCATACCATATCTTCTTTTTTTTATATATGCATGCAGAATTTGCTAAAACCACGAAATCGAATAAAATTATAACGAATATGCAAGTTTTCCTCTATCCATAAATATTAGTACCAACGAAAATACATGATTTTATTATCCTCAATATACCGACCGAAGCGTTAAGGGGCATACGGTCGAATGCAACTTATAACTTGTTGTGCCAAGACTAATAAACACACATTCATTAGTAAAATAGATAAAATGCTAAACAGAGATAACATCTAAATGCTGGCTCATTAATGATTTGATCATGCACTGATTACGTTTACATACTCTTACATAATCTGCTGCAATCTCATGAATTCATACACGAGTTAGAAAGTAGCTTTTCAGATGAGGAATTCATCTCGTGTGTAATAAAATCTGGTATTGAGATGACCACTGTAGTAAAAAGTCGAGGTTGTTTAAAATGATGGATATAAAGCTCACAGTGTATGTGGTGTCTGTCATCTCTAGTTAAATACTATTATAATAATGGGACCAACACAGAAAAGCTTGTTTCGTTAATGGAAAGAACTTTTTGTTTCCTATTTTATTGGTTGTTCGTCTTTTGATCTCTTTTGTTTTGCCATAGCTTCGTCAGTTTATTTGCGACATATATATATACGAGTTTCCATATCATTTTGGTATTGTTCGTCATATGTCATAAGTGAAATTATAGATAAATGATAATACTGTGCAATGGGATTATAGTCACATACTAGTAACTTATTGAAACAACATGAAATAAACACAAACAAACTCCAAATTGCACAGAAAAGAAAATATATTTTATTCGAAAAACGTCCTTTCTTATTTTTTTTTATAAAAAAAAGTACTTCGTAAGGCTATGAAAAGTCTTCTTTAATCAATTAATAATATCAAAGAAACATAATAATTAAGGGGGGAAAACACTTCACATTTGTTCTTCTTAAAAAATGTATAAAAAAAAGATAAAAACATACACTTCAACAGATCTGTATTTCAAGTGGCATTTTTACAGTTCAAATACAGTAATAATCTTAAACATATTTTATTAAAATATTGAACATTTGTTGCTTTTAATGCAGCATCATTCGACAACATTACAAAAATGGATATGAAATAATTCCGTTTAGATGAATACAAGTTATATTATAACATATTAAATACAATTGAGAATGAAAATTGGAAATATGTCAAAGAGACAACAAACCGACCGAAGAGCAAACAACAGCCTTAGGTCGTCAATGGGTCTTCAATGCAGCGGGAAAATCCCGCACCTGAAGTGTTCCTCAGCTGGCCCCTAAATCAATTGGGTACTAGTTCAGTGAAAATGGGCGTCACATTAAACTCCAAGGCATATAAATGGACTAAAATTAAAAACACAAACAAGACTAACAAAGGCCAGAGGCTTCTGACTTCAGATAGGCGCAAACATACTGCGGGGTTAAACATGTTTTGTAAGATCTCAATCCTCCCCGTATACCTCTTGCCAATGTAGATTAAACAAAAACATAGCAATACGTACAGTAAAATTCAGTCCAAAAGTAGTTCGATTCTGATATCAGAACAGGTAGCAAAAGAAACTAAACAAAATGACAATGATACACAAATTAACAAAGGACTACTAGCAGTTACTGACATACCAGCTCCAGAATTCAATTACACTGATTGAAAGATTGTGTCTTTATCATATTTAAGTACAGGTACAATCCCTTCCGTTATATATATTTTACAAACACGAATGAGACAGTTCAAACAGAGATAGCAGCGTGCCGATTACTTGTGATTTGCAAGAATGTACTTTTTTTAGATGACAAAGTGATATCAGTTATCAGGGCTGTAGAGACTTTTAAACCAGTGTTTTACAATATAGGGAAATAAAAACAAAACATATGTTGCTCGATTTACACAGATGTGAAGTTAAGCATGACTGGTGTGGTTTGAAAGTAAGCATCATTAAAAAAATGGACCATTTAAAGGTCAGTTCAACACACCAAATAACTATGATTCAAAAATCAAAATTACATACAAATGTATATATATGAGTATACATTGTACATCTACAAAACTAAAACAGAATTATTTTTTTTGTCTTGTTTTCAAATAAACGAAGATTAAAAACCATTTGGAAATATAGGTGTAATTTTGGTACCCTCATATATTCAATATTATTTGGACAACGAACATATGTTTTGGATGAATTATGATTTACATGTTTATTGTACAATCCATACTTTCACCTTTCGACAAACCTGAATAACATTTGGTTCAATGTACAATACGTAACAATATTGTCCACCGGACAGTAAATGAACTTAAAATCTTAAAGAAACAATTATGTGGTGAACCTATTAACGTATATACAAGGGCATACTTGCCAAATGGAAATTATTATCCTAATGAACTTGTAATGTCAATATCATCAATATCATTATGTCTAGTATGATTTAGAACGCTAATTACATCGGATACCTCGCAGTATCCATCACCAAGTTCACAAAGAAAAGGTTGCGCATGCGCTTCCAAAAAATTGGGAACAGCTTCGACAGATTCATTTTGTGTATGGCGTTCAGATTTTTTCGGAATGTTTTTTCGTCGTTTAAGGTTCATTGTGGGACAGTTCTTTTTGCCTGACCTCAAATATCTGTAAACCTTCTGTTTGATTTTAACAGTAGAAGCAACAATACAAACAAGAACTATCAACGCCGCAGCCATGCCGATATATACTGTAATAAGATGTGAGGAATGGTCGCCGACCACTGAAATAAATATAGACACACAATAAAATTTGGAACACGTTTATAAATACATTGAACTTCCGCCACACGTTTCGTATCGAAATTGCCGTCTTTGACAGTCGATACATGAATGCTAAAATACTGACCATTATCTGGGTTTTGATCATGTGATAGTAAGCTCTTACTAGATATACTTTATGATTTTTCACTATGATATTGCAATAGAGACTGGTTTTTTTTTGTAACAGTTATTTCAATTTTTGTGTGTGCATTTAATTTCAGTACTTGCTAGGGAATGGAAAAAATTAAAAAGACAGGACGCGTGTCTGGCGTATTCAATTTAAAGCCTGGTATATCACTTTGCTAAGTTTTTGTAACCATCAATCAGTGAATCCATTATTTTATGTCCAAACAAATGTTTTTTTTCATAGTCAGTTATGTAATTAATTTATTTTGCATGATATTTATATGGTAAATACATTGTAATTCTATGCAATTATTAACTATAAATGTACAACCTGCATTATATGTCTTTGTTGATGTGTAAGGACGACTTGACTGCTCAAAGCAAGAACAGTTGCCTGTACTATTGTCACATGCTGTACACATTGCACAGTTACATCCTCCTGCAAAACCTTCACCAAATGTTTCCCTTGGGTATGCTTCAATAATAATAATAAGACTAACTCGACAAAAAACAAAGAAAGAAATTAAAACACCAATAATTATGACTATGATTAAAAATATATACATCTACACATAAATGAAACAACCTCAAACTTCTAACATATATATATATATATATACCGTTCAGTGTTGTTTATTTGGAATTCTTATTGACGCTATCTGTCTTGTAACATCATAATTATCGATACTGTTAAAGCTTTGGAGTTGTGCTAGTTCATATCGCACATTTTTTTTATTTAAAGCATATATTTGAACTCTCTGATGTAATTAGTCATATAACCTATGTCGTGTTTAACAAATTTTAAGAACTGTGCAAGCGTCTTACCTGATGTTCGGTTTGACCTTTTTTATTGTATAAACTTCAAGATTGTAACAGCTTAATCTAAGTAGACTGATAATTGACTCATTCAACATCACAATCATATAACTGATGAAGGATATCTGTTATCCGAAATATTTATAAATAATTACATTTATAGTTCCTTTTTATGTTATTGGTGTTGTTATGTACACTTTTTAGGCGTTTATATAATTTATTTTATTGTGTACATGTATCGTTACTTGTAACGATCCAGCGCCCTCGTGGGAAAAATCGTTGACTATTTTTCAGACGTTTTATATATATATATAGCATGGGTTCGAATCCCGGCGAGGGAAGAACCTAAAATTTGCGAAAACATATATATATATGCTTTCGCAAATTTTAGGTTCTTCCCTCGCCGGGATTCGAACCCATGCTATATATATATATATATATATAACTCGTCTAAACATCAACCCAACAATGTAAGATCTGTAAATTTGCTTTCACAAATTTTTTGTTCTTCCCTCGCCGGGATTCGAACCCATGCTACTGAGATATCGTGTCACGATATCTCAGTAGCATGGGTTCGAATCCCGCGAGGGAAGAACCAAAAATTTGCGAAAGCATATTTACAGATCTAACATTATGTTTGGTATTTGTCTTTCGACTTGATTGTTGAAATATACGGTGGAAATAAGATATAACACTGGACACTTTTAATTTGCAAAACACTCATTTGCAAATCCGCCGCCGCCTCAAATAAGAGTTACAGTATCATGTATATAGCCAAAATGTGCGGAATTACATGGGATTCAATAATTTCATTGGTTTTGTACTGTTACTATTATATTTATTTTGCTATTTGATTTATAAAAACATGGGATTTTCAATATCCCATGGGACAGGGCAAAATCCCATGGGATTTACCATTATCCCATTGGATTTTGGTTAAATCCCATGGATTTTTTTTGGTCCCATGGGATTATTGTAGTCCCATGGGATATTTCTTGTCCCATGGGACAAAAAAAATCCCATGGGACTATAATTATCCCATGGGATTTTAAATATCCCATGAGACAAATTAAAATCCTATGGGATTTCAATTATAAATATATAGATAAAAATATACAGTAATGTGTATGTTACAATATATTCTATTTTGGTAGTAAATTGTTATAAGATGAATCTTTTAAATTGAATATCTTTTTCTTTGAAAATGTTAATTCAACATATTGTTCTATAACTGTTCAAAACTTAACTTTTGAACAACAAAGTAGATATTGTAAGTATCAATAAATGTTTATTTATGAATCATAGAATACTTTTTCGAAACACAATTATTTACCATTTGAAATCAGTGAAAAACTCTATTATTGGCTAAACATACTAGTAGCTATTTAAGTAAATGTATTTTTTTTCACAATATCCCTCCACACAAAACATTAATAGTTTCTTATCATCAAGCACTGTGTGTTTGTATAGTCCACTTTTTGGTCATTCAGCAAAGAACATTGACATTATTGTGGTTTCAAGATCGTTTAGTATTTTAAAGAACTCTAAATCATTGACTGACTGATGAAAACAATAACTGATCCAACATTGTCTTTGAATGTATTCTGGTCTTGTTTCTATGTTTTCTTCATTTATCCTAGGTGATGCATTTCAATCCTTCTGAAAAAGAACCAACAAAAATTGAAGTTATTGATTATACAAAATTGTTTGCATTCATGTAGTGTTAATATGATTTTCAATAAAAATAGCTATGCGGTATGGATTTTACTGATTGTTAAAGGTTGTCCAGTGTCATCATGGTCATCAGTTGCTAACCGCCTACTTCCTTTGGTCTCTGATGGAGAGTTGTCAAATTATCAATATACCACATCTTCCTATTCTAATACTATATAACAATCAATTAATTTATTCTTCTTTATAACATTTGGGTATTTTCCCAAGCTATATATAAAAAGGTCAATGTTAAAACTTTAGACAATTATGATACCATTCCATTTTTCACAAAAATTCGCAATATATTTACAAAACGCAGACAAAAGAAATAACATTTCCTGAAGCTTTTGAAGTTCTGACAGTTCAACTTTATTTCAATAAAAAAAATAACTAGAACTCTTTGGAATATTGGAAATTATAACATTTCTACAAAAATTTGTTATTGTTTTATCCTTATTTTTTGTGTTGTTGGCTTGCTGTCTCATTTTTATATACAGTTATACATACATCAATAATCTTCCTCTTTATTAAAAGTAAAAATGAGATATTTTTGATATCCCAAAACATAATAGATCTATTGAATAACTTATTACCAAGTTCACAAACACAATGTGGTTGATATTAATTTTAAGAATGTATATTAATGTTCCAGACCATATCAGTATTTGGACCGATTGTTTACAGTCTGGAACATATAAGTATACTCTTACAGTCCGACCATATGCATACAGTATGACAGTCAGACCATTTGAGTATACTTGTACGGTCTAGTACCAGATGGACCAAACATGTGTTTTTATTTCAATTTTAACTTAATACAAATTTAACTTTTTGTATTAATCTATTAAAAGGTTTCAGTTATATTGATCTGTAATGTAAATTTGTTTCTAATAAACTTGACCAACTTCTTAAAATCGGGCAGATTGTACGTGTACAGTACAAATACTCATATGTTCTGGAATATAAACACGGTTAACGAGCATTTGACAGGATGTCATGCTAAAATCCCTTTAATATAAGTACTAAATTTTGAGTATTTTACATGTAAATCCACAAGTAACTTACTGAAATTCATGATGATCACTCAGCAATATTTAAAGAGAATACAATTTAGAGGAAAGACTGGACAGACGAATGCACAAACACTACCATGACTATTAAGGAGGCTCACGGGTATAAGATTTTCAGAAAAAAATTAAACACTTATTTTTCATTACCATAATTACAAATTTTATCAGTTACCTTTAGTAGAATTTTGTTACTTTATCATATGGTACAAAAATAATTCAAAACAAGAATGTGTCCAAAGTACACGAATGCCCCACTCGCACGTTCAATGGACCATGAAATTGGATAAAAAATATAATTAGGCATTGAAATTAGAAAGATAATATCATAAGGAACATGTGTACTAAGTTTCAAGTTGATTGGACTTCAACTTCATTAAAAACTACCTTGACCAAAAACTTTAACCTGAAACATGCACTTTCATTTTCTATGTTCAGTGGACCGTGAAATTGGGGTCAAAAGTTTGATTTGGTTTAAAATTTAGAAAGATTATATCATAAGGAACATGTGTACTAAGTTTCAAGTTGATTGGACTTCAACTTCATCAAAAACTTCAACCTGAAGCGGGACAGACGGACGAACGGATGGATGAACGAACAGACAGACGAACGAACGGACAGAGGGACGAATGGATGCACAGACCAGAAAACATAATGCCCCTCTACTATCGTAGGTTGGGCATAAAAATCAATTCATGTTGGCCCTAGGTGACTTTTAAATTTCTAGATCTCATTGAAAAAGCTTCAAGTTATCTCCCTTTGGTGTAAAAATGCCATTTTTGGGGCATTAAAATTGAAATATCTTTTTTAACTCATCGAAGGCAGATTGTGATCGAGAGAACAGTGAACCCATTTTAAGTATAAGATAAGTTCTTTTTAGATAGAAAAATATAGCGAAATCCTATATTAAATAAAAAAAAATGGTTAAGACCAGCGAGCCCCAAAAAAACAGAACATAATTAAAACTTACCGAAAACAAGATGTCTTTACATTTATCCTTTGTAGCAGGAAAATTGAAAAGATTTTTTTTTTCTTTCACTGCCGTCCATGATATAAACTTTAAATTCATTCATGCAAAATATGAAAATCTGCAAAAGTAGGACCTTGAAACTTGAAGCTTATCCACATTTTGACTTTTAACTGCGTATTTATTCTTTTCATCTTGCTGACAACCTAAACATAAAAAAATGATAAAAACATAATTCTAGATTAACTTTGTCATGTTTGTGTTTTTATTTTTGTTGGCACAAACAATTTTTTCCAACTTAAAACTAAAACATCATCACAAAAAAGAAGGTCATACTAACCTCCAAAATATTAAAACAAACCAAAATTATTACTTGATTAAGATCTTATCATAAATTAATAGCATCAATACTCTAATTTTTGAAGACCATATATGTCTATTGCATACTTATATTCCTTTGTACAGGAGTATGCATATTAAGATTGAATTCAAGGACTTTAATGTTAAATTAGCATGAGTAATTTTAGTTTCTCAGCTCCATGTGTAAATTTTGAGAGAATGTTGCAATACTGTATATTCTGATATTCAGAACTTATTTATGTTATTGTGAGGTTTTTATTAGCAACTGAGAGCTGTATCTCATTCTCATTTTTGATTTATTTATGAGCTGAAGACCAGTGCCGAAATTTTCTCACTGCGTTGAAGACGCATAGGTGACCTTTGGTCGTTGTCTGCTCTTTGGTTGGGTTGTTGTCTCTTTGACAAAGTCCCAGTTTCCACTTCCCATTTTATAACATGAATCAAGGACTTAAAATAGACGTCCCTGCATGAATGCATATTTTTCTTAATTAAAATAATCAATCACTGAACTTTGTTTATTATCATGATTATTGAAAGTAAGCAAAAATAAATGCACACAAAATTTAACATTGTTATTAAAGGCTTTTTTAAAATTCAAAACAGTTGTCTACCATATCTACACCGTTAATTTCCTTGTTTGATTTATTTCATATTTTAAAGCCTTTATAGCTAGCTAGATAGTATGACCAGGCGGATCCAGCCATTTTAAAAAGAGGGTTCCCAACCCAAGACAGAAGGATGGGGAGGGGGGGGTTGTTGTTTCAACTATATTTTCCCTGCATTTACTGTCTTAAAAAAAGGGGGTGCCAAGTTGAACTTTCCACCCTGGAATCCTCCCCCTGGATCCGCCATTGGTATGGCTTTTGCTCATAGTTGCATTCATATTGTTACCTATACCTTACTTGTGCATCATTTGGTCTCTGATGGGGATAGGCCTACTGAAGAAGGTTCAACTTGCAAAATGAAAGATTATGAGTCTATTTATCCAAATATGTAGATGAAAGACATGCATAATAAAAACCAAAATTATGCTCAAACAAGAAGTAATTGTAACAGGATGTTGTTACAAAATCTCCCAGACAAAGCTTCCATAACTCGCCATTCCTATGGTCCCATATTCATTTGATTTGTTTTGCTGTCTCATACAAGATAATATATGGTTTAGGGGTGGGGATCAGAGATCCAGAAATTTTTCCACCTTACCACTGACAAAAATGACTGAGGATCTCAATGGTTTAAAAGTTTTTCAAACATGTGGCGGTGGGGTTGACCCCCATGAACTCTCCCTATATTTCATTTGATATGTTTTATTGTTTCATACAAGAATATACATGGTTTAGGATGGGGATCTTGACCGTATACAAGTTTTCAAACAAGAGGGGGTTGGGTGACCCCCTCAGGACTTCCTTTTATTTCATTTCATTTATTTTTACTGTCCCCTACAAGAATATATTTGGTTTAGGGGTGGGGATCTGGGTCACTCACTAGCACATTCATAAATTGAACGGGGTAGGGTAACCCCCCCCCCCCCCCCCGTTCAATTTAATTTCATTTGATTAGTTTTATTGTCCCATACAAGAATATACATGGTATAGGGGTGGGGATCTGGACTGTTAACATGATAATAACACATTATCAGATTGAACAGGGTGGGGTGACCCCCAGGGACTTCCCTTTAATTTTAATTGATTTGTTTTATCGTCCCATTCAAGAATATGTATGGTTTAGGGGTGGAGATCTGGACCGTTTACAAAATAATAGCATATTCTCAAATCAGAGGGGCATGGATAACCCCCAGGGACTCACCCTATATTTTATGTGATTTGTTTTATTGTGCCAGCATCATTTCTGTAGACTATGACGTGTGTTTAAATTATCTCTTACAGTTTACAAGTTATATCATGACGTATATATATATTCATTTGAAAGTTTTAGTAAATAAAATCCCATTGGGTTCTTTAGTATTTAAAACTCCTCCCTTCTTTCTTACCCCCAATATAAACAACCAATTTTTCCCACAAAAAAAGGGGGCCCTGAACTCCTTATCAGCCTCCCCCCCCCCCCTTTCCTTTCCTCATTTCAATCACCCTGATATAAATTTAGTTTTATCGCTTACAATAGGTATGGTTTAAATGTTTTTATATTATTGACAGAAAGTCTAGTGCCTGTGTGACTAATTTGGGAAGCTTGCTGGGTTTTCATCACCCTCGTTGTTTGCGGACTAACGATTTAGGCCTGTGGTTGATAATAGTGTGCGTGCATTAATTTTCTATACCTTCTTAATCAATATTTTCAAATACTGACGGCAAGTGTATCAATGTCTTATTTGAGACCAACGTGCTATTTACTTGTGCGATCAAGAATGCTGGGGAAAGAAACTTGTCAATTGTGTTTATTTTTAAGCCAAAATAAAATGAGCCGCCGTAAAATATTAACCTTGAGTAATGATCGGTAATCATAAAACTGATGCAAGAGGCTTTCTACGTGGTACAGGCTGACTACTTATACGTGTGTTTGTCTCAAAACAACTCGGCAGTATCAAATAACAGTTGAAGTAAGGATCGTCTCGGGGTTGGTGTGGGGGAGGGGGGTCTTGTTTACTTATTTATCTGTCTTCCTTTATTAGCTATATTTTTAATAACTTACACTTTTTTCCATTATTACACTTTTCTATTTTTCTCTTTCTTTCACTATTCTTTATTCCTTTTTTTCTTTGTCCGTTATTCTCTATTCTGTTAATTCACATCTCTTATGTGGACTTTTGGTGGTTTATTTTTTTTAGTTCTGGTATTGTGCGATAAGTCAATTTTTCATGCAGTTTCATGAAATAATGGTTTTATGCATATCAGCCAAGATTGTGCGTGAAATTTAAAAAAAACAACTCAACACTTCACGTTATGTGAATTCGATTAAAATAAATGAACATGAGTTTGACAGCTAGACAGACAGTGATCCTTTAACAGGTAAAATTTAATTAATCAATTAACAAATTCTAATAAACTGGCATTCAACACCAAATTACTTACTTGATAGATTGTATATTGTCAATACCTCAACATCGCGAATACGCCATGCGAGGTGTTGGCTATGTTTGAGACGGGGTCAAAGGTTGTTGATTCGAAACAGAGCAAAAAAAAAAAAAAAAAACAGGTAAAAAACTAAAGTGTAGAATTTTGTGGTTTAAAGTTTAATTTGTAAATTCTAAAAAAAGAGTATTTCGGTTCAACTGTTAATAATTTAGTTCGATACGAAAAAAAGGATAAAAGAGCATCTGGAAAATTTGTGATCAGTAATTATCATTCGAATATATGAAGAGCAATGGGTATAAACCAAACACCTGAACAAGAAAAGTATTAGTAAACAGGCAGAAATTTAAGTCGTTGAATTATTTATTTTACAATTGTTTCATTATACGAGAGAAAGTTTTAGGCGAATTGTCTTTATTTACAGATGAATGTATGTTAGTTCAGGAAATGATTGATTTTTCTTGCGGCTTCAAATATTTTTTTTATCAATAACTCATACACAAGGAGACATTTTTTTTTACTTTTGACAGCATGAACCGCATGAACTGCATGAATTGGCAAACACAAATTAAAATCAAAACCGTTTACAATTAAATTTTATAGAAGGAAAAAGGGGGGGGGGGGGGGTAAACAAATTTTACTATACGCTCACATACTTCTAAAAAGATTTGCATATATAAGCTGTCTATAGATAATGTTATATTATTTGAGGAGTTTTGAAAAAAGAATATATACAGTTTTATTTTCGACATCTATACTGCTAAAAAACAACAGTGATTCTTTTCATAAATTTAATACTTCAGTTTCGACTCAAAATTTCTTTTGGAATTGTTAGATGGCAAACTGTTTAGGAGAAGATTGTATCTAAACTTTATGTTATTATGGTGACATTGGCGACGAGATTCATTTTATTATAGCAAGAGCTTGTACAAACCCTTGGTTTATATAGAATGGGCAATATATAAATAGACGAAAGTAGGCAACCCATATAATTAAACGGGGATTTGATCTCCAATCCATACGGGCCACATAATTGTACATCGAATAAGATCTATATTTCTAAACGTTTTTAAATGAAATTTTAAACTTCAATCGAAAATTTCCCAACTATGTGAAGATTTTTTATATTTCTTAACGTCTTCAATTATTACATACGAAATAAAAAATATTTAGCATATTCATATTTTTATAATTTTTTCGAAGGAAACCTTTTTTGGCAAAGTTTACTTCTTTGTGTTTATAATCATCACCAGAGACACATTATGTCATCTCCACTCAGTCCTAATGGTTCAAGATCAATTAACCAAACTCACATGATGATTGGTATTGAATATGATCATCGGTCGTCCGTGAACAGGTGACGTATCCCAAATAACGGCGTAGACCGATAGATAGATTGATACTTAATTTATTAATTAACGGATCTCGCCATTGAAATTTCATCAAGGGGTTAATTGAAGCAATGATGGACTTTATAAAACTAGATTCAGATTCAATATTTTATTAAAGTCTCACCACACACAATTATATATATTTACACAATTAAACTATGTACATGTACTAATTAATATTTCTAAAACAAATTACGAAAACGTTTGGTGTAAAAATAATCGATATATAAAATGTCTATTTCTGCCTAAAATATATTTGCAGGTTTTGGCATTTTTGTAAATAAATTTAAGGTTAACGTTGGCATCCCAATGCAAAAAACAGCCGATTCAAATTTAAATAACTTCTTTCAAGATGGTTTGATTTTATCAGAGACATATAATACATGTATTATAAGTCTCGATACATGTATTGTATGTCTCTGATTTTATCCAAAAAAAAAAATTCAATATTATTAAATGAGTTATCAACCGAATGTGTACCCTCAACGCTCACTAAAACGTATATAGATACATTTCCTAAGTGACATTTTATGTCCTGCGTGCACCAGGAGATCCCGAATGGTTTTTAGACGTTCCATTATTTTACATGCATATATTTGAAGTTGTTGTTAATTTTGTTCATAATAGGTATACATATCTTTGAGTATCAGACCAAATGATTTCCCTATTAGGCTAGCAGAGGCGGATTTAGTTTTTTTCCAGCCCCCCCCCCCCCTAATCTTCGGGAAAAGATGGTAGATTAAATAGGAAATCACTGAAGCATGACTGGAAGTTAATGGGTCCCCATTTATCTGGATAAACACTGCATGCTTCTTTCTGGTTATCTTAAGTCCTAGTGTGAAATAAAGCCAATGGGAATTGAGGGTTTTTTTTTTAAACACATCTGCATACATGTATACGTTTTCTCAAGGGTTGGTTCCTGCAATATTGAATTTATGTTTTCTAAATGCGCAGTTACTAAAGTTTATATTTGCTGCTTTTCTTCTTTATTTCATATGATTTTTTGAAGAAAAATGTGTGTTAAAATTGGGAATGGACACAGATACATTTAACAAAAGAAATTTTGTGTAATGTCATCAATCTTAATTTGAAGATGTATTACACGTAGACAGGATGTTCTCTAGAAAACTACACGTTATACACCCGAGGGCACACGCACTGTGGGGGTTAATGGAAAATTACTGAATGTTATAATTACCTGTAATCAGCATTTCAACAAATCAGTTGACTGACCATGTCATTACAGTTCAAAAAGAATTCCTCAAATCAAAATGGATTATTTATTTTATATTTAAAATTTAAAACTTTAAAAAGTACACTTTATAAAATTAATTATGAAAAAAAGAATAGAAGAATTTAAAATCGTATTTTAACAAAGATTAAGATATTATTTTACAAAGATCCTAAAAAAATATCCAAACAAACGTTGATTCAAACGTTATGATCCTACGCAGTTTTATATTATAAGACTGACAGTCACACACACAAGTTTGCTTACTCAGTGTATTGGGCCAGGGTGCTGAGTGAGGTGCTGGAACTTGAAATGCATGTATCATTAAGTTACAGTTCTGTTAGGATTTGACTGCCTTTTTACTGGGACTTTCTATTCTTATTGTTAACAGTTTTATTTAGTATAGACTGTTCCTGGTTGAGAATAATTCTCTGCTCAGTCCAACTGGTGCATACTTAAGCATTTGATTCACATATTTCGAATTCGTAGCAGTAAAAACACAAATTAATGTACAAATGTATTTAACAACTTTATTCTGATTTCAGGAGCACAGTAAGTATTAGTCGTAAATAACTTAGATATTTATGTGGAAGTTTACTCAGTCTGCTGCTCAAGCTCTGCTAATCGATGGTCCAGTATTTCAATTGTATATGCATTCGTGAGGTCGACCTCGTCATTTTTTTTATATTCACGCAAAGCACAGTCGCGTGAAGATTTGGTAATTAAAGTGAAAAATGGGGGGAATAAAATATTTTTAGTAGCATTATTATTAATTCCTCAGGCGACTTTGTGCTCAATTTTAAAAGAGGTTCTCCTGGCTTTGGAAAATCTTATCTGATTCAGTCTTCAAGCAAATCATCGGTTACACTCCCCTATCACCAGTGATTCCTTGTTTTTAGCTGACACTCTGAAAAAGGTATTGTGTAAGTGTTGACACTCAATTTGCATGATTAATAACAGATATCGACTCGTTACCCGTACTACTGCAAAAAACAAATAGTCAGTTCACTGATTTAGAAGGAAGGTAAACACGGAAGAAAGTCACAGGATAAAAAGACACAGTAAATAAAGTCACAAATTTGATAGGACAAATAGTTCGTCCTATAATATATCCCCGAGGAACCAGTAATGACGCACCTAACGTTGTGTTTGTCTCTGCATTTAATCTACCATTTAAAAGAAAAAGAAACACGGAATAGAATGAAAGATTGATCACTTGTTAATGTATTTCAATCATTAAACAGTTGATTTTTGAAACAGTAAAAGCAATAAAAATCATGTTTGCTAACATTACAAACGGACTGTCAACTTATGATGGGTACCAGTAATGACGCACTATAAACAAACCAGAAAAAACCACTTGCAGTGTACCTGATGTTCGAAAAATTGCTTCAATCCGGATAATTTAAAGTTAACACTATTCAACAAATAGACCACTTTCGAGTTCATCCGTCACCGGCAAAAACTCGTCAATTATACACGCCTTTATGACGTCATTAACCAGATCGAGGGGCTCGCCTGTATCCCTGCACTATTTACGTTCATCAAGCGTCTTAGTGATCGTCTTTGTGCAGGATAAACTAGAAATAATGTTTGCTCTGTAGGTACTTACTGACATTTCCCTAATGACAGCAGTGTTGATTGTCAATTTTGAGAATTCAGTTTGCCGAATAATTCGTACAATATAGAATTATAGTTTTCCAACCACTCGCTCAACATTGGAAGGAAGTGACGACGCCCCTAAACGCACAAGTGACGATGATAAAGTCGTGTATAATTGACGAGTTTTTTCCGGTGACGGATGAACTCGAAAGTGGTCTATTTAATTTTAATAACAAATTTTGACATTTACAGTCTTTATTTTTATCATGTTGATAGCAACACAATTGTTTTCATTAATTTAATTGTAACCTATATTTTATTTCAAATTTTATATAAAATTGTTCAAAATTTATCAAAGTGACATATATATTCCATATTCTTGAAAATAAGAAGTAATTGCATTCATAAAACAACATTGACATTAAAACATTTATCCATGTATACTTGTACAATGAATGAAACAAATGAGGGCTATGGATTTTTTCTCTGGACAAACTTTTTTCTTCGCCTTCAGGTGAAAGACTATCTAAGATTATCTATTTTTTTAGTGACAAGTTGAAAACAATTTTTTATTGACATTTCAAAGTGCCTGTGATAAAAACGTTAGAAATTGAAGAAGAATGCGAAGTCATGTTATATTACTTTTTCCCTGTTTAATTCATTAAAATGTCTATGTCTTACCCCCTTGACTACGATCATAGGGAAATACCCCCAAAATGGTACCCCAAGAGAGAAATTCCAAACACTTTTTTTTAACAATATTTGTTACACTTTTTTTTTTTTTTTTTTTAGTGATTTCAGTATAAAAACAATATACATGCATGTATTGTATTTAAATATGAAATTTATTTGTATTCGGCACAAAACAGGGGAAATGCTCGGTAGAACCTTACTATACAAATCCATGATAAAAAAAGATGGGATATGACAACTCTCCACAAGTGACCAAATGAAACAGAAATTAACAACTCAATGTCACTGTACAGCCTTCAACAATGAACAAAGCCCATACTGCATAGTCAGCTATAAAAGGTCCAGAAATGACAATGTAAAACAATTCAAACAAGAAAACTAACATTTATTTATGTACAAAACTTATGAAAGATGGAAAAACAGATATGTTACACATAAACAAACGACAATCACTGAATTATTATCCTTCTGATTTGGAACAGGTGTAAAGCAAAATTATATCCGGGTGAAATTTGATCCGGAGGAAAAAATGTCACAGTAGTTGTTGTTATTTTTTTATCCGGAGGAGAATATTTTCCTGGGATATTTTTTCCTTTGCCGTGAAATTCTATCTGAGTAGTTAACTTATTGAATAGTCCTTAGCAAAAACTTATCCTTTACAAACACTATGAAATAATAAAAGTGTATTTGAATTAAACCTCTATTGTAAACTAAAATGTATTATAATGGGATTCATTTCACAAATTATCATTGAAAAAAAATCCTGAAATATTCAAGTAAATATCATTCTTTTAAAAAGAAAATTATCATTAAACCATAGATGGGTATTACATCTATGATTAAACATAAGAAAGAAAACCAGAAATAATTTCAAAGATCATAATTGTGAAATAATATCATGATTAAATAAGGTAAGCGAAATACATGTAAAAGTGAGTTGCTTTCAGATCTCAGTACAATTATAAATTAAAAAGTAAAGGTAGAAATATAGTTGCATTACTACTGTTAAACAGTAATTGAAGAAGTTGATTATGATAATACTTTTAACTATATAAATAGTTGTGTCTGGTGAAAAAGATGTAGTTGCATATGGAAATCAGATAAATTATAGCATAACAATATATTGGAACAAAAGCAATTTTAACAGCTGGATAGTATTTACCTGTCAAATTTTATCTGTCTTATTAAAAAATTATGTTGTAAGTCATCTTTTTATATAAATGAATATACAAAAAATAAGATTCAAGGACAAAATTTCAGTATGAAATAGATTCAGGAATATTGTTAAATATTAATGTCTTTAAAATATAAATTGCTCATAATTACCTCCCTTTGATAAATTATGCAAATTTGTTCTACCTTTGTGAAACATTTTATAATTATAGTCAGGTATATATTGATTGTGAGTAACTTAATTACTAGTTAATGGGACTATAGTTCACAAGGTTCTGTGAAATATTGTACGGCAAATATATACCGGTACATACTATCCGCATAACACAGATAGATTTTCACTCCTCTGGAAAAAATCTACCTGTGAAATACCATGCCTGGAAAAATATTACCGGGACAAATTATCCCCAGGATAAAATATCACAGAGGAAGAAATAAACCGTTACACAGGCACAGACATAAACAAATGTGGCAGGGTATAAGGAACTATGAAAATGTTTAGTTTTTGTGGTTTGGTCCTTTTTCCGGATACTGTAAGCAATAATGCTCCTTGATTTAGTGAATGGAATGATTGTAGGATGCACATGTCTGTCTGCCATATTTTATATGACCTTGACCTCATTTTTATGGTTCATTAGTCAATGTAACACTGCATTGTTTTGTCATTTTATCATATGCTTAAAGTTACAGGTACTAGTAGATTATATCTGGTGGATATGTAACAATTAAGATGTGCATGTCTGTCTGGCAGATTCATATAACCATGACCACATTGTATGGTTCTTGGGTCAATGCTAAGTTTTCTTGGTTTTGTCATTTTATCAGATATTATAAGCATGGGTCTACTTCATGTTGTATGGAATGACTGCAAGGTGTCATATAAAAATAGGAAGATGTCTGTCTGCCAAGGTTAATTTTACTGTGACCTCATTTTCATAGAATAATGATAATTTTAAACAGCAAGAATAATGAGCAATGTCAACTTTATATACAAATGAGGCATAATTTTCAGTTGCTTACTAGTTATGTAATACATGTAGTAGTTATTTTTGTCATTAAAATTAAGATAATGTTTACCCCTTTAGGTGTAGGGCAAGAACATTAAAGATAAAGGGAAACTATAAACAGAAGAAGTTATCAACAAAAATAGATTTACAGAGGTCAACAAGTCTAAATGGTAAGTCCACTGTTATTAAAGTTTTTGACCTTGAACAATGATTAAATATTCATTAAAATAAGACAATGTAAGATGTGGTATGATAAATGAGAAAACTATCCATCAGAGTTCAATTAAGAGGATGTAAGCATTGTACTTAATTATTAGAGGCCAATGATGGCCTGTAAGTAATACAAAAAAACCATACCCTATACATAATATAGTAATCTATAAAAGACAACACTAACACAATTTAAAACAAAGCAACAATTCAAACTTAAATATACCATACAAATTTTTAAAAACAAAAAATTATAAAAAACCAAAATGACATATATGAAACAACATCAACCACTGAACTATGCACAAGCTCCTGATATTAGACAGGCATAATATTTCTGGGTTGATATAAAAATAAGGGGCAGTCTGATATCCAATTAGACTTTTCTCCAATAGGGTTCAAATGACATTTAAGGAAGCTCTTGGGTATATAAAAAAGAAGATGTGGTATGATTGCCAATGAGACAACTATCCACAAAAGACCAAAATGACACAAACATTAACAATTATTGGTGACAGGTCACCGTACGTCCTTCAACTATGAGCAAAGCCCATACCGCATATAGTCAGCAATAAAAGGCCCGGATAAGACAATGTAAAACAATCAAGCGAGAAAACTAACGGTCTTATTTATGTAAAAAAAAATGAACAAAAAACAAATATATGTAACACATAAACAAAATTACAGGCTCCTGACTTTGGGACAGTTTTTTTTTTTCATATCTTAACTTTATTTATTATATAAGTTGTTAATTTATCATATGGTACAAAAATCATTCAGATGACTTTCAAAATGTATATTCCTTTGTATCATTGAAAGCTCAAAATTATCTCCCTTTGGTGCCAAAATGCCATTTTTCAGCATTAGAATTGTAATATCTTTTTTAACTCAACTGTGACCTTAAGTTTTTATTATCATTTTCAAATAAACCGTTCTTAAACTAAACTATTATAAAATTTAAGCCATTTCCGTAATTTAGTTCTTTTTTCATTTCGATATTACCTCTATTTCTCCTATTAGTTCAACAGAAAAAAAAAGTACCTTTACAAAAATGTATGCTTCTTTCTAAGGGGCATTGTAAGCGTAAATAAATGGTGACCCTATTTTTTTCTTTTCTTTTTCTTTGAAATATTTGATAAAGTTCATTTATAGAAAAATATAGCGAAATCCTATAAAAATGATTTAGACCCGCAAGCCCATTAATTTAACAAAAATAGTTCACTGTACAGCCTTTGACAAACTTTATACCCGACAGTGGTTTTAATAACAGCACACAACATTTGAACAAATTGTAGACATTTGTTGCAATGGGGTTATCTTAAAAGTCTGCACCAAGGAACCAAACAACAAACGGTAATATGTAAATCATAGACACAAAGCACTAAAATAAGAGTACTAAGGCCACACCAATTTAATTTCTTGTTCTACGGATTTTTGGACTTCAAAAATTGGGGCGAGCGAGCGATTTGAAAATTTAAATAAAAAAATATTTAATTTGCAAATTTTTGAGGCGAAGCTGAAAAAGTAAAGGCGAGCGATTATAATTTTTTTTTGTAAACATAAAATAGTAGGTTTTGACTATATTAAAACTTGATTTATCACTTGTACCTTGACATTTCTTTAATTAATGAATTATTTTTCCCTGTTCAAAAAGAAATAATTGAATAATTAAATCTGGTCTATGTATGTGTGACTGACAATGAGATAATTCTCCATCCAAGTTATAATCAGGTTCAGAACAACCCCTTTAATAATATTATGAATATCCCTTGAGGGGTCATTATATAAGTTATAACATATTTTTTTTGTAAAAACACTTTCAGTACAAAAGGGCTAATATTTTCCCAAAGAACTATACTATTTGGTATTAAATGGTCAAAACATGTCCAAGAATTTTGTAATATTCCTGGACTTTAACCATGTTAACACATTTATTTTAACAGTTTACTATTATTCAAAATAAGTGGACCCATTCCTCTTTTAGAAAAGTTGTTTAAAATATAATGTATTTCTCCTCTTTTTGAGTAAAACATTCTAAGTTGTAAAAGGTTTTGTATAGTAGCACTATACCAATCCTTAGTATTTCTATTTTCTTTTCTACATCAGTAAACATGGTAAAATGACCCCTTCAAGGCCCTTGTCTGAGCAAGGAATTGTATATTTAAATATACAATTCCTTGGTCTGAGGGAGGGTTGTTCCCAACCTGATAATAACAAACATAGCTCAAAGTACGACCATTTACACAGAGCTTGCATCAAGACCAACCAGCAACCTATAAGGGACCACAACTTAGTATTGTACGCAATTCGAACAGGAAAACCAACGATCTAATTTATATTTCCAAACGGGAAAAAAACAATGAACCACATCAACAAACTATAACGGCTGAACGACAGGTCCCTGAATAAACCAGGACAGGTGCACAAACCTGCTGCGGGTATGACCGTCACCATACCTTATAATTGCAGTTGAAGGCAAATCCTTCCATTGAAAGTTCTTTGTACTTTATTTTAACAACGAACATTTTTTATAGGGAATATAAGTTAGGGGGAAAGAATCTAACGTTTTGTTCTGTACTGGTATTTCCGATTACATATTTTTATCGGAGCACTCCCAGGTGAAATAAATTGGTTTCACGCTGAAACAAATATTCTCGCAGATATTTACAGTGTTATGGGGTACTGATATGTTTAAAATCGTTATATAAAGGCTAGACTGTGTTTTTATAAACAAATGTTGAGATCTTTTTATAATATTTACAAAAAAACGGTGCGGTAAATGGACATGATTTCATTTCCGGATGCGGGAAGCGGGAATATAATAAAAATAAAAAAAATCGGTTTTAAAAAAAATAGGTGCGGGCGGGTCCGTCGAACAAGGAATCAAATTGGTGTGGCCTAACAATGAATATTCAAATGAAAGTTTATCGAAATGTTTGAAATGTTCGTAAACATGATAAAATAGCTATTTTACTGCTGCTCTTCACTGATAATTTTTGAATTTTGTGTATTTGTAGGTCAGACATCTTGATTTTCATGGTCATCATTCAACAGATCAATACTGAACAGAAAACTTAAAGTTGATATGTTTCTCCATAGGGCAACTTTTTTTATGAATTTGAAAAGGAACATGTTTTTTCCTTCATTTATTAGAAAGAGGAAATTTCAACATAATGACTAAACAAAAAGATCGAGTCATATCATCACAATCATAGTCTAGATGCACAAGAACTTGATCACGGAAATGCAACAATGTACGGAATTATCAATTGGAAGAAGGACTGAATGAAACAAAATTTTGTTTGTTGTTGTCCAAATAAACTTGCTTCTCATTTGAATTGCTCCATCCAATTAAGATGTATAGAGGAAGATCTTTGAAGAACAGATTGAAAAAATGTTTTGTCTAAGAATTGCAGGAATATTCTGGTGGATGAAATAGTTTTACTGTTTATTGACTTAATTCTTATGTAGCATGTATAGTGGACTGAATAATTGTACATAGCAAGCAATGAAAAAAGAAAACTACAACTTTAACAGAAAAAGTGTTTGTATTATAAATTTGCAAATATACCCATAATATTATGTATAAGGTATATATAATTCAAATTGTTTGCATATTCATGTATTGCAATGAAACTATACATGCTATAACAAAGAAAAGTTCTATTTTTTAAAATAAAATAAAAAGACAAAGATTTCAAAACAACATTTTTTTCATTTATTTAGACATGTCATCATTTTGTTTTACTTAAAGGAATTTACTCTTTGACCGTATATATATATTATTATACATTCAAAAATAAGAATAATCTTTATTGTCCTATAAACAAATAAAAAACATGTTTGTAACAAAATGAACAAAATAAATATATATATATAAAATATAAAAATACTTGTATACATTTAAAACTATTTACTACCAAACAGCATTCATTGTAACATACACACTACTGTATAATTATGTCTATATATTTATAATTTGAATCCCATAGGATTTTATTTTGTCCCATGGGATATTAAAAATCCCATGGGATAATTATAATCCCATGGGATTTTTTTTGTCCCATGGGACAAGAAATATCCCATGGGACAACAATTATCCCATGGGACCAAAAAAAATCCCATGGGATTTAACCAAAATCCCATGGGATAATGGTAAATCCCATGGGATTTTGCCCTGTCCCATGGGATATTGAAAATCCCATGTTTTTATAAATCAAATAGCAAAATAAATATAATAGAAACAGTAGAAAACCAATGAAATTATTGAATCCCATGTAATTCCGCACATTTTGGTTATATTCATGATACTGTAGCTCTTGTTTGAGGCGGCGGCGGATTTGCAAATGAGTGTTTTGCAAATTAAAAGTGTCCAGTGTTATATGTTGACTTTCAAACGATTGTATGTTCCAATATGGCTAGTTTCTATTTACATCAACTGTGACAACTAAACGACAAAGTGCTAATTCTTTGTCAGTTCAAAACCATATTATTAACAAACAAGGTAATTGGTATTTGCAACTTTTCCTCCAAGTGCGTGGAATGGAGAAGTAAGAAGAATTAATACAAAATCATCAAACTTATTAAAAGGCATCTAATTGACACAAGACGTCTTCCTTTGACATACACGTGCTAAAACGCTGACGCACGTAGTCGTTTTGGTGCATGTTATATGTTTACAGTTAACAAAGTTTTATCCTCTGATTATTTTGATATAGTTCGACAGAAGAACAGTATATATACATATGTAGAGCCTACCTGCTTCATACCGAACAAGTGCTAAGAAAACAATAATATAAGCATTTTGTAAATTAAGAAATATGTTTCTAAAACTAAAAGGATCGTGAAAAATATTGCAAAATCGTACATAGATGAATAATTAATACAAGATGCAATTGCTACATTTTCAATCTGGACGTGCTTATAATGACTATACCCCGTTTACACTTGTAAAAAGATCGATCTTTAGTCTAATGTTAACGGGAAAGATCGTTCAAACAGTCTTTATATAATTAAAAGTCCACCTCCAGAGGTGGTTATAAAATTGATCTTAATTGAATCGATCCCTCTTCAAGTGAAAATGCTTAGATCGATCGATCGCGATCGGCCTTTTTCTCTGGTGAATGTTATATATTTAAACATAATTATATATCTGTGCATGTTTGGCGACAAAAACAAACGTGTTTGAAAACAACGGATGAAATAAGGAAAGTAAAAATAGATTCCGACGTTTTAGGATTATATTCTTAATAGATAAGTTCTTTTTTTTGCTGCAAATCCTCATCTTCAAACGCATTGACCGTTCGTTTTGTTATAGCAATAGTCCAGTCACATGTCTTAGTTTAATGACTTGTTATGTATGAACCAAAAAAAAAAGAATAATAACGTCATACGAAACTCTAATGACCAAACTATTGCAGTGTGCGATAGTCCGCGCGAGATGCAGAAGTTACCTTAATACTGTTCTATATTTAGGATTATTTGATCTTTTAATGTTGCAGTGTAAACGCACTCGATTAAAAAAAATCGATCTCGATCGATCTTGCTTGTGCAAATGTAAACGCGAACAAGTCTCTTTAAATAAAGATCGATTAAATTTCGTACAAGTGTAAATTAATTTGGGTCTATAATTTGTTAAAGTGTGCATGGTACTTTTAACACAGTTTAAGACTCCGTTTACACAAGCAAAAAAGATCGATCTTTACTAAGATCGTTCCTTTTAAGATCGATCTTTGGTATAATGTAAACGGGAAAGATCGATCTCAATCGGACTTAAAAAGTCTACCTCCAGAGGTGGTTTTCAAAATATCGATCTTATTTGAATCGATCTTTTTTCTAGTGTAAACGCTTAGATCGTTCGATCGCGATCGATCTTTTTCAGGTGAATGTTATATTTATATATAAAACTAAATCTGCGAATGTTCGGCGGCAAAAACACACGACGTGTTTCAAAACGATGAATGGAATAAGAAAAGTAAACATAGATCCATGTGTTTTCGGATTATCTTCTAAATCAATAAGTTATATTCCTTTGCTGAAAATCCTAATCCTCACACGCATTGACCGTTCGTTTTAAGACTAAGACAGGCCTATGAAATTAAGTTCATCACTCATGAAATTTTACGGTCGCCATCATGAGCTGATTGGCCATTATGACAAAATTTTGCCAGAAATCATATCTGATATTCTCCTCAGTCATAATAACCTTCCATCATTACCGAGCTGAACAAAGAAATAACACGACGGGTGTCGTATACGGTGCAGGAAATGCTTACCCTTCCGGAGCATCTGATTTCACTCCCGGTTTTTAGTGGAGTTCGTGTTGTTTCTTATTTCTTATTCATTACTTTTGATGTAAATGTCCTTTGGTTTTACGAGTCTCTGTTTACTCCTTGGCTTTGATTGTTATTGTCTTAAGCGATGTCTACACACATGGATTTGTTTAATTACTGGTGATTTATGAACCAAAATAATATGTATTAAATCCTTACGAAATCCCAATGAGTGAACTATTTCTACACCATTTTGCAGTGAATGCGAGATGCAAAGTTTCCTTTAATATTCTATTTTAGGATTATTTGTTTACGAAATATAAGGTAATAATGTCAGACTGGTTCTTTTTATGATGTAGTGTTAACGCACTGAACTAAATAAGATCGATTTCGATCGATCTTGCTTTTGCAACGTAAAGGCGAACTGGTCTTTTTTAAGATCGATCTAAATAAAGATCTATTTAATTTCGTACAAGTCTAAACGGGGTATAATATAAATACACAACGACACCCTTGTGGTAATTTTGAAAGTACTATTTGTAGATTGTCATACTTTCCGGATGTTAAAGAAAGCTTTCAAAAAAACTTCTTCTAGAGAAACATATTATATGTACACATTAAAATTATGTTAAAGTTCACAATTTCTGCTTTTAAATCTTATGTTTTACCTTTGACACAGTTGTTCCCAGTGTATCCTGCTAGACAAATACATCCGAATTTATAATGACATGATTGAAATGAACTGCAATTGCATATAGCTTTGCACTGTTTACCATAATAACCGGGAAAGCACTTAGCCAAACAGGACTTCCCGTAAGTACCCAGTGGACATGCTACAGAAAAACAATCAAATCATTTGACTATATTGCACCTGCACTCTTTCAATCTCTTTCGCAATGACTTATTGGTCTAAAGACAACGTAACAAAGCTATATATGAAAAAGAAAATAAAAGGTCCAAACACAGTTAAAATCCATTCAGAAGAGTTGCATCGACAAACTGTTCCAGCAGTAAATTTTGATATAATTCTAATTTCAAAGGGGTACATGTATAGCTCTAAACAATACTTGGACCACGATTTCCTATCAATCACACCTCTACAAAGTGGTGAAGTTGGTTGAAATTATTCCTTCGTAAGTTTTATTGACAACATCACGATTTGGTTGACTGTAATCGAATATCCGTTTCACAGGTGATAACGGACGGATATGTTCCAAATGTCGGAACTACAATCACTTCCGGAGAACCTGAGATACCCCAATGTTAAGTGAGGTTATTGTTGCTCAGTATTTAGTTTTAAAATCTATGTTGTGTTTTAGTACTATTGTTTGACTGTTAATCTTTTTACAGTTTTAGTCATGGCTTTGTTAGTTTATTTTCGACTCATAAGTTTGAATGTCCCTCTGGTATCTTTCACCTCTCTTTTACATAATATATCCTTGTTGTCTGTAAAGTTTTATATGAGATGGAAATTGTTGCAGGAGTGTATTTTGGCCAAAACTCTAAGTTCAAAAGGGCAGGAATCCTAGAACAATTTCTTGTAGATGTGCACATCTACATGTACATAGTGTGTCCTTAATTTTTTTTAAATAAAGTTTGATAAAATGCAAATCTACGATTGAAAGAAGCGTAATGAATTGCATGATTTGTCTAAATTTTTACATTTTATATATTTCAAGTCGTTGATAACCTAAACATGTATTCTTGCTTTATTTTCACAAGTTCTTTTTTTAATTTTACTTACGTTCACAGATACCGTTCTTTTCGAAATAATTAGGACAACACTTCACTGTGAATGCATTTCTGGAAATGTTGCGGGACCGACTGAAAAACAAAATTAGAATACAACAAAAATTTAAAACTTTGAAATGACAAAATATAAGATCATAGTATAAAAGTTAAATAATCTAAAAAAACATACTCATCTACAGGTGACAATTTTGCAGGGCATACATTCTTCGAAGTCGAGTTCAGAGTGTTTGTTATCTGCAACATATGATATGCTGTTACTATAAGTAAAAAATAATACATTTTGTGAAGATAATATACGGAAGTTAACATTTATTACACAATGATGTTATACATGTATTTATATTATGATATATATAAACTAGCATTCAAAAACTTCCCTTTTCCTACTTGAAGTATATCCTGTGAAAAAAAGATAATTGACCAATCAACCAGCATTGATCTGCACAGAAAAGACACTTTTCCTTAGTCCGTTTTTTAATTAATTTATAATTACTGCGTTTTCACAAAAGCCGTGAAGTTTTTAATTCGGTTAGATCAATGAAGATTAATATGTTATAATTGAGCAAGTGGAAAAAAGTTTGAACCGAAACTTAGTTAATTGAGTTATCTAAAAGTAACAGTTATAAAACAACACTAATTTGTGCTCAAATTTCAGTTTAAGTAATTTTGTGGCATACGTACTGCATTATAAGCATTATGAATGTATGCTGTCACAGATTTAATTCAAGAATTTGTTAATATTAGCCACAGGTAATTTTGTTTTGAAAAAAAAAAAAAAAACCTCCGCTATTGCGATTTATTTAATCTATTATATATACTGATACCACATTTGATGTCTGTAGTTTATAACGAGATCTAACAAGTTATAAACTAATAAGTTAATACAAGTTTGACTCATGGCAGTCATTCAAACAATAGCATTTGTATTTGCAAGTCTAGCGATGCTAACACTTCAAAAACTTGATATCAATTGAGTACTTCAAATACCTGAATAAAAGATTTCTGATCGGATATTAGGTTATTATATACATTTAACTCCACTTAAGGATGTTTGCTGCTCAGTTTCATAATAAATAACTTTCCATAAAACTAGTATATATTGATAGGGGATAAATTGAAGAAGCAAAAAAGCAAAAAAAAATTAGGGGTCAATGCGCTTGTTTTTGAGATATTAGCCATTGACATTTTGGCGGGAAAATGTTCTCTCTTGACTTTTCATAGCTTTATCATTGACCAGTTAAAGTTCTCAAAAACTATCAAAAAATAAATAAAAATTTATAAAAATTTTACAAATTGCTTATTATTATACATTGAAAAGATTTATAAAAAGAAATATGGGGGTTCATGGGCAAAATATGATAAGGCATTGAAATGGATAAAACCAGAGGATTTCGAAAATCTGACAAAAACTCCAAAACATGACAAGCAAACATCCTTAAATACAAGTGCACTACACAGAAGGATCATGTCAACAACCATCGATCACTTGCTGGCAGCTGTATAAAACAAAACGAAAGCAGCTCTATAAAATAAAACAAAAGATATGTAAGAAGAAGATATAGAATATGCCATACTGTCAGACCGGTCAAACACTCCGTACCGCCGACAACGCCACAGTCGGAGCAAAATGAAAGCGAAAAAAACAAGCAGATCCAAATCTGTAATTTATGTACATTAGTCCGAAATATCTACAAGGATAGCCTCAATCCAATCATCAAAGAGAAACTGAAAACGCCATGGCAAAAATGACATAGTTATTTAATACGACGGACTAACCAAATTGAAACAAATATCGTTACATTGCAGACTATTCATCTTCTTAAAACATGTTGCACTTTGCTACTATTGTACACAATAAGCATTTCATTTACGCATCCTGCAGGTGTGGTCTCATAAAGGTGGGATATACTTAAATAGTTTTAATTGAAGTATATAAAAATCATTTTACCACAACACAAAATCGTATCATACATGCAAGTAATGTTAAAGATGCTTCACGAAAAGTTACTTCAATCAATACACGAGTGGTACACAATATAGGTTCTTACTGCCAAACAGTGTCTTTATTCGGAGAAACAAGAGGCTGTGTGTGTAGCTTTTTGGTGATGTTTAATAATACGTATCTCTATATTTTGAGGATTAGAGCTTTGCAATATATATAATCATAACTAGAAGCAACCCACGAGGGAACTGGATATTTATCTATAAATAAAGCAGACTGAGTTATTTGTTTATAATTTCTTAAATCAGTTAGAATGAATATGTTAATGTATGAAATATTATGATGATTAAAGCAAACACCGTTAGTCTTTTGTTAAATACCTTGGATGGATTTGATATAAAACTCTATAAACGTTTCAAACTGGGAAGAATAGAAGTGAAACCTTTCTTTGACAACCATACCCCATCATCTTACCTTATCATATACTCTTGTCATATATATGTCTTACAACAAAAATTACTATAAACTTGTATCTACAATGCGAACTCAAGATCCTTGAAAATTTATAAGTGACAACATATGACATGGCATTTGTAGAGACCATATTAGACCATACCAAGATTATCGAGTTAGGTAAAGTAGAGACCTAATTCGAGTACAGATAAGTACTATCGAGATTATGTTGAGTCTTGTCAAGTAAAATTTGTGCTCCATCAGTAAAATATGGTCTTTGAGCAGTTTGTGGTGTCTGTTCTTTTTTGATAAGGCGAACATTTGGAACATGTGCCTTGTTTTTTTTGTCGAGCCTGCTACTTCCATCACAGCAGCTCGACGTGTGGATAGTTATCCGAAAGCGCTGGCGTTACCAAAAGTATTTTAAAAATAAGCTTTATATTTCTGAAGGAAGGAGATCTAGATCCTTCATACTTTGTCTGTAGATGTCTTTTGTTATACAATTTCCGTTTTTCTATTTTACGATGTAAATATCCGTCGGGCATGTGTTATTTTACCTTGACTTCATTTTAACAGAGTATTGCTCAATGTTCAGTGTTATTTTCTGATTTTCTAATACTATAAGCAATAAGTTAACTTAGTTCGTGTATGAAATGATTGTAAGGGGTCTTTCTGGCAATAAGTATCTGCCCATAATCTAATGTTAATGAATTATTGGTGAATCTTAAGTTTTCCTGTTTAAAAGTGTGTTTCGTAGATAGTCACTATATGCAATAGGTCATCTAAATTAAAAACATGTCATGATTGTAAGGTTTACATGTCTGTCTTACCTTGGATTCATTTTCATGGTTCATTGATTAATATAAAGATTTCCTGGTTATGTTTGTTTCAAAGATGTGCAATATGTCAACTATATTTAAAGCATGTTTGGTGTATGGAATGATGTACGGTGTACATGTATTTCTAGTTTTGTTCATCTGACCTTGACCTCATTTTCATTGATCATGTTATTTTTACATGCTAGATGTTATAAAGCTTTATGTTTATGACTATCAACTTAATAGCAATGGTCAGTAAAAAAGGCAGAACCGTTCAGTGGTGCACTCTTGTTGTAATAGAAACAATATATATTTTTTTTATTATGATAATTTGTTAATTGTAGTATTAAGTACATAGAGAAAAACTGATGTTAAAAGTTTTATTTCCTTTAGCATGTTTATTCATGTGATACTTGATTGGCATTAACGGAAATACATAAATTAATGTTATAATAGTCAATTGACCTACTAAAACAGACAGGAAATCGTATGTCATATCTATAATTGTCACAGTTGTAAGTATCCAAGGACCAAAATTTATATATAGTATGTTGACAAGCAATATTTCTTCAATATATTTTCAAATAGGATCACATGTACAAGGTCCCTTTACAATGTTTTGATCCTTACTGTTCAATTTAAATCTATAGATTGACTGATATAGATTTACCCATTTTTTGAATCATCGACCTATTTAACTTTTAGAGGGGGCAAATAGTTCATTTGTCATGCTGTTTAGAGGAAATTTAATTCTTTGTTATCTGTTATTCTGAAAGTATATATCTGATGTTAGCTTGTATTGGTTTATTACTTGTTAGCTGTTATAGGACTGTTATTTTTGTGTAAACTGTTATTGTGAGAATACATTTGGTGTTACATGTTAATGAAAATTGGAATGTTTTCCATTGACATCAAATTTTTGGTCTTACCAATAGTAATAAAGTTGTTCTTATTCGGAGAATGATACCAGTAACATACATATCACATATCATCACATAAACTTATTTAAATCAGTCAGGTCCAGAACCATTCCAGAATATCTTAGTATAATGCTTATTAGTATTTTCAATTTTCAATGGATATGTTTTAAGAGTTACATTGAATTAATTTACTCCATGTATTATAGAATGTTTTGTACGACCAAATTAAACGTAAGTCAGAATTATAAAACAAAAAAAAATATAATAAAACATGTTCTTCACATGTTTAATTTACTGTGGATTCATTTATTTTCGTGGGTACCAATTTTCGTGGTATGAGGAAAATTTACATACTCGTGGATATTTAATTTCGTGGTTTTGGCAAAGTCTCCACTCATTCCTTTAGAAAATTTGTTATTCGTTGAACATTTGAATTCGTGGTTCTCCTGTACCTACGAAATCCACGAAAATTGGTATCCAACGTATATTAATGAATCCGCAGTACTTTGTTTAATATGTATATTGATGTAAGTTATTAAAACTGTATTATAAACGAAGATTGTGTGTTGTAATTAAAGACTGAATACGATAATTAGGTGACTTACCGCAGCGCTCTAGAAACGCAAGGACAACAAAGAGAGCATATAGTGTGATATAAATTGTGTTAAATTTAACAGCAGTTGAATATTTTGTAATGATTAACATCTCAAAATATAGAAAATCTTATGATATGGTAAGATTCCACCAGAGACAAAATGCTACAGGTTCCATTTATTTAGGACATTAGTGTAGCCGCATACATATACAACTTTAATTTTGAATCAATATTCAAAATATCTGATAACAATGTCTTATTAATTATCGTTGACAGTAATTGAATGTAAAGACCACATCAGTAAATTGTAAAGTATGGTCAAAGGAATATCTGATTACGCAAGAGAAATGACCAGTAAGGAACTAAACATATCCCTCCAGTCCACTATTTGCATAAAAGTTTTTCGAATTACATGTAAAACTGAAATATATAAATTAAAAAAAAAAGACAGCTATTGTTGATTATAATTAACTGATTCTAAGCAAGTTCATTTGATTAGATATAAGGACTATATCTAAAGAATTCTTAATAATCTCAAGACAAAATTTTTTAACGATATTTAAGATAACGGTTAGGTTTAGTGTTGTTGCATTTTTTTATTTCAGGAAATTTTAGCAATAAACGATAAACATAACAACAGAGGAAACACTCCACAATTAATGGGGCGCAGTTCGTGCACATATGAACATCTAAAACCTGTCGATAAGGTTTAGTTTGCTTAACAAACATATTGCTAAGGAGAACAAATACAGTTGAATATATGCATGTCCGATGAAAATTCCCAAATGATCGTAAAGAGGTTTATTTATATATATTTAAAAAAAATGAAGAATAAGCATTTACACAAAAATCATTACTCGACGGACGTACAATTCAAACATATTTGAGTAATATTCGTATTGTGTTTCTATTGAGCAAAGAAACCTGAATATTGCGCCATTCTACCACCACAAAGTTTTAAATAAAGTTTTAAATAAAGTTTTTTTTTTCACTCACATAAATATAGGATGCTGTGGTGTGAGTGCCAATGAGACAACTCTCTATCCAAATAACAATTTAAAAAAGTAAACCATAATAGGTCAAATTACGGCCTGCAACACGGTGCCTTGGCTCAAACCGAACAACAAACTATAAAGGGCCCCAAAAATTACTAGTGTAAAACCATTCAAACGGGAAAACCAACGGTCTAATACATAGATTTGCGAGTTTAAATTGTTTCATATTCTAGAAATGGACATAGCATGTATCCTTTTAATAATTTCTAGATTATTTCTTATACAGTGATATTCGAATACCTACAATTTTCATACTTTAAATCATTTAAACAGAGTTTATGTAACATATGTCCTATTAACACCAATTTGATGCAAGAGCGTCTTTATACTGACAGTCGAAAAAATGATATCAAGATATATTTGACCAATATGTATTTAATCGTTTGCAATCATAATGAGAAAGCCCTAAAAGTGAAATGTTATGGGGCCATTACCGGCTTCTAATATTCATATGAGGCTGATTCTACTTCTAAGGAAGGACGAAAAAAAGTTAGCAATACACTTTAACAGTACTGTCCACTCTATAGAAGATGTTCTTTCACTAAACAAATCACAATTTGGTGAACACATTTATTCAATTGGACTTGAAATAAAGAATTCAATTAATAGCGTTAAGTGAGCCTCATACAGTGTCTAGAAATTTACAATAAGGGTCGGCTGAACATAGAACTTTGAGACACATCAAATGGTTTCAGATTCTCAATTGTGGAATTTTCATGTTGAGTTAGTTACATTCCAACAAAACGGGTGCCATTTGTTAATCTGCTTATCTTTCCTAAGCACATGAGATCAGACTTATTTTATAATAGGGTTCATGTTGCTCACTGTATAGTTTTCTATGTTCTGTTTTGTCTACTATTGTTTGTCTGTTTTGTTTACAGTAAATGTGTTTGTTTTTTAATCGTACTTTTGGAATTGTCGTTATAAGTTAATTTGCTATTTTCTTTTTCAAGGGTAACTTTTACTGAGCCTTGATGTGCATGTCGAGTGATGCAGGCAAAGAATGATACGCTTATCCTGTTGTCAAACCGTTCTAGCTCCGTTCGGAGTTTATGCTCTTCCATTTCGCTTTGCATATACTGATAGATTAATAATAATTAATTATAGCATAATCATTTAAAATTCTGATTCAAAATTTCAGCACTATTACATTTTGTATTTACAAGGATTTGCATGATTGCTTTGAGTTACGTCTCTGTGACAACGTACATTTTCCTAACGTTAATGGTCTTGTCTTTCTTCACATTCAAAAGCATCAACAGTGTGCATGTCACCTGTCGTCAACTTGTTTATCTCAGATATTTTTCATCACACATTCTCTTTAAAAAACAAATCTTTTCTATTGTTTTGTCAGATCGAGCTTCCTTGAATTGTGTATGAAATGCGGGAATTAACTAGTTCTTATATAGCTTCAGTAGTTGCTTGCAGTGATTCATCATTTACTATCTTATTTTCAGGCGTCCGCAGTTTTTTGTATTCGTTATTTTCCGTTGGACTGTCTTTTTGTAGTGATTGATACACATGAGAATATTTATGATCGGTTGCATCTTCATCAGACCCGGATGAACTTTCGATGCACTGATGAACCATCACAGGTACTTCATACCCATGCATATGTTCATGCCGAGTTTCTGTGACTTTGGAAGGATTGACAGATTTGATACTAAGCGGAACTATTACGGAGAAACACGTTGACATGTTATCTTTTTTATGCAATTCTTGTTGTTGCGAATATTCTTCGTCGTCTTCTGCTGCGAATACAGGATCAAGATAATCTGTATTTACAAGTTCAGTGCTTCTTGTGATCAACGAATTCTCTTGTGGAATAAAGCACATAGCTTCCATTTTAGATGGGTGTGATACCAGGGATAGGCTTGGTGTGACATCTTTAAAAATGTTTTCGTCAATTTCATGATAGAAACCAGTATACTGAGAAGTTGTTGTTGATTCCACCACTGCTTCTTCATTTGTAAGTCTTAATTTTCGCTTTCTATAAGAACGCAATACATGACTTGACGCAGTTATTATTATAGCTCCAGTAATACAAATTGTATACCATAGCCATTCTTTATTCGATGGTTCTACAATAACGAAATTCATATTTCATGGTAAAATAAGTGAAAATGAAAATTTTGTAAAAAGGTAAATCAAACTGATAAATTTATTTTCGCGTGAAATTTTGTTACAAATATAACATCTGCTTTTACCATGTTATTTAAAAAATAATATGTATCATTATCGAGCTGTATCCACATTTCAAATATACAATGTATTTTGTTGATATGTAAACATGGTAAAGGTAGCGGGAGAAATTGGTTTTATAAAACATGTTGATGATGCGTTTATTCGCCTCTTTGTGATAAGTCAAATTCGTCAATTGGAAGTCAATTTAAGTTGTCATTATTATTTATTATTATTAGATGCTGCATCTACCTACCACTGCTTTTGATTGGTGTCTCCTCGATAGTGATAGCTTCACTTGCATAACCAGTAACAACAATATTTGTGAAAGTGTTTTCTACAGATGTAACATCTACAATAACAATTAGTAAACATTGCAATTTTTCTGTTTAGATTTCACATGACAAACATAGAATATGCACTCTGGTGAAGATAAAAAAACGTTCCATAGGCCAACGTAAAAATAGTCATGTAAAAGGCATATATATATATATTCATCAGTTATCATTCACATCATCTATTTCAAATAGTGTAAAAGGGCCTGTATGTCAATGACACATCAACCAATTTCCAACAATACAGATACCAATTTTGAAAGTAGATGTATTGATGAAAAATATCCATGGTATCACCAGTGAGCGTTGCGTCTTGTTTGTGGATCCGTTTAGTTAAAACGTTATAAACTGTGAAAACCAGTGACAATAGTGTGGATTCAATTAACTAAAGCTTCAAGTGCCGGTCAAAAATTGTGGCATAAAAACAATAGAAAATACATTATCGGAAATGCCTACTTATAATATTGACGTCTTTTCTTTTGTCTAATCTTAAAATGCTTGAAACATTTGACACTGAACGTTAATCAAATCAACAGTTAGTCTATCAATCTTTATAGTTAATATATTTGTTAATGGCGAGTATAAAAGGTTAATTTCAATCTGAATTTGACAATTGCAGTGTTAACATAAAATTTTGTTGTTTTATATTATTAACACATGATTGAAGTAAAAAAGAGCATGTCTTAAAGTTGAATGAATTATTTCCAACATTACCTTTATCACATTTGTTTCCTGTTAATCCTTCTGGACAGACACATCCAAATATATTGTTGCATACCTGAACTGAACTGCAATGGCATGTAGAGTTGCACATTTTACCAAACTGACCTTTTAGGCAGTGATTCTTACAAAACTTCCCGTAAGTTCCTGCTGGACATGCTTCAGAAAATAATAAAATCATCCGACTATATGTGTTTCGTGTGCACTCTATCTCTCTCTATGTTTTTTATTGCTTTTTTATTATTTTTAATATTGCATTAAAGAATAATAGCCAAAATTTGGATGATTGTATAATTTTAGAAATTTCCCCCCGACCAAAACATGTTGAAAGCAAAATGTGGAAAGATGAGTTAATCTAATATAGTTTGCTCAAAACATACAAACTGAAATTTGCTCAGTTTGAAAAAAAATAATGTTACAGCGTTATAATGCAACCTGTTTATAAGAAATGTATTTGATTTTAACAAAAGAAATATCTGTGTTACTGCAACATTGTTAATATACCAGGGTTTTCGATTTCACAAACTAGTCAAAACATTTTTAAATATTTTGGCAATGAAGGCATCATGCAGAAATTTATACTTTCAGGTATTTAACATCCAATCTTTTATTAGGGTATTATATTATATAAAGCAGACAAACCTTTAAACAGACTTACTGAGAAGGGATATAGTTAGGATACTGTTGTAAGGTCATCAGAGATGGAATAATTTGGTATTAATATTGAAACATACATATATATATATATATATATGCCTTATATATCATGTACTGTAGTACGCCGCTAGATTAAAACTAACGTGGAAAGGTAACACATGCCCACCGAAAGCTCTTTTTTTGAGAGCCCAGGTGGTCGTGTGGTCTAGAGGGACGGCTGCAGTGCAGGCGATTTGGTGTCACGATATCACAGTAGCATGGGTTCGAATCCCGGCGAGGGAAGAACCAAAAATTTGCGAAACAAATTTACAGATCTAACATTGTTGGGTTGATGTTTAGACGAGTTGTATATACATTATGTACACAGCCATGTATCACCATCATTGATGGCGATCCGATGGATACATCTGTTGTAGGGTTGTCACTGACTCAGACGTACTTATATATATATATATCAAATTTACAGATCTAACATTGTTGGGTTGATGTTTAGACGAGTTGTATATGTATATATATATATATATATATATACAACTCTTCTAAACATCAACCCAACAATGTTAGATCTGTAAATTTGCTTTCGCAAATTTTTGGTTCTTCCCTCGCCGGGATTCGAACCCATGCTACTGTGATATCGTGACACCAAATCGCCTGCACTGCAGCCGTCCCGCTAGACCACACGACCACCTGGGCTCTAAAAAAAAGAGCTTTCGGTGGCCATATGTTACCTTTCCACGTCAATTTTTAATCTAGCGGCGTATAGATATATATATATATAGTATCGCCTATTCTAGACGATCCGGTACATAGTAAATTTGCTGGTTGGTCCTTTTTATAGACTTTTATATTATTTTCCCCCTGAATGACCTGTATCATGTTACTCACATAATCCCAGCAAATTTAAGTTTTTAGCTCTTATATCATGAACATCAATGATTATTTTAAACAACTTAGAGCTATTAAACAAAAACAAATTAGAACTGAACACCATTTATCTAATTTGATTAACTACGAGTTTAATGAACGTATTCCTAACGGACTACAAATCAAGATCAAGCCACAAGCACCTGGCTCTTTATCCAAAACACTACTTCGCAGATGGGACCAAACCCTCTTCCATTGTTCAAAGCGGTTAGTGGTCCTCCTTAAACAACACTGCGAAGGACATCTCAAAACTCTCACTGGCGAGTTTAACACCCTTTTGAATAGCTGCAAAAGAGATCTAACATCTGACAATTGTGATGCTATCAACACTCGTCTCAAGGACATAACTACTATACAATCCAACAACTTAAGTGAAAGACAAAAACGAAAATTCCGCAGGGATGGCATAGAATACACCCACCCTTCATTACCATCAGAGAGAAAGACTAAACGAATAAGACGCTTTAAACGTAGACCTCAACAGACTGATTCACCCTCCAACATCGTGGTCAATCTTTCTCAACACCAATTAACGGAATCGGAAACATCTCTTCTCTCTAGAGGACTTAACTTCTGTCCTCTACCTGCTCCTGTCAATGACACCAAATTGTCGGAAGACCTTGACAATTTTGCTAGAGGTCTACGTATTAAGGAATATTTCGCGTCGAAGGAGGATAACATAATAAGCGCGGATGGGGACTCAGAAATTTCAGAAGTAGAGAACAACTACAAATTTATTAAAAAGTGTTCTTGGATCCCTAGACCGAGCAAAAATGCTACCTTGGAATCTTTTATTGATAACTTTAAGTCATACATTATTAAAAATACTAAAAATAACAATAAACCTTTTGACAATCTTACCAATGAAGAACGGACTGCACTGAAAAACTTACGATCTAACAACAATATCGTCATTAAACCTGCAGACAAGGGCAGTGCAGTGGTTGTCATGGATAAAACTGCCTATATTCAAGAGGCTGAACGACAACTTAGCGATGCAAGGTTCTACCAAAAACTAGACTCTGATCCTACTACATCTTTTAGCAGAGATATTACTAATAGTTTGGAAGAAATGCATGACGATGGTTTCATCGATGACAAAACTCTTGAATATTTGAAACCAGAAAACCCAAAACCGGACAGATTCTATCTATTACCTAAAATTCATAAGGCCAATAACCCCGGAAGACCTATAGTTTCAGCGAACGGTCATCCGACGGAAAAAATATCGGAATTTGTTGACTTCCATCTTCGTCAACATGTTGAAGACTTACCATCTCACATCAAAGATACAACCGATTATCTTAGAAAAATGCAGGCCTTAAACCCACTCCCCTCCGACACGACTCTTGTTTCCATGGATGTTACCTCCCTCTACACTAATATTCCACATGCAGATGGCATCGATGCATGCAAAGAAGTTTGGAATTCCAGACCAGTAAAATATCCACCTACTGAATGCCTGGTCAAAATGCTCACGCTAGTACTTAAGAAAAACAACTTTACTTTTGATGGAGATCATTATTTGCAAGTAAATGGAACTGCCATGGGCACCAAAATGGCTCCGTCATATGCCAACATATTTATGGGCAAATTAGAGAAACAACTCCTTGAAACTTCCATCGAAAAACCGCTTTCCTGGTTTAGATTTATAGATGATGTGGATATGAAATGGAACAAAAGCGACGAGGATTTAGACACTTTTATCACTCATGCCAACAACATACATCCTAGTATCAAATTTACTCATGAGAAGTCTAAATCCAAAATCGCCTTCCTCGATACTTCAAGTTCGCTCACAGAGGGCATCATATCTACAGATTTATATTCTAAGCCTACTGACACTCATCAATATTTGTCCCCTTAAAGTTGCCATCCTGCTCATCTTACCAAGAGCATTCCATACAGTCAGGCACTTAGAAGCAAGCGAATATGCTCCAACACAGAAACAACTAAAAGACAACTGCGTAAACTTGAAACTCGCTTGAAGAAAAGGGGCTACAAACACAGAAATATCAAAAAAAAGCTTTCAGAAAACGGAGTCAATTCCGAGGAGTAAACTATTGGAATACAAAGTTAAAAAGAAAAATAAAAGGACTCCATGTGTTCTTACTTATCACCCATCTCTCAAAAACAGCTTTGGTGTCATTCGTGAGCATTGGAAATCAGTTGAAAAGAATTCCAAACTGTCCAAGATTTTCCCTGAGCCTCCAATGATAGCTTTTAGGCAACCTAGTAGTCTGCGGAACCTGCTAGTGCGGGCTGAAGTGTCTGATAATAGAAGTACTCCTGGAGAATGTCGTTCGTGTGGAAAAAAAACGCTGCAAATGCTGTTTACAGATGCAGCATTCGTCAACATTTCACAGTAAGGCAACCGAAAATAACTATAAGATATTTTGCAATGTTACCTGCAAAAGTATGAATGTTATTTACATACTAGAATGTTCGGTTTGTGGCCTCCAATATGTTGGCGAGTCAAAGCAGCCTTTCCACAAACGCCTCAATGGCCATAGGAGTGATATCTCGAAGAAGCCACTTCTTCCAGTCTCTCAGCACTTCAGACAGTCGGATCACAAACTTGATGACTTTAACCGCATGAAAATTCTAGTGATTGAGCAGAACATTCACTGGAGTGATACACAGCGACAGGTTCGGGAAAGCTTTTGGATAAAGGAACTTAATGTACATCACCCAAACGGCATCAATAAGAAATACTAACAGTCTTGTTTTTCACTTATTTTTATTGTTAATATACACAGTCACGTATATTGATTTATAGTGTTTTGTTTAAATTATGATATTCAGGATTAAAATCAATCGACCAAAACTTACCTGTATTATTACTGATCTATTTTCACACCTTGTACATTATGTATCAGTATTGTTAAAACTTGTGACACAAGAAGAAGGCCATTTGTTGAGCCGAAATATTTGTCAACACGATTTTATAACAACATTTTTGTTTAATAACACCTTATATCAGTACCGTTGTGCAAATCTTTAGACTGATATAATTTTTTCCTTATCTGCATAGTATCGCCTATTCTAGACGATCCGGTACATAGTAAATTTGCTGGTTGGTCCTTTTTATAGACTTTTATATATATAAATTATATATATATACGAGTCTAAATTGAAAACTACGTTCAAACCTATGACTGCGTTGGATAAAAACCGCAATTTTTATACGTGTGCATGTCAAACAAATTTCTATATATATATATACAACTCGTCTAAACATCAACCCAACAATGTTAGATCTGTAAATTTGCTTTCGCAAATTTTTGGTTCTTCCCTCGCCGGGATTCGAACCCATGCTTCTGTGATATCGTGACACCAAATCGCCTGCACTGCAGCCGTTCCGCTAGACCACACGACCACCTGGGCTCTCAAATAAAAGAGCTTTCGATGGGCATGTGTTACCTTTCCACGTCAGTTTTAATCTAGCGGCGTACTACAGTACATGATATATAAGGCATGAAGATGTTATTGTTACAGATCAGCTAAATTATCTATAGTAAAGGATCTTACAAATTAATGTAAGATACAGTCACAGAAAATAATTATATTCATAAGTACGTCTGAGTCAGTGACAACCCTACAACAGATGTATCCATCGGATCGCCATCAATGATGGTGATACATGGCTGTGTACATAATGTATATACAACTCGTCTAAACATCAACCCAACAATGTTAGATCTGTAAATTTGCTTTCGCAAATTTTTGGTTCTTCCCTCGCCGGGATTCGAACCCATGCTTCTGTGATATCGTGACACCAAATCGCCTGCACTGCAGTCGTCCCGCTATACCACACGATCACCTGGGATCTCAAATAAAAGAGCCTTCGGTGGGCATGTGTTACCTTTCCACGTCAGTTTTAATCTAGCGGCGTACTACAGTACATGATATATAAGGTATGAAGATGTTATGGTTACAGATCAGCTAAATTATATATAGTAAAGGATCCTACAAATTAATGTAAGATACAGTCACAGAAAATAATTATATTCTATATATATGTAGGGTCTTTGTATACGAAATAAACAGTGGGAGCATACTGCGCTGTGTTGAAGACACATCGGTAGTCGTAACGCGTTGGATGTTTTGTGCTTGTTTGGTCGTGTTGTTGTCTCTTTGACACATTCCCCATTTCAATTTTTACATTTATTCCTGGACCAGTTCTTGACATGATACGGATTATGGTCTTCTTATATATTTACGATGGTATTATACTCAACCCCCATAGGGAGGGATTGTGCTTGATTTTCATATGACGAAGACATAATCGTTCAATCCCTTTAATTGAGGTCACGAGGAAGCATATCAGTAACTGCTAGGAATTCTTTGTTATTTTATGTATCATTTTAATTTGACTTATTTTTTTTTTTACATGTACCTATTCTGACATCGAATTCGAAATTGTTTTAAACTGAGTTTTACTATTCATATTGCTGTGTGTTTGTTTGTTTTAAGTTGACTAAAGGTATTTGGGAGTATTGAGACCTCACAAAACATGTAAATCCCTACCACATTGTTGTGCCTTTACCAAGTTAGGAGCATCCTGCCTTTGCTAGTCTTGTAATAATTGAAATTTTAGTTCTTTTTTTATGTTTTGGAGTTAAGTTTGTCGGCAAGTTTCCCTGAACTAGTTGTACATATTTTTTGTTTAGGGGACAGCGAAAGCCTTCCTCCGGGTGCGGCATTTCACAATTGATGGCTTTGAGCTGTTTTAAGCTCTTTTGTCGGCTTGTTTTTGCTTTGAATCATTCCCCATTTCCATTTCTTAATTTTGTTAGCTATACCTAATTAACTTTGTGCACACCAGACGTCAAACAATAAAGAATAATAGAAACATTAGGCAACATAAAAAAGGTAGAACCAAATTTCCGAAAGTATTGTGAAAATCCAGCAAAAGGAAATATATTCCTTAGGTAGACAATTCTAAAAAAAATATAATTAAATATCTTCAAGGTACATTTAATGTGAAATTTTACCAAGCCCTATCAATTATAGTTGAACAAAATAATTGTTAATTATGTAACTTTGAATTACAGTTACTTTTAAAATTACAAAACTAATCAGAAACTGCATTTTTTTTTGGAATTACTCATTCAGGGTTAGCAAACCAACAACGGCTAAACATTTCATTTACCAGATAAATCTTATTCTGATAAACATTTTTACCCATTGTTAAATTTCCTCTAAATGCTTTAGTTTCGGAGATATCAGCCAAAACTGCATTTTACCCGTGTTTTATGTTTAGCTATATTGTCCATGTTAGTTGACAGGCGGGGTCATAGGACACATTTTTTTAACTTTTGGCATCATTTGATGAAAAAAACCCACACGTTTCCCTGTAATATATGATAGGAGTAGGTTCAGTAGGACCCATTTTTGGTCCCAGAATCAGTTTTACAAAATTTTGATAATGTGAACTTTTAGCTATTCATTGTTACATAAATATGGGCTATTTTTGACAATATAACACTACAAACCATTATTAGTCTGAAATGGCCTATATCTGTACTCGACTGAACTGATTTTTACTCGACTGTAGTCTGAACCATACTTAACAGTCTGAATGTGTACTTGACCAGTACTTAACCATTTTATACTAGTCTGAACCGTACTCGACCTAGTCTAAACCGTACTCGACCAAGTCTGAACCGTAATCGACCTAGTCTGAACCATACTCGACCAAGTCTTAACCAACCTAGACCTATTCTTTGAATCTATCAACTGAATTTTATCAATTTTGTTTTTTTATAATAAAATTTGAACAACAACTTGAAATTTAAAATGTATTCAATACAGTATAGAAATTAAAATTTCACAATAAACAATCATAATATAACTTCAACACGATGTTAATTAACACTTACGTACTAATATATATCAATTTTTAAAATATAAAAAAAAACCAAGCTGATCAAATAATCTAAAAGCATTTGTGTTTAACAAATGACTAGTATTTTCAATATTTATTCAAAATTTTATGAATATTTCGGAAGTATTTTATGGTAACTGGACTATTTTCACCATTAACTTAAGCCTAGAAGAGATTTAGTTGAGTTTAATTAATAATGCAGTGATTTTTTTTTTATTAATATGCATATATATTAATATATATAAAATAGTATATAAAACAACTTAATAAATTTAAAAAAATGAGAGCTTAATTGTATTGTTTTATTGAACCAATAATTTAATGTTATCATGATAATAGAATATCCATAGCAATCCTTGATAACCTTTTAAAAAAAAGGAGATGTATTCCAAAGTAATAGTAAATATTTATTTCAATTAATTCAAGTAATTTTTTGGTCAAATTAACATGGCATACATACAGCACTTGGATATGTTATAATTACCTCAGTGCATGTGTGTTTTACAGGTAAAAAGAAAGCCCTATATTTTAAAATTCATGTATAACTTATGGGCAGAATCAATTTGCGCCAATTGCAGTTTTGAAAAGGTATTGATTGCGCCACTCTCTTTTAATTTGATGGTATTACTTGCGCCAATAAATGAAATATCTAGTACATACATGTATATTCGAAAGGCCTTGTTATTTAAATTAGACAGGATGTTGCAATTTTGAATCAATGTTTTTTAGAATTTAATACCTCTGACCAGGTGTGATCTTATTTATGAGTTTGCCTCCAAGCAGAGGTTAATCCTTATATTTCACCACTAATCAGAAAAAAAACAATTTAATTTATTCATTTAATTTGATCCTTTTATTATATAAGTTATATATGATATACTTTTTCATTCATCCTTATAATCATAGATATATTTGTAATATGAGTTTAATTTTTTTTACGATTTTTGTTGGCTGTTGTTATATCTGTCAGTTAAAAAGATTTTTTTTAACAGTTAAAAAAGTAGACTTTTTTTATGGTTTAGACTGGAAAAATTTGTCGAGTATATGTCGAGATTGGGTTAAGACTGTTTCAGACTGGTCGAGTAATAGTTCAGACTAGTCGAGTAATAGTTCAGATTATTTTCAACGGCAAATATAAGGGTCAAGTCCGATTCCGTACAGTCAAGTATGGTTCAGATTGGATAGATATAGGAAGATGTGGTGTGAGTGCCAATGAGACAACTCTCCATCCAAATAACAATTTAAAAATTAAACCATTATAGGTTAAAGTACGGCCTTCAACACGGAGCCTTGGCTCACACCGAACAACAAGCTATAAAGGGCCCCAAAATTACTAGTGTAAAACCATTCAAACGGGAAAACCAACGGTCTAATCTATATAAACAAAACGAGAAACGAGAAACACGTATATATTACATAAACAAACGACAACTACTGTACATCAGATTCTGGAGTCCATTAATGTCAAGTAAAAGTCAAACCAATTCAGACTGGTCGAGTAAAAATTAGTACAGTCGGGTACAAATGAATGTCATTTCAGACTTTAATGGTTTGTAGTGTAATGCACATACAAAATGTATATCGGAAACTATCATCATTAAGTCATGCTAAATTACTGAAATCCTCACAATTGCAGCATTTGAGTTAAATATTTTCGACGGTTGTCGTCTTAAATGGAAGTGGCCACATTCGTGTTCATTCTTAATATTCAAATGTAAGTTGTATTTGATGATAAAACATAACATATATAAAGGATTAGGATGAACACGGATGCTGCCACTTTCATTTTGACAAACATTATCTGAAAAGTGACATATAATTGCAAAATTGATAGATTTTTCATATTTAAGATTGAATGTGAACGTCTGAAATGACTAAATCAGTTTAAGTATTTTACACAAACTAATTGAATCGACTGAAGTAGTAACTAAAGTGTTTAAAAAGTGAACAAAATCTTTCACCAGATGAACCTAAAATTTGAGGCCAAAATTGGCCCTATCCGGACCTACTCCTTTCAATATACTTATCTGCCTTTTATTTAAGATGGATTTTTTTACATTTTTTTTATATTGAAATACTATTTACGGCACCTTATTCGTTTTATCGTTAAGAATTAAAATTACAGAACTTAGATGTTTCTGTTGTCTGACTATTGGATGATATTTAGTAAAATGTTTAATTGCATAACGGTATTTTTGCATCATACCCAGAAAACAATCACCCGATCTATCTTAATTTGGTAGAGGCTTACAAATATTATCTTAATGGTGGTTCGCTTCTCAGTTTTAAAATAACAAGCTGTTATACAGCATTGGTATATATTAATAAGGGATTAATAAAGAAATCATAAGAACAAAAAAAAAGTATATGTCAATTTGCATGTTTTCGAGATATAAGCCATTACAATTCTGGCGCGAAAACGCTCTCTCTTGATTTTTCATAGCTTTATCATTGACAAGTTTAAGTTCGCAAACACCTTTGAAAGATAACAAAGATTTTATAAGACTTTAACAGATGGCTTATAACTATACAGTCATGTAAAAGATTATTAAAAAGAAAAATGAAGGTCAATGATGAAATTTTTCTTAAGCATTCAAATAAATAAAACCAGAGGATTTCGAAAATCTGACAAAAAAAAAAAAAAAAACATAACAAGCGAACATCCTTAATTCTATCAACTAGAAATAATTTTAATGCATCGCAATTAATCTTGTACTTACGTTCACATATGCCGTTCTTAATGATATAATTCGGACAACACTCCACTGCCAATACATCTTTTGAAATGTTATGAACCACGCTATAAATGGAAATACATCTAAACGTTACCCGTAAAACAATGTAATTACAAAATGATAAAAGTGTGCTTTTGCTGTCATGGCTGAATTAAAAATACATACTTTTTAACAGATTGCAAATGTCTAGGGCAAACATTCTTCGAAGTCAAATTCAGAGTTCTTGATATCTGCATTAACTGATATGCTGTTACTATGATTAAACAATACATTTTGAGAATACAATAAACTTTAACGTCAATTACACAATTATGTGATACATATATTTCTATTATGTTATGAATTATCATTCAATTACTTCCTTTTTGCTATTTGGAGAATATCCTGTGAAGAATGTTTGTTGACCAATCGACGACAATGATTTGCACAGAAAATGCACAATTACACGATTCATTTAGCTTTGTCTTTTTGTCTTTCACAAACCAAAATATGTCGGGTGTTCTTTTCCACAAAACATAATTAATATGCAATTGGTTAGTTTTTTTTTTATATAGAGAAATTTGATTTTTGTAAGTGAAAATAGTTCTAAATTGTTTAAGATGTATCAATTTCAAAACACCACTAATTTGTTCTTGCTTTGTAATTGACTGCGGAGTATGCTTAAGGTGTAATACCACCAAATCATGGTCTGTCGCATCCGGTTGCATAAAAGTAGGCCTAACAAAATATTCCCTTGAATTTGACAGTTGTAGAAAATTAACCCTGCATTTCAATGCACTTAAATTTTTCTGAGTCGTAAATATGTATGTTGGAAGTCTGAAAGCATCATTCTTTTATTATTTGATGGTCTTTTAAAATATTTTGGAACGTTAAGGTTACATAGTTACCAAAGCAGGTAACCAGTAAATAACAGTGTAAAAATTGGGTTGTTTACTTCCGGTGTTGGTTTCTTTCTTATATGCAATGAAATGTAGTGTGAAATTTTCACTGTTTCACTGGAAAGGATCAAACTTTATACATGCAAAGTATTTCTTTGGTTGAAATAAAGGTAAATACTGTAAATTTTTTTAAAAGTGTCAATTTAACAAAGACCAATAGGGAAAAATCAATGGTGGTATTAGACCTTAATAGTGCATTCATTACATGGACACTGTTGTCATCTTCCAGCGTTGGAGATAGAGTTTAAGAATTTGTGATGAAAATTTTAATTGGGTTACACATAAGGGTGACTTGGGAATATGAATATGGTCACTTCAGGTCATTTTAGGACCGACTGAAAACCTTTGCTCAAGTTGGGCACCCGTTTGATGTTCAAGTTCGCTGCCACGTCGGGTCAGACGGAGGGTGTTATATCCGATACATGCCAAAGAGAGGTGGTACCTAACATTACAGGGAGATAACTCTGTAAAATCAGCAGAACGTTTTAATGACGTTGTGTTCATCAGGGAATATTAAGGTTCTCAATGATCAAAATAGGTGTTTGTCAAACTGCTATATAACCAGTGCCAAATTTTTTGAAATTTCTATATTTTTGTCAAAGGGTCAAAGTTAATACTTTGTCAAAATTTTAAGAAAATTAAACCAGCCAAATTAATTTTAGTTGGAAGTGTTAGGTACCACCTTAAACCCCTTGCAACAACTATTTGGTGGTTCCATATGCGGCTTTTGAAATGCAAAATTTTTTCCTACATGAAATCCTATTTATCCTGTTTTTGAGTGGCAGTCCAAAGTCGACGCATTTTACCGACAATATGGTTTGTATAGTATGTATAAAGAGTATCGCTACTAACACCTGGCATATTTGATTTCAATTGATCATGAGTACTTTAAATACGTGAAACAAAATATTTCCGATCGATTATAAGGTTATCAAATACGGTTAACCCCACTTTCATACAAATGTATTTTATTCGATGATTGTGTGAACAAATACATGTAGTTATCAAAGGTACCAGGATTAAAATTTAGTACGCCAGACGCACATTTCGTCTATATAAGACTCATCAGTGACGCTCATATCAAATTATTTTAAAAGCCAAACAAGTACAAATTTATAGAGCAATTAGGATAAAAAATCTCAAAAAGTTGTGCCAAATACGGCTAAGGTAATCTATGTCTGGGATAAGAAAATCCGTATTTCTTTTTCTCGGAAATTTCAAAGTTTTGTAAAGTGGAAATTTATAAAAATGACCATATTATTGATATTCTTGTCAACACCGAAATTTTGACTACTGGACTGGTATACCTTCTGGGACGAAACGTCCACCAGCAGTGACATCGACCTAGTGGTGTAAATGGTTATCGAAGGTACCAGGATTATAATTAAGTACGCCTCGAGCACTAGGTAGCATTTCTTCAATTTTACTGACATTTTTATAACCGATTGCATAATATTTCAGCTTGTTCTACATTATAATAATACATTTATCAAGATTTAGAAAAACACGAAAAAGTCATCCCGGTGCCATTCGTTTGATCATATGTTATGAAAAGGCCTTTCGAGCTTTTCAGATGAAGGTACTCATCCATAAGATTTTAGAATTATCAAAAACGGAGCACCCTAGTACACATCCATTGAACATGTTACTATTGCTGATTATGAGATAACGCAAGGATAATGTATTTCCTATAGGTATTGATGGTGATTTTGATACTAAAAGAAAGGATGGTTGTGTTTTTCCGCTATATAACGTAATAGTTATCAGTGAAGCAGTAATTAGTTGCTAAACAAGTGTAGCCGTGATCATTTACCTGATATAGCAGCAATCAATAATTAGTATAGCCGTAAACAGTAATAAGTAAAGTTAATTGATTTACATTATCAGATACTTTTTTTATACACTAGTGCCAAGTTTCTTGTTTCTTTATTTTAACTTATTATTTTATATAAATTCAAACTTAATCATAGTAATAATAAAAAACATCATCTTGTAGTATTTTGTGTATATATTAAATAACAATTGTCGGATGATTTTTTAATCGTCCGACCAGATGGTCTCTTTCTATATACATATGCATGTTGTCAATATAAATAAGACATCACCCTATTCAAAATGCATTACTCAATTACAAGAAAACGATACTTTAGACATCAATGGTTCAATCTGTTTTATATTCCCTCAAAATGGATAAAAGGAAGTCGTGACGCCAGTGTTGATTTTTTTTCTTCTTCAAATTCATATTTATCAGCATGAAATGAATACAATAAATAGAACTCCCCTGAGCTATGTTTATATAATTTAAAACGTTTCTTGATAAAAATCCGAGAATATCAAAAAGTAATATCTGTGTCCTATTATATTACATAATGCAGATTTATCTAAACCTGTATACGTATCTCTGGTTTATTGAATTGCGATGTTCTTTTCAATTTGGTAATGATTTTCCGAAACAGATGATGTTTAGTACTGGTAAGAATTGATTATGAAACATTTTTCAGTTGTACTCCTATGTAACAGGAGAGTCAAACTCAGATGCAAAACTGATGTTTATAATAATTTCCTTTTTTTAAATTTTATTTGCTTAGCATGCTTAGCAAAAACGGAAATATATGAATTAACATACTAAAACCGATAGGAAATATCATTGTTTAAGTTATAAGTGTTCAAGGACCAAAACCTATAAATAAAAGTTTGACATATTAATATTTTCTTCCTTTTCTTAATACGGTCACATAAACAAGGTTCGTCAAAATGTTTACATTTTTATTGTTCACTTTCATTGTATACATTTACTGACCTGTCATTTAACGAAAATTGTTTGACCTCATCACCTCAGTAAACTTACAGTAAGACCGCCTTACTTATGTTGACTTTGTTAGAATTGTATAACTTTAATATGCGATAACACTTGTATACAGGAAAAAGTAAGAACACAAAAATACTGAACTTAGAGAAAAATCAATTCGGAAAGTCCATAATCATATGGCAAAATCAAATAACAACACGCATCAAAAACGAACGGACAAGAACTGTCATATTCCTAACTTTGTAAAGGCATTTTCGAATGTAGAAAATGGTAAATTAAACCTGTTTCTATAGCGCTAACGCTCTCACTTTAATGACAGTCTCACTAAATTCCGTTATATTTACAGTTTATATTATATTTGAATTATAAACTATATTTCAGAAACCTATTAAATGCAAAAGTCAGAGACAAGTACATAACTTGGTAGCAAGATACTGATACAAGTAAAATCTCAAAAATACTGAGCCCCGAGGAACATTCAATTTGAAAGTCCCTAATCACATGGCAAATCAACTGACACAACACATCAAACAAATTGACAACTACAGTCATATTACTGACTGGGTACAGGCATTTTCAAGGATAATGAAGCGGAACAAAAGAAAAAGGAGAGAAGCTGTAAAAATAAAAAATCAACACATCAGCTTGAACAAGAAAGTATACAGTCTATTAATTGTTATCGTTGCAGTTTTAAAAGAAAGTTTGTGAAAGATTAAACTTATAACTGATTGGCGAATATATTCACTCTTATCTGCATTTGCACTTGTAATGCATAACATACTTGTATAAAATTGCAAAGATAAATTTGAAGTTGTTATCCATTCGTTTGATGTGTACGAGATTTTGATTTTGCCATTTAATGAGAGACTTTCCGTTTTGAATTTTCCTCGGAGTTCAATATTTTTGTGAGTTCACGTTTTAAACGATATATAATACATGAGTTATATTCGAAAACCGAGATGACGTGTAGTGTGTTATTGCTGCCTTTATATGGTAAATAAAAGAAAACCATTGAAAAAAAAAGCATTACAAAAGTAACAAGTAATAGTAAAGACAAACTACATATTGGGAGGAACTGGTTTATAAAACTCCTACAGTTCAGAGTCATTAATTCATTAAATAAACTCGTATATATATAAAATGAAATCTTTGCCAGTTAACGTACCGCGTGACAGTAAACCTGAACTTATCAACTAGAGCACATATGTTTGGATAACTGAAAATATACATGACGTTAATTAGTAGGAAAGACACACGTTTGATTTATTTTGCTGCTTGTAATGGTGATGAAATAAACACGGATACTAAACAATGTTTATGGATAATAAACAATTATTTCTGCAAGCTCTAATTCGGGAATTTTCACGGTCTTGTAATATTTTAATGTGAATAGATATATGGATGTTTTAACTGACTTCATCTTCTTAATGATTTTTTATTATTTTAAAATGCGTGCGTTAAACAAAAAGAAATATCAATATTGAGTCAGGAACACATATTAACATGCAAAACAACATTTCCGTCTTTCAACACACCAAAATATAATGCAATTTATTGAAACAATTTAGTGTATTGCAGGTGGATATCTACATATAATATATTTTTGTTATACTACAAAATGTTACCACATGCCAGGGATTACGTGTTAATAGCTGTATGAATTGTTCCATATGTAATGTACACGGAATATAGAAGGAAAATTGCTTTGAATTCCTACCAGAAGAGAGTAATATTTCAGTCAGACAGTAGTAGGAATCTATATTGTAGTTGTGTGACCCGAGCTTGCAGCAATGTGTTCCAACATAACTTTCCATTCTTTCCCCTCTAAATTTTGAATTTGTGAACTGGAACTTGCTTGCATTTAGCAGTGTAAAATGCATGTCATTAGCAAACAGGGATCCAGATCAAGATTACTTTCCAGGAAGAAAGACTTTCTGGTAGAAATTTATAAATTAATTCTGGTAGGAAGCTTGTACTGGTAGTAGGAAAAAAATAATCAAATCAGATTTTCAAAACAGAAAAAATCCGTACAGACTTTTAAAATTTCACCTAGGTACATGTAGTAGGTAGGATTTTAGAAGTAGGAATAGAAAAAAATCCAGTCAGAATTTTGTTCATTTTCCATGTCCGCCTACTTTCTATATGGAATCTTTGATTCTAGGTAGATTCCTACCTCATCCCTTCTATTGTCTAGGTGAAATAATACTTCTTATTTCGTACGGGACATTCCGTCTGGTCATACGCATGAAAAGTGTTTAAACTACATCTTGTATGAAAATACAACTTTTGCATATGTCCATTAAGTTGTTATTAATTATATTTCCCTGTACCAAATTAACATCAATAATAAAAAAAAGAAGCCGAGATGATATTAAATCAAAGCTTTCCGACCCAATTCACGAATGTATTGACATTATTTTCGTGATTTTACTTTATCAAATTTTACTGTTTAAGACATAATGTATTCAAATGGCAGATTCAATTGTAGCCGATTGTTTATATCGATTGAAGAGGTTACTGCCATATAGTGCATTTGTTCCTAAATTGCAATTTTGTCACCTGAGACTTTCGTTAAGTGGGCGGTCAGTTGTAAAATCAAAAACATCTTAAAATGAACTTTATCGACCCTGCTCAGTGTGACTAAAGTAGACTACAGACAAATATTGTAAAATTAAAGTAAAAGTGTGAGAAATAAATGATCAGAAATGAGCGAAAACAACAAGTTTTAAACATTCAAATAAATGTCGGATGCAGAAGCAAATGTGTTGTTTTGAAGCCTGAACGACAAACCACTAAATGATTTTTTTGCACATTTATTGTTAAAATGAACGATGTCAACATTGACACACAAGATAATTATTTATGTATAAGTAACAAATGTATTAAGCGACTTAGCGCGTAACAATTAACATCGTTTAGGTAAAAAAAACAAATGCGCTCTTAAATATACCAGATACGTCTAGCAATATTTCCGAGTGTGTCCTACTCCTGATCGTTTCTTTTTAATTTAAAATTGAAAATGGAAATGGGGATGTGTTAAAGAGAGAACAATCCGATCATGGAACATACAACAGCCTAAGGTCACCAAGAGGTCTTCAATGCAACGAGAAATTCCCACAACCGGAGGCGTCCTTCAGCTGGCCCCTAAACAAATGTATATACTAGTTTAATGAAAATGAACGCCATACTTAACTCCAAATTGTACACAAGAAACGAAAATTAAAAATAATACAAGATTAACAAAGGCCAGAGGCTCCTGACTTGGGACAAGGGCAAAAATGCGGCGGGGTTACGCATGATTATGAGATCTCAACCCTCCCCCTATACCTCTAGCCAATGTCAGAAAGTAAACTCATAACAATACGCATATTAAATCATTCAGTTCCAGAGAAGTCCAATTATGATGTTAGCTTGAATGTACATGGCACATGATACAAGGATAACATGAGAAGCTTATGCCATTACCTTACTTTAGATTTTTATTTAAATTTGCTTATCCCAATGGTTTTATGAAACTTGAACATCGGAAAACTACATTTATCCTTTTTGTTAGTAGAATAATATTTTGTAACAAAGGTTTACGTCAGCATAACTATTTGCGTTACTATTGTTGTCTACTTGTGAACAGAAAGCTTTGTTTACATGTTAATTAAGTGGACTTTCTTAAGACTAAATTCAGCACTAGGATTTTCGTCGCCTTTCATCAGCTTGTCCATGTTGTCGTGAGTTGACGGATTTTCTTCAAAATTGTTTATTGTTTTGTCAGATACGGCAGACTTGTTTATTTCATTCGGTAGTTCACTGGTTTCATATATAAATTGAGTAACTGCCTGTAATTTTGTATCGTGTGCGATCTTACTTTCTGGTTTCTGAAATTCTTCATACTTGTTATTTGAAATCTGACTGTCTTTTTGTAGGGATTGATACGTATGACATTTATTATCTGCAGTATGTTCTTCAGTATCCGATGAACTTTCGATAAACTGATGAATCGTCACTGGTACTCTATTTCCATGTGAATGTTCATGCGTATTGTCCGTAGATGTAGAGGAACATACACTTTCGATACCTGTTTGAACTATAGACGAGGAGCAAGTTAAAAATTGATCCTTCGATTTCTTTCCTTCTATTTCAGCTTCAAAAACAGGATCAAGATAATCTGTTTTAACTTGTCCAGTGATTGTTGTGCTATAAGAACTTTCTTGTGGAACAAAGTATACAGCTTCCGTTATAGATTGCTGTGCTGTCACGCATAAACCTGGCGTGTTATCTGTTAATACGTTTTCGTCAATTTCGTCGTAAGTGCCAGTATACGGAGAAGTTGTAGTCGATTCCCAAACTACTTTTTCGCTTTTAGATCTTTTAGTTGATTTTCGCTGTTGGTAAGAACGCAATAAATGAGTAAACGCAGTCAACACTATAACGGCAGCTATACAAAGTGTATACAAAAGCCAATCCATATTTGATGATCCTACAAAAGTGAAATCAATTTATCACGGCAGTAGATATACAAGTGTACAATTTACTAAAAGACACAGAACTGCGATTCACAAAACTTTGCATCACTCTTGTAACTTAATCAGAATTAAAAGAAACGGTATAGCGAGTATACTTTTCTTTGACTTTTATACAAATATATAACCCCAACCGGTACCATGTGATTAACAGACAACTTTCCAAATCGTGCAACTCCAAAAACATGCGGATTTGATATAGTCACTATAAGAATCAATTGTTCGATGACATCGGTTGCACCGATTGACCTCTACCCAACCTATATATCGCATTTTTTTTTTAAATTGGATCTGCTTATTGCAAATAACATGGCAGTTACTTTTGCTATTATTTGAAATAAACAAATTGTTGCTACTACCTACCATTGTATGTTATTGTTGTCTCTCCAATAATGATACATTTACTCGGAATGCTAGTAGAAATTATTAATGTGGCAGTACTGTCTTCATAGGATATATCTGCAATAAAATTCTTAAGAATTATTATTTTTTATCTGTGTAGGTTTCACATGGATTACTGTCGTATACCAAAGAAGATCATTAGACGTTATTATGTTTAAATTGTCAAATTCAGTAATTATAAGCATATAAGATTTAATTAACTTTTTTTGGGGGGGGGGGGGGGGGGGGGAAGAAAAAAAGAGTAAACGAATATAGAAATATGATGAGCCCTTGACTCTTTCCGTTAATGCAGTAAAACCATTGATAAATATAGGCGTTCATTTGTTGTGCTGGATGTGTCGATTCGTGGTCTGATGGGGAACGTTAAATCCGAAGCCTGGTCTGTTGCACTCTCTGTTCGTTACAGAACCCATAGTACAACTCTAAAATATTATAGAGTCCAGATTTATCCATTTGCGAGGCATGTTTTCTTCCCTTATCTATGCATACTCTCCTTGCTTATCCAAAATACATGGCATTATTCCCGAATTTCCAACCCGTTTATTAGGTCTTACCTCTTATATGTAGGAAAAATCCATAGATTCTGTTTAAACTAAATTTTTTTTTAATTTTCCACCTATTTTTCATGCAGTTTATAGGGGTATCGCAAGATGTCTTTAATATGTTTTGAATATTATATCAAACATTTATATTACGCTTTGAAACTCATCCTTTTTAGCCGAGGACCTTTTTTTAAGAGTTATTACCCCAAACAATGTTCGTTTTTCTGGTTGTGTATATCCTCCTTAGGAAAATATAATTCGTGTTCATAGTCCATCAGCTGGTAGGGCAAAATTTCAATTCTGAGTACACCCCAGGGTACAGCAATTTTTTGGTATAAATTTAAAGAGTAATATATGAAGAATATTTTAAGAGGTGTTAGACTTTTGAAAAAGTGTCCAAAAGGGGTTAAAAGGGGACTTATTTAAGGGTATATCAAAAATTTTGTTTTGCACATATTTACAGAAAAATGTAAAAATAACCAATAATTCAGTACTATTCTTTTTATTAAATGGAACAAATTATATCTTATTAAAACGCAGGCCAATTTTCAATTAATTTTTCAATCGTAGAGGACCAAGAAAAAAGGGGGAGGGTAATTTCCAAAATTCATGATTTTCAATGAAAAGAAGCAAAAGTACTAATTTTCTTGATAATACGGTATATTTTTCATATTAAAACATAGAGCATAATGTAACTACAATGTAAAGGCTGTTGAAAAAAACATTTAAAGGTAAGAAACAAAAATATAGAATCAACGACAGACACAAACATAGGCAACTAGAAATGCACGATTCTGTCACAAATTCATACATCATATTCATGAAATAACTAACATATTAAAACACACAAAACTGTCAGGGTTTCTAGATCTCTATCTTTTTAATTTTTTTTTAACAACCGAATCACTACATTTAAAGGTCATGCAGAAGTTCAATCCATAGAATCATCATCAGTTTGGTCACCTGCATCTACCGAATTTTCATTATCATCATTTCCATCATATTCGTGGTCATCGCTATTAGCAATATCAACGTTTTGATAATCCTTATATCTACAAGCTTTCGAGTATTTACATACAGGTATTTGTTCAGGAGAAACCTTGTTGAACACATGAACATCTGTTGTTGGCACAACCAGCTTTAAATGAACAGCACTTCATAATTATTAAAGCATCTAACGCTGGTGGTTGGTCTAGCCAATTGATACTGATCAAATCGTTCTGAACAATCCAATTATAGTTGTTTAGCAACAGACCAGTGTTGTGTTTAAGAGCAGATTTCCAAATCTTCGTCTGAAAGTTGGATGGTTTTATGTGCTTTAACATTGCATCTTTTGTTGGGGACAGTAGATGTCAATAAATCTGTTTTTGGTTGCATTTCAAAACGTCCTGATCTTTTTTCATCGATATTTTAAATTTCGTATGCATATATAGAACACGAAAACCTCTCGAGAGTTTTGTCAACTCTTCGTCAACCTCTTCAAAGGTTTCACCACGATGGAATAGACCTTCCGAAAACACATAACGTGTCAAAAAGCCGAATACTTTGCTTTTTTTCCTTTACCACACAAAACACTTACTGAATCACAACCTGTACTGCCGTGAAATCCTGGCAGTTTTCTACAAACATTCTCACCAATCTAACAATGTTAGAATTGATATGCAACTGTGAAAATAGTAGGCCAATTCTTCCACATCAATGTCAGAAGGTTTTATAACAATGGTGTCGTTACTTTTGTCAGCTGCATATTTTTGCATTAAGAAACATTTTGTAATCGGCTTCTTCCTGTTTGATTATAAGATAAAACCATTCTACGCTATTTCATTTCCAACATTTATTTTGTGGCACATACTTCCGTGTGATACACATAAATCAATACATTCAAGTGTAAATCTATAGGATTATTTACTCTTTTCCGAACCAAAGAATTCAACAAGAGCAACTTTGTTTTCCCCAACTAACAAACATTTCTTCCATTCCCAAGAACACGATTGTGATGGTCTAGAACTTATCGTAAAGATTTGTCCCTCCCAAGGACCTGCTGTTTTAATTTTGTTATGGATATTGTGGGATACTAATCAGTGACAAAATCAATGCGGGACCTCTTTTCGAAACTTAAAGGATTATTTTTAAAATAACAATTGCCAAATAAAAAAAGTGCTTTGTATCCTAGTAATGGGTTGAATAACTGCCATGTCTTCAAATATTCACATGCTTTCTAAGAGATGACCATTTTATAAAAGACCATCCAGGACAGATTTTAATTTTCGTTACATGTGTACCATCAAAGTTTGTAAGATACATTGGAGGAGGACCTAATTCAAACTGGAGAGCCTTTTGCGCAACCAACTATCTTGTCTGGGCTATGACAAGCAGGCGACATTCGAGTTTTTTAAAGTTCTTTTTGTGCGGAGTTTCAGGGTTACCCATTCCTACTAAATCTCGAATTTTAAGGATATTGAAGCTCCTTCCACTGCTGATGGACGTTTCGTCCCCGAGGGTATCACCAGCCCAGTAGTCAACAATCTGTGTTGACATTTATATCAATAATGTTGTCATTTATATAAATTTTCTGTTTATAAAACTTAGATTTGTTCGAAAAACTAAGGATGTTCTTATCCCAGACATAGACTACCATAGCCGTATTTGGCACAACTTTTTGGAATTTTGTATTCTCAATATTCTTCAAATTTATACTCGTTTGGCTTTACAAATATATTGATATGAGCGTCACTGATGAGTCTTATGTAGACGAAACGCGCGTCTGGCATACCAAATTACAATTTTGGTACCTTTGATAACAATTTCATGTACATTTAACAACCAACGCTTAACATAATCTTTATTAAAACTAAAAACAACAAAGCCATTTTTTTTTATCTGTTAGAAACCAAAGATCATAAAAAGTATGGCCAATTCTCATAACTGACTATTTGACGTTCATTCAAAGTCAAACACTAAAACACAAAATGTACTCAAGCACACTTTTATTGAGTTCGATAGAGTGCACCTTTTCTGAACGCAAAAAAAAAACACCTTAATTTGTACTTTTTCAGTAATATTTTGTTACACATTCACTTTATAAAATAATTTGTCTCACCAAAACATCATAAATCGACATTTAAATGTGTGTTTTCAGTTGCAAATTGATAATGCGTATGTGTGAATGCATTGTACATGTTGTATACTGAATCAAAGACGGTAATTTGATGATTTCCGTAATTTAACGAGTATTTGCACGTATATATATTTTATCAAATATGTCATATTTTAGACGATATATAAATACTGCAAATGATTGAAACATTGTATAATGATTAATTCTAAAGTTTAATTAACTAAAACGGGTAAATGTATAACGAATTTCTTTATGAAAGGAAAAAATATGCCTTAATTTTAACCCAAAAAATCGGATTGTTTGTAATGTAAAAAAAACTTTTTTTTAAACAAAAAATCTTCAGAGTAACATTAAATATGATAGTTTTGTATCTGTTTTGGTTGTTTACTCCTATACTTTATTTTATTTTAGTCGCTTTATATCAAAAAAATTAATTACAAATTACTTAGTCGTGATTACTAAATGAGGGGACCACTGAAAGGGAGGTTTTTAAATCTCTTTTGGATTCTTTTTATTTAGTCTAACACCTTGTATTTTATCAATAAGATAATGAAGTTGAATTCTATCCAAAAAAATCGCGGTACCCTGAGGTGTAACACAAACTCCTTAACTAGAGCGCTTTTGAGACCTAGCTGATGGACTATCATGTTTGTTCGTTACCTCCTCAAAATTTTTGTAGAGTTGATACATTTTTTCTTTGTGATGCTAATTGTTGAACTATTTGAGAATACGAGTGATTGTCAATGTTTAAAGCCCCTTGTAGAGCAATTTCCTATATCATCGAGAAGGTTGTTAATGTAAATGAAAGCCAGGTTTCTTTGGAGAATAAAACTGGCATTCCCAGTAAATAATGTTCGGAACTGAACAACTTGCTATTATGCGTTAACGCAGTGATATTACAAATGTGCATTTTGTTTAGTTTGAGACGAGTTCCACTTTATTCACTTTTCATAGTAACACGATAGCGGATTTCCGGAAATAATTAATTCCATAATATAAATGTAATCCGGTATGTAAATTTAAATGCATGGTATGCTAATGCTTTTTCATCCAGAGTAATTAATAAACCTATTACTCATTGATGAAGTGACCTTTAGTTGTTAATTGTTTAATCATTTGGTCTTAAGTACATGTATCAGAACTATGAAAAAGAAAAATTTTAATTTCAATATTATCAGTTTCGGCACTAAACTATGCAGCTATTGTGACAACCTTCATTGTGTTAGGATCTTACATTTAAATTGACAATGGAAATGGGGAATTTGCCAAAGAGCCAACAACCCATCCAAAGAGAAAACAACAGCCGAAGTCCACCAATGGGTCTTCAAAACAAAAAGAAGCTCCTGCACAAGGAGGTGTACTTCAGCTGGCCGCTTAATTAAATGTATACTAGTTCTTTGATAAAAGACGGCATACTAAACTCCGAACTATACACAAAAAATTAAATTTAAAATCATACAAGACTAACAAAGGCCAGAGGACATTGACGATATTACCTTGATCACAATTGTCTCCTCTATGACCTGTTTTACAAACACATCCGAATATATTGTGACATTCTTGGACTGAACTACAATTGCATTTAGCTTTGCATAGCATTCCATAAGAACCCGGTAAGCACTGGTTTATACAGGACTTTCCGTAAGTTCCCGCTGGACATGCTGAAAACATAAAACATTGTGATGAAATTTAAACTCCTTCCAAACCCATATCTCTTCCTCTATTTCCCCCTCTCTCTCATGATCTAGATCTAGAATAGGTTAATATCATAACAATGCCCATGTTGATAATGTTATATACATATGTTCATCGATCCCTCAATTTCAACGAACACCTAATTGAGAAACGAAACGTACCAACAGGCAGGCGTTTGAAATAGTTAACATATTGCAAAATTCTGAACGAATGTTTGGTTCCTAACTTCAAAATAATCTCTAAACAAATAAGACTTATATTGAAAATTTCACCATACCTAATAAACATATTCATGGATAAGCAACAAGACGGGTGTCACATCTGGAGCAGGATCTATGAACCCTTCCAGATCTCCACCATTTTTTGGCGGGTAAAGTGTTGCTTAGTCTTTAGTTTTCTACGTTGTGTTTTCTGTACTATTGTTTGTCTGTATGTCTTTTTTTAAATTTGAAGCCACGGCGTTGTCAGTTTTTTTTTCTATCTATGTATTTGACTCTCTCTCTGGTGTCGTTTGTCCCTCTTTTGTTTGCTATTTGAACATCATGTTATTAACATAGTTCATTTTGTTTTAAAAGAAATGAAACAGTTATTTTATATATCGTTGTATATCTCTTGTTCTTCTTAACTCGTCATCTGAATGTAAACTATTTTATTTGATTCCCCGGGTATTTTACCTTGTAAAAGCCCGATAATACTTACATTCACACATGCCGTTTATTTCCAAGAAGTTTGGACAGCATTTTACTCCATACGCATCCTTTGAAATGTTTCGAAATTCACTAAAAAAAGGAAGAAATAAATCGATTGATTATTTGTAAAATAGTGGAAATAAAGAATATATATTGATAATATAGCTACATATGAATTATGAAAATAAAATTTTACGTACTCATTTATTGGTGGCAACTTTTCAGGGCATACGTTCTTCGAGTTTGGATTCAGAGTATTTGATATTTGTAACAAATATGCAACTGCTACAAGCATCAAACTATAATGCATAACTAAAACAAAGTTCACATGACCGGAAATAAACTTTGTGTACTTCTCTTATTATTTATAATATAATTTAAATTTAAATACTTCCCCTTTCCCTTTACATGCAAATAATCCTGCGAAATGTATGATGCTTTTAATTCTATCAAGCAAAGTTCATCGTTGATGCAATTGTTTATTGTGTTTGTGTATTTTTAGTTTGTATAGTTCAACTGTTTCAGTTCTCATACATCCTTTTTTAATATTTGTCGTTTTAAATGAAGGTCCATTTTATAACGTTTCTGTTTTATTTTTATTGAATATGCTGCTTTTTACAAAAAAGACGTGACTCATTTGTGAGCAATCAATTTCATGCTCTTCAACTTCGTTCTTAATTTGTCCTTTTTAGCTTTTTCGAGCGTCCCTGGTGAGTCTTTCGTAGACGAAACGCGCATCTGGCGTAAATACAATTTTTCCCTGGTATATATATGATGAGTTATTAATAGAGCACGAGCGTGACACTAGATATACGATTCTATTTTGAAACGAGCATTTTACAAATTTTAAATGTATGTGTCGGAAATAAATAATCAAACCAACCTGCTCCGCGAGGACTAAATTGAAAAAAAAATACACAGTTCGTAATTACCGTGGTATAACACATACAACAGAAACACCGCGAAAACGTCATGAACGTGTATTTAAAGCATATACTTTTGTAGAATAGTAAAAAGTAGTTGCATTTCTCCTGTGAACATGATTGATTCATAAGGACTCTATTTCAAATCTTCGAGTCTAATATAAAATATTACAAAAATAAAATAATGTTACCAATTAAACATTCGTTTGCAAACAGGTGTGACAGGAATCATGTGTATGATACATATGTGTCAAACAGCTTTCGGTCAATGACCTTGTAAAATGGCAAAAGTTCTCATAATTTTCGCAAAAACGGTCGTATCATAATGGCAGTACAATGAAGTCAGCTATAAATTAACAGAATACAACCCTTCCAAGTCGAAGGACAATACTGTAAAATTCTAAATACACATAATTAGTGTTAAATCGCAGTACTGGTAAACAATGGTCAATTTAATTTTTAAGCAAACAATTACACCAAATATGAGCAGTTTGAAGAAATGGCATCGCGGCGTTTGCACATTTACAATGTGTCTTTGTGGTACACGTTGTCAATTCTTATTGAAAGCAATTCAAGGCGAACTAAATATTGTTTAAACTAATCTGGCTAAACCTTTTGTCAAACGCTCTCAGAGCATTTGTATCCAGACGGTGTCATTGCAGTACAACCGTAAAACAAATGGTCTAAGAACCATAACGTTGAATAAAAAAGCGGTAAATAATTTTACCAACTCAACCGTAAAATACCCTGAGAATGTATGCCCAAGAAAATATGACGTAATACTTTTTCTTTGTATGCAATATTTCGATTCGCTAAGTCGTTTTCTAAGTATTGCAGTATTTAAATTATTCAATGCGTTAACAATGACGTAAACGTTAATATAACTGTGTGAAATGTGAGTGTATTATTCAAATAATGTTTCTTAAAACGTGATAATGAAATACAAGCAGTTTATTTCATAAAATTGTAATTCTTGAAAAAATATGTATTCGCCTTCGGATTAAAATTTAAAAAAAAATAATAAATGTACATGAGGTAAATTATAAAAAAAAAAGTCATCGCCCATCAAGAATACAAATGTACAGAGGTAAACATCATTCTTTCAAATAAAATATGAACGTGTTGAATCCACACGAATATTTTGTTCTCTAATAGAACATACTGAAACATACTATATTGCAGAGTAACGAGACAATTTGAAATATGAAAAAAAAAAAGTTTTTTTTATGTTTGGCAGTTTGCTGAGAAATAGAACTGGTCACCACTGCTAGTCCATTTTGGTCCTTTGGTTCCACCAGTACTTTTAGCGTAATCTGTTATATGAACGCAACTGTAATGATGTTCAGTGTTAAGCCTTCATGATTAATGAATCAAAATACCACTACAGAAGCAACACATGTATAGTCTCATATTAATGTTTCTTAATTTTTTTTTCTAGAGTTATTCCCCTTAATCCGTTACATCTCAATAAAACACAAGATAGCTTTGTAAAATTGAAAAATTTCGTAAAATAATCAAATTAAGTAATATGGGTGTCATGTCAAATTAACGTTAACATGAGCACGACGGGTGCCACATGTAGAACATGATCTGAATATTGATCCGGCGTACCTGAGATCAAACCAGTTTTTTATGGTTTAGGTTGATAAGTCTCTAGTTTTCTATGTTATGTCTTGTGTATTATTATTTGTGTGTTTTCTTTCTTCTATTTTAGCCGTGGCGTCATCAGTTTATTTTCGATTTATGAGTTTGAATGTCCCCAGGTAGCCAGTACTTCGGTACTGGTATGATAATACGGATTTTTGTTTGTGTTATTAAAATTTGCTGTTACAAAATATTAAAAAATAGTTATAAATTAAGGAATGTCTCTTCCTCATGCAAAGCTCTGATTCCTTTCACGGATTTGGCTATACTTTTTGGACCTTTCGATTATAGCTCTTCATCTTTTATATAAGCTTTGGATGTCAAATATTTTGGCCACGAGCATCACTGAAGAGACATGTATTGTTGAAATGTGCATCTGGTGCAAGAAAATTGGTACCGTTAATTTTTATTATCTTTCGACCCCCTTTTTTAACAATAAAATAAAATCTAAGATAGCTCATACTTTTGATGTCTTCTATTTCTTATAAACAATGAGAAGGAACCACAGTTTTAATTATACAATTATAAGAACAAAATCACGTTAATATGAGTTTTATGTAATAAAACATATCAGAGTCCCATAATACGATATACAGGAAAAGTAAATCAGTGGAACAATATAATGATCAATACATATCTGAGAACTTTGTACTTACATGTAGGACGAAAGCATTTTTTTTTTTATTCGTTCAAACCTTCTTTTCATGATTATCCTAAATCAATACTCATCAACGAAGATGTGCATTACGAGATTCAGTTTATTTCATAATTGAAAATACAAAAGTGACAAGTGAATAAAAAACAGTCGCAACAGTTTAGTAAAAATACATATACATCAGTTATATCGAGAGAGTACATATATCCTGTTTTTATACCAGTATGTATTTCATAACGGAAATGTTGTTTGATCTGAACCTTTATCCTATTTATTGATTTCTATGCACGTATATCGTTTTCTTGATGATCGAAACACAAAAAACACAGCCTTATTGAACGTTTCTGCAATATTCTTTATGGCAACATCGTATATTTTGAAAGTACAGCATCTGTTCAACCTTTATTAACCTTAATATACTGAGTGCCATTGAAAACTCAACACTTAGTTTTTAAAAATAACATTTTTATGCAAAAAAATATTTGTGTACAGTAATTGTTAATGACAGTTAAAGGGCTTATATAAAGATAAAAGTCAAACAAAAAAGATCAATTACCTCGTTTCGAATTTAATACGTTTATGCAACACAACGCTAAAATTCACTAACTTACAGTCTCAATTACGAATGTGTCCACCACGTGCTGCAACTCAATCTCTACAACGACGCTTCATTGACCTGACCAGACGTCGGATACGGTGTTGTGGAATGTTTTCCATTCTTCCCGAAATGCAGTTTCTAGTTCGCGCATCGTAACTGGTGGTGGCTGTCGTCGTCTCACTGCTTGTCCAAATTGATCCCAAAAGTGTTCAATTGGACTCAAATCCAGCGAAAAGGCTGCTCATGGAAATGTTTGAACATGGTTGTTATTAATAAACGAAGTTGTGGGTCGTGCGGAATGTGCACGAGCGTTATCTCGCTGAAAAATATTCACATCTTGATGTCTAGCCATAAACGATATAACGGTCGGCCGGAAAACTTCTCATCAATGACGCGTTGAGCGTTTGAATTGCCAATGATAATAATGAGTTGAGTTTTAGGGTTGAACGATATTCCTCTCCATACCATGACACTAATACTACCCAAACGATCTGCCTCTAAGATATACGAATCTGCATAGAATTTTCCTACTCGTTTGAACATACGAGTTAGTCCATCACTACGGCGTTTATGGAATCTTGATTGTGCCGTCCATAACATGCATAATATAACTGTCTATTGACTGTGTGACATCTCTGACGCTGTGTCCATCTAAGGCAATTTTGGCGTCATACTGTTGTCAGCATGTTACCACGGAAAGGCTTCTGTGCCCTTAAAAAAATGCTACGCAAACGACGTGTTACCGTGTTTGCTCCAATTTGTCTCCTATGGAAGCCGACAGTCTTCCGTGCTGTTTGGGCAGCCGTACGGAAACGATCTCGCTGAAGCTGAAGACGAATGTATCGGTCCTGTTGGGCAGTAGTTTCTCTCTGTCTTCCGGGACGTGGTGTATCATTTAAAGATCCAATTTGGTTGAATCCTTGGATAAGTCTGGTAATTGTTGAGGCTGAACATTGCATTCTGCGTGCAATTTCACGACTTGTAATGTCTCCTTGCACCATGCCAAACTTCATGTCTATGGTTGTCTGACAGTCTTGGCATCTACGGCTAAGTTTATTGCAGTGGCTTACAAAAAAGGATTTGAATGTTCAATTCTTAAGCAAGTCTTTCTAAAACAAACATGAGAAAATCACTTGTGCATAAAAAATCGGTGCATTCGACTCACCTCCTTTTCTGTAACCAAGCACTTAATTTTTTTCTAAAATCATTTAAGCGTAAAGTTGTCGAAAGGAGTCAGACGATTCAATTTCAAACCATTATAAGTAATCATATTAAAACAAATATTTCTATTTTTTAAATATTTGAAATTTACAAGTTTTGTGTTTTCATTGGCACTCAGTATATATGTATATGATATATATGTATCGTATGTTCCATACCATTTGCGCGTATGGTGTTGATATATACATATATAAATATAATGTCTAAACTTTTGAATGGTTTTACACTGGTTATTTTTTGGGCTTGTTGTTCGATGTGAGCCAAGGCATCATATTGAAGACCGTATTTTGACCTGTAATGGTTCACTTTGATGGCGAGGTGTCTCATTAGCACCTATTCCACATCTTCTTATAGCTATATATAGGTAAACATTCATAATGCCTCTAAATTGATAAATTGCTATAGTACTGAAATAAATATTCGCTGAGCAGTGATATTATACATACTTCAATTTTTAACAATCTTTATAGTTATGCTGATTTAACGAGCAACGAGGAACATACAATGAATTTGTAAACTATGGAATAACTAAATATATGTGAGAAACTTACTTTCGAAAAAGTTATCACATTGATCCACATTTTCGATAAGGATAGATAAATTTTTGAAAGCAGCCTACCAGAAATGTAATGTGCATCTCTAACAAAACGATGAAATGGAGATGTTTGGTCATCTCATTAAAACAGCATCGAAACTATTCATGTCCTGGAAAATGTAGATTGTATAGTCAGTCATCAACATTTGATAATTTAAGATTTTTCAATGTCAAATCTGTCCAAAATGTAGACATGGAGATCAGACAAAATAAAAGGAAAAAGCCTCCAACAAGAAAATCTCAAACTTGAAAGATAGTAAAAGTATCAAGATATAGCAAAAAGACAATCACTAACAAATTCGCTGACTTTTATGTAGAATGGTTAAATATGAATCTGAATCGTCTCCCTTTAAATGAAACAGAAATATAAACTAATAACACTGTCCCGCGCTGACTGATATTTATCTACTTTATGTTATGGGTGTTTTTGATGACCACTTATCACTTGCACATACGTTGTGGGTGGTGCATCAAACAAATATTATCTCTTCCTACCTTCGAATTGATAAAACAAGATAAATGAGTCACAAGACTGATAAATTTATTCTTATTATCAACGCTTTACGTCCTTTTATTAAATCAGATTTTGAACAGTTTTGATAGGACAAGAGAGTAACTACTTGGTCACGCCTTTTCGAAAAATTGTTAACACGGTTTAAACCCAATTTGTTTATTGAAATGCCATCCAAAATTCTTACTCTCATTATTAGTAACTATTTTGAATCAAGTTTTGTAATATTAGTGCCTTTAATTATTAATTTTAGTTTTGATCAATACGTTGGTAAAAAAGATTTATCTTAATTGATTTATTTTGGATTATACCTTAAATAAATGTATATACATATAACTGTCACCTTGATAATAAGAAACTACTAATTAAAGACAATTGAATGTAAAGCACTGTTTACTAATAATATTGATCAATTTTAAAATTGTTTATTTCTATAAAATTTATAATATTGTAGAAAACAAAATAATACCTTCTAGTAAACACGAATTACCATATACTAGTACCTGTATGTTGTTTGATATCAGTTTTTCAAAAGTCAATAAAACCACATATTTACCGAAACAAAAGACAGTAAATGTTTTACTCCATATTCCGAGAGAAATTAATGTAATGGAAAATATTTACCAAAACCAATTGTACATCAAACGTTTTTTACCAAAACTATACACGTAAAAGCACGCGACGTTTTGCGCGGTGAATATCCTTTTTCCGCAGGTGAATATGCTTATTTATTCAAAATCCCATTCATATAGAAAAACCGACTAATATTTTAGCAATATGGAATAATTAAAATTATATGAATTGCCGTAAACGGCCAACTGATCATACAGCAACACATATTAGACTGGTTTATTAGACACTCAAGTATGTTACCCTATACCTTTTATTGGTTATAACTTTATATTTTTGTTTGAAATACTATTGCTTTAATTAAACGACAATTAAATTCATCAGGACTATAGATTTTTTTGTATTTCAATATTTCATACGATTTATAACTAAAAACTTATGATTTACTTTTTCATTCTTCGACGCTAAAAATATATGAATAAATTGTACATGTAATGTTGTTGATATAGTTTAAGAAAAGAAATAGATTCAACTATGTTGATAATTACTTTGAAATTCCATGATACTGAAGACCAGATTTGATGTAAAGGATTTGAAGAAATTATGTATAGCGATCTTAAATAAAAATACAAACTCATTGTTTACTGGTTACTAGACTTTTTGATTTAGTACAACACATCTCTCAGTTAACTTAACTTTAGATAAACGAGATAGATAAGAAGGTCAAGCCATTCGTAACGTCTTTCAACTGTATGTTTAAAAGAAAGAGGGGGGTGGGGTCGGAATTAAACATTTGTGACGATGTTTATATATTTTATTTTGATTTTACAATAAAGTTAAAAATATCATGCTTTGAATTATTATTAAAGCTTTTAGTATCATAATTTGAAGAACATTCATTTGCTGTTATGGTCAACATACATATCCTCATAAAACATAAAACATGTACAAATGTATATGCATTTTTCGGGAAGCCATCACAAGTCAAAGTCAGGACCTTAATTTTAAAAACGCAATAAGTAAAATATTGAAATATTGAAAAAATTAGAAAGTTGAAAAAATCCAAACTTTAAAAGCCAACATATATTACAGAGAAAATTATTACTATTTTAATGGTATACTAAACTCATCCGCACCATTGATATTACATATTCATAGTTACAATCTACGACCGAATCTTAACTGGACAAAAACAATCATATACTTTCATTTTTTTTACTCAAGAAAGACAACAAAAAAGTTAAATAAAGGTACAGATACAGGGTTAAAAAACATATAAATTTAGTGTACATAAATGAATTTTTTTTTTATAAAGGATGACCGATTTTGTGTATCTTCAAGGACATTTTGGTCAAGGAAGTAGCAGTATCGAATCAGAAAAATTGGATTACAGAAAATTTAAAATTCAATTAAATATATCCTCGTTTCGCGGAATTCAAAATTTTATCATTATTATCACCTATTACAAACACCAAGAAGGATGTTTACAACGTGATAAAACGCGATTTGATACATTTACGTTCCCATTTACTGATATATATTATCGGAAGTTTGATTATAACGTGTAAACAATTTACACAGATACTGATTTTAAATCAGTCCTCAGTATATATGAAGGACATATTAAAAGGTGAAGAATAGAAGACAATTAACTTAAATTAAGATGTGGAGTACAATGCACGATTGCCAATTGGCAAAAATATCAATTTTCAGTATTTTGTTGATTTCACCTTTTGTTTTATAAAACAAATAACAAATAACAAAATATACAATTTATATTTTATAATATCATTATTATTTAAAAAATCTATTTATTCAAACTAGTGATAGTATTTTAAAAATATACCGAATAAATGTTTTGATGAAACACCAAATTTTAATTGTTCTTCTATAAAACGAAAAGATATCGAAGGCTACGAATTCGAAGGTTGTCTCCTTCATAACGAATTTTAAAATTTCTGAACAAGAACAAAATTTCGTGAAGTGCGCTTTTTTTGTATAATATATTTTAGTCGGCATTTATTTGCAAAATCATTGAATTTAATCGTATAACAAGTTTTCGTAAAATGATTTATGTTTTTTTTATCCAACCCTAACCTTTTACGTAATGCTATTTGCATTCCTATTTCGATCAATGGGTGCTCATCTACATGTATGAAATGCATATTTTGATACTAATCCCTACTTTTAATATCAACCAGTTTACGCAAGCTTTCCGTGTGACAGTTTTAAAACAAATGTTGTTTATTTTGATATTATACTAACAATTTTCAAAATTTCATCCGTTTGAAGCCAAATGCGTGTTAATCTCAAATTTGAACTTCAGATTGTGCATAGTAATGCAAACGTTAGAATGTCGTCAAGATTAAGTGATATCATTATTTAAGGATCTATATTTTATATACACATTCACCCATATCTTACCTGTAGTCATGATTATAACCGCAATTCTTGTATAATCCATAGGCTCTTCCATACAGTAACACATGTACTTGTTGAAAATTGGAAGCAGCAAGTAGTTCAATTTTACAATTCATTGTCAAAAACTTTTAACAGATGTGGTGTAAATTAAAACCTTAAAGCCTTTCTCGGAGAGGAACATTGGTTGGGGTTAACAAATTGGGTTGTCATTACGTTAAAGGTTTCAGTTTTATGTGTTTATAATTGTCCTTAACAATGCTTAATGTATTCATTCTGTTGTATTTTGCGAAATAAGAAGGAAAAAAAAAAGCAGAATAACCAAGAATCTTGACAACATAAATCAATTTAGTGAAGCGGTTTGACTTGTGATTTTGAAAAAAAAATCTATCCTAGGACAAATAAAAACATATATGATATTCCTTCCCATTCATATCTGCTTTATTTAAATCGGATAGAGAGAAAATGTGGTAATACTGTATAGTTTGATTTTATTCTCAGAAAACAGAGATTTGTTATCGAAGAGTTCCACACTAAATTCCATGCAAGTTTTGACCTGCATTTGAACTACTGAAAAATGTCGTATACTTACAATAAAATCTCAAAAGAGTAAACATTTTGTATAGCACCGATTTTTTTCCAATTTAGTTCCACCCCGAATGATAATATAAACTACTTTGTATTCGGAAAAGTCATTTATAATGGCAACAGTTCACCGCTGTCGAATAGTCATTAATCGATTTAGAGAGAACAAATGCCGGTTACAAACTAGAACTTTAAAACAATGATCTGCCAAAAAAAAAAAAAACACCAAAAAAACCACCATCCTAACATACAAAGAAACGGACAATTTGATAACAACTATCACATTTCGGACTTTTTACATGATATTGTAAGAACATATGGTGGTTTGAACCTAGTTGTATGGCTAGCTGAATGACCCACTTATATGGCAATGTTAAATACTACCGAAATCAAATGAATTAACGACAGCACAGACAATTCTAACTACACTTCAAACCCGAAACACACCAATTCTGATATACCTACTGGATTTGTAAAAATGAAAACTCCAAATTACAAATAATGTTGCTTAGTCTCTAGTTTTGTGTGTTGTGTCTCGTGTACTATAATTTGTCTGTTTGTCATTTTCCTTTTAAACAATGGCGTTGTCCGTTTATTTTCGATCTATGAGCATGATGAGTTTGACTTTCTCTTTGGTACAATTCGCCCCTTGTCTTATTAGTTTTGAATCACAGTACTGGTAGGGAATCCTCAATTACAAGTTTTGGTAAACTATCATACCAAACATGAGCTGTTGCCTTTTGATAAAATGGTATCAGATGAGTTCACACATTTACAATGTGTCATTGTCAAATCAAATAGACATCAATTCAAATGGTGAACTATATATTGCTTAAATCTGGCGCAACTATTTGTCAAATGGTCACGAGAGATTTGCAATTACAAGGTGTTATAGTGCTACACAAGTAAAACACATGGTCCAAGTCCCATTACTCTCATGATGAAAGTCGAATAAAAAAGCGGTTTAAATTAGATAACTACACATGATGACAATAGTTCTATGCATAACAAGTGCTATCTGTAAACCAACTGTGTTCAAAAGTAAAATCAAGAATACCCCAATTAACTCCAGTTTAATAAATAGGACAAACTGACAAATTGGCTATTATTTGGCCCAGAAAAAATGAGGAGAGTAATTCTACTTAGAATTCAAAGTTTCGTTTTACTCTTTTATTGGTTAGTAGTGTTTTAACTGATCCAATATTCAATAAGTTAACAATAAATATAACTGTTTGAACATTGAGTTTAATACACAGATAATATATATTAAACATAAAAAGTGGTTGGTTTCATTCAAATGTCCTACTGGAAAAAGATTTCTTCCCTTTCGGACTAAAATATATGTAAGAACTGATTCCCTCAAATAATCTGTTTTAGTGTAATAGTTTACAAGTACTTAAATAAACGCATTGATCATGTTGTTTGGGTTTAAGCTTTGCAGAGTAAGGTGAATTAAAAAAACCAGGTTAAATCGAAACAAATTTATTTTCAGAACTTTATTTCTCTAGATAAATTCTAAGGTTATTCCCAATCATTCATTATAACTCAATAACACACAAGAAAGCTTTTTTTTTTAAATAATCAAATTAATTTAGATGGGTATTATGTCAGATTAATAATAAACTAGACTCTAAGATAGCTCATACTTTTAATGTCTATGTTTCTAATAACAATGAGAAGGAGCCACAGTTTTAAATACACAGAATTAAGAACAAAAACAAAATTTCATGATCAATAGCTATCAAAGGTACCAATAACACTTATCAAATTCCAAAAAATACGATTCACAGAAAAAAATAAAATAAAGAAATAATGAATTGCTTAATACATATCTGAGAACTTTGTACTTAGAACAAAAGCATTATTTTTTGTAACACATGTACGATGGGCAATGATTTGTAGTGACTATCCTCAATGAATATTTATCACTGGGAATATGCATTGTGAAATTTGGTTTATTTCATAATTGTAGATACATGTATGAACGTTCAAGTGAATAACAAACAGTCGCAACAGCTCAATCAAAATACAAAGACATAATTATGTAATGTCGAGTGAGTATATATATCCTATACACGTAAATCGCTTTTTCGGTGATCGAATCAAATGAAATACACAGCGTTATTGAACGTATCTGCAATATTCTTAGACTTATCAGTCATTATTGATAGCAACAATCTACATGTTGTAGGTACAACATCTATTCCACTTTTACTAAACCATAAGTTATGAGTAATGGGTCTTCCCGTTTAAATGGTGTTACACTGATCATTTATAAGACTCTGTATAGCTTTCATGTTGGTGTTAGCCAAGGCTCCGTGTGGCAGACAGTACTTTAGTCTGTAATGGTTAACTTTTACAAATTGGAATTTGACTGGAGAGTAGATTCCTTCGCACTAATGCCACAACTTCATACAACTATTTATGGGTTAATATCCAATATACATCTCGAATTGAAAAACTACTATAACAATTATAGTATCTAAACATATATTATCTGAGCAACTTTATAGTGGTGCTGATTTAATGAACAGAGGAACACACAATGAATACCCATCTAAATTAATTAACTAAATGTATGCAGAAAACTTTGTGAAAAATAAATGATTTGTTACCCCGACAAACAGTGCATAGGGCTTTTGGGTATTATGTTAAATTACGGGAAATGGGTTATACTTCGTATTTCGAAAATTTAAGAACGTACAAATGTATGTGAAAAAGCATTCGTTTCGAAAAAAGCTATCACAAATATCCAGATTTTTGATATGGATAGATGAATTTTTGAGAAATCCCTACATAAAATGAAGTGTGCATTTAGATCAATAAGATAATATGGAAATGTTGGACCAACTTATCAAAACAGTATCGAAACGATTTTATGCCCTAGAAAAAAATATTTTGTAGTGCAGTCATCAGCAATGGATAATTTAAGATTTTACAAAATTAAAGCTGTCCCAAATGCCGGCACGTAGATCAGACAAAAACAATGAAAAAACCATCAACAACAGATTCCGAAATCGAAAGGAAGCAAAAGTATCAAGATATCGAAAAAGACAATCACTAACAAATTTGATGACTTATATGTACATGAAGAAGGGTTAAATACGAATCTGAATCGTCTCCGTTCAAATGAAAATAACATAATGATTAAATTAATAACACTGTCACATGACACACTTATGTATGTTGGCAAATGATTCCCGCGCTGACTGATATCTATCTACTTTATTTCATGAGTGTTTTAGAGGACCAATTATCACTTGTACATACTTTGTGGTTATTCCTTATGTTAAATACAATCTCTTTCTAGCTTCCACTTGATAAAACAAGATAAAGAAAGTCACCAGACTGATAACTTTATTCTTATTATCAACGCTTGACGTCCTCTTATTAAATTAGACATTGGACAGTTTTGATAGGACAAGAAAGTGACTACTTAGCCCGCCTTTTTTGTTAATCATTAACACGGTTACACTTTCATTTAGTTTACTGAAAACCATCCAAAATCATCCGAAGGCTTATAATTTTCAGAAACTATTTTGAATCAAGTATTGTTGTTTTAGAGTACTTTATGATTATTTTCAATTTCTTTAAATACTTTGTAAAATAAGTATTTATCTTGTTTACTTTTATTTTAGATATTACGTTAAATATATACAAATAGCTCCCACTTTGAGAGTTAAGAACTTCTGTACATATGTATTTTACATTGAAATAATCTTTTTTTATACTGTATCCCCAAAATTGTATTCGTGGCAATGATACAGTATATTAATGTTTAATTATGTTTATTTTGTTAAATAAAATGAATACAGAACATTACTTAGATTTAGAACACGAATTACCATTTAAGTAATTTGATAATTATAATTAATCGAAGTATTGATATAAAAATTTAAAACATTGGATTGCTGTGAGTAGCCAACGGGCGGAAAATCATACTAGACTCGTTTAATTGAAATTCGAGTATACGATACCGAATCCTTATAAGTTATAACTCATATTTTTGTTTGAAGTTGTGTTTTTAACGATACTAAATCTGGTCCGGCGTTTTTTTTTTCTTCTTCTGAATTACTTTTAATTTTAATTTATTAAATATTGCATATGGTTTAACACTAAAATATCATAATCTACTTTCTCATTCTTGGACATCACATACTTGTATAGAAGTTGTTAAGAATAACTCTTATGTTGTTGATTTTCGTAAAAAAAAATCCATGATATTGAAGGTTAGATTTGTTGTTAAAGGTTCAAGGAAATCCTGCAGAGCGATCTTTAATAAACAAAAGTTACAACATATTTATTTCCTTCAAAAAGTAGCAGTACTTGAAATCTATCAATGAATAGGTATTAACTTGACATCTTTTCGATGATATTCTACGAAATTGTAGTATCTGCTGAAAACGTTAAAGACAACATGCATGGCTTGCTATGGAGTCAGGATCTTGTCCATAAACAGATGTTTGACCAAAAAAATGGTCAACATTGGTAGAAAGAAATACACGAGATTCAGTTCAAAAACATCTATTTGCTGTTATGCTAATACAATATATCCTTAAAAGTATAACCAAAAACACAAATTCAATATTTTTAAGAGCGTCGTCACAAGTAAAGTTCTGGACTTGAATTTTAAAATAAAAAAATTGAAAAAAAAACCATCAAAATATGAAAAAAAAAAAAAAAAACCCAACAACAACAAAAAACACACCACATGTAAAACATTGTAAAAGATATGAAATAATTGATATTTTACTGATTTGCTTAACTCTTTCATATACACCATTGATATTACATATTGAAAGTTTACAAAATTGTGATAATTACAAAAAAAATATTAATGTACTTAATTCCATTTAGGTATATTAATATATAAATATTTCTTTATGAAGAGAGACCGATTTCTTTTATCTTCAAGGACATTTCTGTTCAGGAGGTATCTGTATCAAATCAGAAATTATGGATCACAGAAAATATAAAATTTAATTTAATATGTATCCTCGATTCGCGGAATTCAAAATTTTATCATTTTTATCAATCGTTATCACTTATTATAAACACCTCGAAGGATGTTTACAATGTGATAAAACGCGATCTTATACATATAAGTTCCAGTTTATTGATGTATGTTATCGGAAGTTTGATAATAACGTGTAAACAACTTACGCAACAACATTGCATATACTGAGTTAAAATCTGTCCTTGATATGTATGAGAAACATAGAAAAGTCTAATTACAAAGGAAATAAACTTAAACAAAGAGTTGTCGTACAATGAATGATTGCCAAATTTGATGAAAAAATATCAATTCAATATGAACAATTATACAATTTATATTTTGAATATTTATCAAAGGTACCAGGATTAAAATAAATACGCCAGACGCGCGTGACGTCTACATAAGACTCAGTGACGCCCATATCAAAATATTCATAGAGCCAAACAAGTACAAAGTTGAAGAGCATTGAGGATTCAAAATTCCCCAAAAAATCAAAAAAATGTCCAATTAGTTATTTTAATCTACACGACAATATTTAAAACAAAATGAAATTCATATAATAAACGTTTTTGTAAAACCTCATATTTTTATCTGTTTTAAGTACTTAGTTCATAAAATGATTATGCTGGCTACAAAAATTGTGTCATCGATACCGAATTTTCTATCTTTTTTTAACGAATTGATTGATTGTTTGTTGCTTAACGTCCATTGGCAAATATTTAATGTATGTTCAGGACGAGAACAAGTTAACAATAAAACAATAGGTGGGTTTTGTAGTGGAAGAGGCCATATGGGATGATTGTCGCAGAAATTTCAACTAGAGAATTAGGGTACATTGGATAGGAACAGCAATTTTGCCTTGCAAAAGGCCACCTACGTTCACCCTAAAGTGTTGTAGCAAGGGTTCTTAACGTGCACAGATCGTGGCACTATCTTTACACGAGGCATCGACTGGACGTGGCCGCAATCTTAATACATCCCGCACAGCCAAACGGACGCCCCACTTTTGCAAGCGTTAAACGTATTCAAGTAATTATACATCAAATATGCTAAAATAACATATCAATTTGGCCTTCCGTCATATACAATGTAGTATATAACTACAAAGTGCATCCAATAAAGTGATCAAAGTTCAAATACATGTATGCATCTGCTGATTTATAATTGTCTTATGGATTTATAGTTTAAACTATATTAAAAGAACAATTATAGGTTTTTCGACTCACATGATTTAAATATAACAAACATGTCTGTCTACTTTAATTAAAATAAATTAGATAATTTCTTTGGTTTAGTTAGTTCTATTGGCTTTCCACTGAATTAGTAAACAAATGTTAAACTAAAAGAATCGTTAAGTATAACGTCCAGGTAACTAAACTAGTACGCATTTTTATTGAGGGACCATCTGAGGCCCGTCTCTAGGTGTGGAATTCCTCGAAATATGTTTGTGAATCTATCTGTGCTTAATATGGTCTACTGTATTGTATCTATACAATATCATCGTTGTATGTATGCTACCTACAATATGAAAATTGATATAAAACGGATGCGAGCTAGTTTTATCTAAAAGCAATCTGCACCAATGTGTTATCATTGTACACATACTGCTATTTTCAAGGGATATCGTCATGTTTCCCCCTTAACTATCATGCTTCTGGTAGATATATCTAGATGGAATAATAGAGCTTCAGATGAGATACATAATTCAGTCAAAGTACTGACGTAACAATATTAATTGTATCTACTATAAAAGAAGTGAAGGATATCAAAGAGCCGTTCAAACTCATAAGTTAATACCGCTTCAGCTTGAACATGAAACTCTTTGTTACAGTACAGATTTACACTCTTTCATGATTGCAATATCAGTCAATTAAAAAGCCCGAAAATGCTGAATATCCTGCCCCAGTGATTGTCTCGGTCCCTTCCCCTGCAAGGTGCCGTACAAAAACTAAATCTCCCTGTTTACAGGAAATTACAGCGTTAATTGTTGCTGACACGAAGATGGCAGTTCCAACATTTCGTCCAATCACTTGTTGATTATGCACAATCTCAGCATGTAGTCTGTCCTTTGAAGACAACATTGTAAACGAAAAATGATATAGTCCGTCCTTTGGAACTGTAAATATTCCGGTAATTCTATTATAATTATTTGTAACATCAGTTTTCACCAGGTCGAACTCTATTTTTTGAGTCTGATGTAGGAGAGTATGGGCCGATAGAGTTACATAAAACCCTGGTCTTTGTGTGTGAAGTTCTGAAAAATATCAAGGTTGAATCGCTGTTAAGGATGATCTAATAATCTTGTTTACAGAATTAGTTTATAAGTTAGTCATTTAATCATGTTTAATGAATGCTACCATTAGGTATTAATGAAGGCAAAAATGAAAGACAAGTATTCAAAAAATAACATAGAACAATAACATAATGACTGGATGTATAAGTATAGAGCAGCGTAAAATGTATCAATTAATTACTAAAAGGTATATGGACCAAAAACATAAGCAAGAATGATAGTAAAAAATCAAACATTTATCATAAAATATTAACACAATGTCGGGATCATAAGTACATAGTCATGATATATGGATATCATCAAAAACAGACTAAAAAGTAAAAGACATGTTCAAAAAGACAAATAAAAGAACACTGTAACACGTTATCGAGATGACAAACAACGTCAGTACCAATAATTAACACAACAAGATCATCATGTATTATTTGTTAATCTTATACGGAATTTTTATTAACAAAAATGTGCATTAAACCTTGTTTTTAAGGTAGCTTAATCTCTCACTTTTGTGAAAGTCGCATCAAATTCCTTTACATTTTTTATTTTTTGTTTTTTACAAGTCGGCGCGGAACGCTTTTCAATAGGACATTTGCGCTTTGTAAGACTATTTGCGCTTCAATTTATAGAACACGTTTGCGCTTTATAAACTAGAGCCTCTTAAAAGTCTGTTGTCGCTCACATTAGTCTACGGGACTATTAAACAAAGCACACTTTACAACATTGTAGACGAGAATAGACCATGCCAAAAATCTCTGCTTCGTTGATCTTGCATCACTGATATTTTAGTCTGTTTAAAATTTCAGGGAAAATGTGTCTAAACCTGATGAACATTTTTATCACGTCAGTTTTGATTTAAATGCTTTTAGTTTCAGAGCTATATGCCAAATACTGCATTTTATCCCATGCTCTATCTTAAGCCATATTGACCATCTTGATTGATGGAAGGGGTTATCGGATACATGTTTGAAACAAGATACCATAAGGATGATTTAGCCCAAGTTCGGTTCAATTTGGCCAAGAAGTTTTCAGAAGAGAAGATTTTTCTAAAAGTTAACCGACGACAACGGACCACGGGAGACAACGGACGACGACGTACGACGGATGTCAAGTGATGCGAAAAGTTCAATTGACCCTTTCAGGCCATGTGAGCTAAAACTAAAATTTGCCAATACTAGTATCATGGTATAGCTAAAATATGGTCTTGACATGGTTTATTTACCTGTTTTAATATTTTCCAATTCTACTTGAACTTGTTTAAGTTCCCTTTTCGTCGACTCCAACTCTACTTTCACTTGTTTAACTTCATTTGTCGTCGACTCTAGTCCTACTTTCACTTGTTTAACTTCCTTTTTCGTCGTATCCAATTCAACTTTCACTTGTGTAAGTTCCTTTCTGACCAATTCGTTTTCTACTTTCACTTGTACAAATGCCTTGTAGGTCGATTTTAATCCTTCTTTTCCTTTCATTATTTCATTTCCGTTTTGAAGTAACTCGTCTTTTATTTGGTCTATGTTTTTATTTACAGTGTGTTCATATACTGCACCAAGCAGAACAAATACAGACATTAACATACCAACTTGATAGTTCTCCATTACTGTTATGTTTCAAAACATACAATTTCCTTATCAGTTACATTCACCAGTGACTGACGTGTTTAAATATTGTTTGAACAAAGAAGTTTAAATTCCACGAGGTTCTGGCTGGTGGGGTCTTAAGTTCTGTATTCTTTAAATGCTAGCTATTTTTTTTTTCTTTTCTTTATGTTCGCCCATTATTCTCTATTGATTTCAAATTTAAACATTCCATTATTCTTCTTATTTTCGTCTCATTTTTTTCTTTATTCTTTGATTTTTAATCCATTATTATTTATGTTTGTACAACACATCCACACTTTTTCTTGATAATGATATAATATATCTAAAGTATGTAAAAAGTTAAGCCTACTTATTTCCACCTGTAATTTTTTCCATACATTTTGTTTGAGGGAATAATATTCTTACTGAATTAAAACTTCAAAATTTCTAATTTCATGTCGTTAGAAGTATATTTTAAATATAAATGAATATTTTGTCATGGATATTTTTCAAATTAAAATGCTTAACATTACATTATCTAGTGAATGTCTTGGGTTCGATTATATACACAAAGAAAAAAGTTAAGCACCCCACCTTTTTTCGAATTGACAAAATTACAATAAGGGACATTGGATCCTGGGACAATTTGGTGCCATAATTAGTAATGCAGACTGTAAGGACATTACATTAGCTTTAATAAATACACAACAAAGTGCAAAAAAAATGATAAATTAATGAATAGATTGTCACAAAACCACAAAGCCAGTTTAAACACTAAAACGTATCCATTTTAAGTATGGACCTTCTGGGTTCGTTATGAATGATACTAATATCATTTCCCTTAGAAAACATCCACTGTAAGTCTTTTAACGTTATCCATAATTAAGTATTCAATATCGGGTGAAAACCACCACCTTAACCTGCGTCTCATCTCTCCAGTTAGTCGTCGAATTTTCTGATATGGTATTTGCCGCCATTCCCGGTGCAACGCTGCTCCAAACTGACGTACATTTTGTTCAAGTGGTTCGGTTGCCTGTACCCTACAGCCAAACATGTCCCAAATATGCTTTATCGGATTTAAATCCGGGCTCATGGCAGGCCATGGAAAAGCAGTTACTGCTTTACCTGTTATAGTTGCGGTAACCGCCCTTAAACGACGCGGCCTATCGTTGTCATCCATAAACACAGGTCTCGCAGGTAATGGGTGGTTATAAAAAATGAGGTACAACTGCTAACCGAAAAACGTCTCTTATGACACCATTAAGGTTTCCTCGTATAGTTACCAAGTCCAATTTGCAGTCATGAGAGACGCATCACCATACCATCACAGATCCTCCACCGTAAGGAACAATTGCTTTGATGTTCCTTGTGGTATATGCTGAAAGTTTTATGTCTCCAAACTCAATCTTCAATCTGTTACATGCAGAAGAAACCGGTTCTCGTCTGACCAATGGATCTTGCACCAGTTAACATTAGTCAGTTAACATGGGACGTCTGATTACCATTGTTGAATTCATTCCTCCTGATTTCGATGTTGCGATGGCATTCGTCTAGCCATGCGGCGTTGCAGTACTCTGTCCTCACGGTGCAATGTTACCAATGGTCTACCGGATCTTAGTAAGTCTTACACGTTATTGGTTTGGATGTGTTTCCGCACAAGCCTGCTGCCTACAGTAAAATGGAAGCCCATCTGACGTCCAATAGATTTATAAGATAACCATGATAACCATATGCCGATAATCTGCCGTCTTTGAGCCTCCGATATTCGTATTCGTACCATGTTCATAGAGTGTGAATAAAATTTACAAATCGCCGGACTTGAATACTCAAATTAATGCGCAGAGAACTGCATTTTGTACTGTGCATGGAAGGCATGGTTCACGTGCATGATACGTCGAAATCTTTATAACCGTTCAAACCTGTATGGTCACATATTTTGGTCTTGTTAAAATATATTTTTATATTCAAATTAACATTTTTGTAAAAAAAAGTATAATGAAATATATCTGGGGGTGCTTAACCTTTTTCTTTGTGTATATTTAATGCATTATATATAATTAGTATATATAATATAGTATGATGTGAGCTTCCTCTACGCTGAGCACCTGGCATTAGGGAATTGATCAAAGACAGCTGTTTGCCAGGAGACAAAATAATGTGTCAAGGAAGGTTGACATGTGTTCTACCGGACTGTTACCTAAAGCGTGTCGGTCTGGAACAAGTATGATTAATATTCATACCACGTTATCATGTTTTCGTCCTGAATTTGAATTAGATTTGCCACTGGCTGTGACGTTTAACATCAATCCTTTCGTCATCCGTACCAAAGTATAAATGTTCATATTATTCACATAATTATTGGAATTGAAGAGCTTTTGATTTATAAGATATTTTAATAGACATGCAGTTGTTGAAAACCGTATACCAAAAAATCATGTAGTTTGACCTAGACTATCATTTCAGTTTTTGTATCTTTTGATTTTATTCTATTTCACAGAAAAGTACAGTCAAGTATAATACAGAGATTCAGTTTAAATTAGCGAATAATGTGAATGTTCGAATTGGCAGTCATGCACACTCCTTCGTTCAGCCTCGGACACACCTTACCGGATAGCACAAACGGACGCCTAACGGATAACTTTTTTTCATGTCGCTCATACTGCGACCTCACCACGATCTAAATTTATTTTAGATCGCAGTGAGCGTGGTGCGATCGTACGCGTGGTCTAGTGGGACTGGGGCTTTAGTGAGATTATAGATAAATTATAATACTGTGCAATGGGAATATTAATATGATCACATAACTTATTTAAACAACATTAAATGAACACAAACAACTTTCAAATTGTACAGAACGGAAAATATATTTTATTCGAAAACGTTCTTTCATAACACTTCATAATTAAGGCTATGAAAAGTCTACTTTAATCAATTAACTGTATCACAGAAACATAATAATTACGGTAAAAAAAATTCTTCACATTTGTTCTTCTTAAAAAATGTCCAAATAAAAAGATAATAACATACACTACAACAGATCTGTATTTCAAATGGCTATTTTAACAGTTCAAAAACAGTAATAATCTCAAACATATTTTAAAATATTGAATATTTGTTGCCTTTAATGCAGCATCATGCGACAATATTACAAAAATTAATATGAAATAATCTGTTTTAGGTGAATACAAGTTATATTATAGCATATCAAATACAAGTGAGAATGAAAATTGGGAATATGGCAAAGAGACAACAACCCGACCAAAATGCAGACAATAGCCTTAGGTAATGGGTCTTCAATGCAGCGAGAAAATCCCGCATCCGAAGTGGTTCGGTTCTCAGCTGGCCCCTAAATAAAATTGTGTACTTATTCAGTGAAAATGGACGTACAATGTAACACTTAACTCCAAAACATATAAATGAACTAAAATTAAAATATAAACAAGACTAACAAAGACCACAGGCTCTTGACTTGGGACCGGCGCAAAAATGCTGCGGGGTTAAACATGTTTTGTGAGATCTCAAACTTCCCCCGTTACCTCTAGCCAATGTTGAATAAACAAAAACATAGCAATGTGTACAGTTAAATCCAGTTTAAAAAAGGTTCGAATCCGATGTCAGAACAAGTAAACAAAATGACAATGAAACATAAATCAACAAAATATAAAAAAGAAGATTTGGTATGATTGCCAATGAGACAACTATCCACAAACGACCAAAATGACACATACATTAACAACTATAGGTCAACGTACGGCCTTCAACAATGAGCAAACACCATACCGCATAGTCAGCTATAAACGACCCCGATAAAACAATGTAAAACAATTCAAACGAGAAAACTAACGGCCTTATTTATGTAAAAAAAAATGAACGAAAAACAAAAATGTAACACATAAATAAAAGACAACCACTGAATTACAGGCTCCTGACTTGGGACAGGCACATACACAAATAATGTGGCGGGGTTAAACATACTAGCGGCATCACAACCCTCCCCTAACCTGGGACAGTGGTATAACAGTACAACATAAGAACAGACTATAAAAATCAGTTGAAAAAGGCTTAACTCATCAGATGGACAAAAATACAAGTGGACGTGGCCGAGTGCTACTAGTTACAATGATCTACAATGTAGCAGTTACTGACACACCAGCTCCAGAACTCAATTAAACTGATTGAAAGATTATATATGTCTTTATCATATCAAAAATCAAGTACAATCCATCCCGTTAAATATACACCTGGAAAAAGTATTGTAACACTTCCATTGAAAACAATGTAAAATGACATGTTTTAGAATAAGTATAATTTGGGTTCAGCTAAATACTTTTGATTCGTTAATGATTTAAAGTCGAATTCATGGTATTAACTTATTTTTCATCTCATACCAATGCTACATGGTTACGACATAACAGCGGCACTGAAAAAGTTTTTCGCGCTATTTAAAAAAAAAATGCCAACTTTGCAGGACTCATTTTTTCCAAAACATTGGTTCTGCAACAAAAACAGATGTTTACAAATGGTTTATGCATGCATTGAATTCATTCAAAACTTTTTGAATGTAGTTTAATATCACAAATTCAATTTTAAACCATAAACGGATGAAAACTATTTGGTAATACCCAAATTAGACACATTCTACGATCATGTTATTTTAGATTGTTTTCAATGGAAGTGTTGTAATGCTTTTTCCAGGTAAACATACACGAATTAGACAGTTCAGACAGAGATAGTAGCGTACCGATTACTTATGATTTGCAAGAATCCCTTTTTTTAGGTGACAAAGTGATATTAGTTATCTTGGTGTAACCAGGGCTGTAGAGAATTTTAAACCAGTGTTAAATTCATACATCCTGAAGTGCAGCCAATTGTCGTGTTTTGATTTTACAATTTTGAGGAATAAAAACATTACATCTCTTGATTGACTTGGACGGATGTGAAGTTTAGCATGGCTGATATGGTTTCTAAGTACTCATCATTAAAAAAGGACCATTTAAAGATAAGTTCCACACCAATTTACTATGATTAAAAAATATTTTTGTGGAACTATATATATATGAGGATACATTGTACATCTACAAAACTAAAACAGAATGATTGTTTTGTCTTGTTTCCAAATAAACGAAGATAATAACACACGGAAATAAAGGTGTTATTTGGATACCCTAGTGTATTCAATTTTTTCCTGGAAATATGTTTAGTATGCATTATAATAAATATTATACATTTCTTAGAAATATGTTTTGGATGCATTATGATAAATATTATACATTTCTTAGAAATATGTTTAGTATGCATTATGATAAATATTATACATTTCTTAGAAATATGTTTGGGATGCATTATGATAAATATTATGCATTTCTTAGAAATATATTTGGGATGCATTATGATAAATATTATGCATTTCTTAGAAATATGTTTGGGATGCATTATGATAGATATTATAAATTTCTTAGAAATATGTTTGGGATGCATTATGATAAATATTATACATTTCTTACTCTCACCTTTCCACAAACCCGACTAAAATGTATTTATCTAGTACTTTAAATATAAATGAATTCGTTTTCTAAAACACACATTGTTAATTAAATCAACACATTGTTAATTAAATCAACACATTGTTAATTAAATCAATGTACAATACGTAACAAAATTTCCAGTAAATGAACTTCAATCTTAAAGAAACAATAATGTGGTGAATTAATTAAAGCATATATATATACAAGGATAGACTTGCCCAATGAAAAGTGTTATAAAAATTAACTTGTAATGTCAATATGATCAATACCAGTATGTCTAGTATGATTTGGAGCGCTAATTACATTGGATACCTCGCAGTAGCCATCACCAAGTTCACACAGAAACGGTTGCGCATGCGCTTCAAAAATATTGGGAACAGCTTCGACAGATTCATTGTGTGTATGGTCGTTAGACTTTTTCGGAATGATTTTTCGTACTTTATGTTTCACATTGGGACATTTCCTTTTGCCTGACCTAAAAAATCTGTAAACTTTCTGCTGAACTCTTACAATAACAGCAACTATACAAACAAGAACCATCAACGCCGAAGCCATGCCGACATATACTGCAATAAAATGTGATGAATGGTTCTTCTCTGAAATGAAATTCATTTATTTTAACAAATTTAATTTTCGAAATAAGCTATTTGAAATTGATTAATACACGCGTTAAAAGGCTCTTGCAAAAATAACAAACAATTATTGGACAGTACGCATGTCAAGAAAAAATACCCCAACTACGTGTTGATCATTTGATAACTATAGGTACACAAATGCAGATTAGCTTGAAACAGCCACTGCCACAGTTTAAAATGTATATATATATATTTATGTACACATCCATGTATCACCATCATTGATGGCGATCCGATGAATACATCTGTTGTAGTGTTGTCACTGAATCAGACGTACTTATGAATATAATTATGTTCTGTGACTGTATCTTACATTAATTTGTAGGATCCTTTACTATAGATAATTTAGCTGATCTGTAACAATAACATCTTCATGCCTTATATATCATGTACTGTAGTACGCCGCTAGATTAAAACTGACGTGAAAAGGTAACACATGGCCAGCGAAAGCTCTTTTTTTGAGAGCCCAGGTGGTCGTGTGGTCTAGCGGGACGGCTGCAGTGCAGGCGATTTTGTGTCACGATATCACAGTAGCATGGGTTCGAATCCCGGCGAGGGAAGAACCAAAAATTTGCGAAAGCAAATTCACAGATCTAACATTGTTGGGTTGATGTTTAGACGAGTTGTTTATACTTTATGTACACAGCCATGTATCACAATCATTGATGGCGATCCGATGGATACATCTGTTGTAGGGTTGTCACTGACTCAGACGTACTTATGAATATAATTATTTTCTGTGACTGTATCTTACATTAATTTGTAGGATCCTTTACTATAGATAATTTAGCTGATCTGTAACAATAACATCTTCATGCCTTATATATCATGTACTGTAGTACGCCGCTAGATTAAAACTGGCGTGGAAAGGTAACACATGGCCAGCGAAAGCTTTTTTTTGAGAGCCCAGGTGGTCGTGTGGTCTAGCGGGACGGCTGCAGTGCAGGCGATTTGGTGTCACGATATCACAGTAGCATGGGTTCGAATCCCGGCGAGGGAAGAACCAAAAATTTGCGAACGCCAATTAACAGATCTAACATTGTTGGGTTGATGTTTAGACGAGTTGTATATATATATGAGTCTAAAATGAAAACTACGTTCAAACCTATGATTGCGTTGGATAAAAACCGCAATTTTTATACGTGTGCATGTCAAACAAATTTCGTTGTAGAAGGGTATAAAAACAGCACAAACAACATTTTTCAAAAGACCAAAAAAGTGAAAAAGTTTATCTAAACAAAACGCATTTAACTAACAGGTCGAACAACTGATGTTCTTTAACCCTGCTGATCGCCATTGGCGATTGCCAAATAAAATTGATCACAAGATGTAACAAAATGGATCTTAACATAAATTTAATACGTCACAGAAAAAAAAATATGTTAACTTGTGGCCACGATGTTGTGCCACAAACATTCGGTGTCAATATTTTTTTTACACCAGATCTAGATTTCGACAATATATGTCTCTTCAGTGATGTTAGGGATCGAAACGGTATTTGGAAGGCCATATAATTTACTCTCAATTTAAGATTGACTCTTGAATTTAAGAGACAATATAGGACGAACGGATCATATAAACCGAAGGGAAAATATGATACATGCCCAAACAAAAAATATAAACGAGTCTAAATTGAAAACTACGTTCATACCTATGATTGATATATATTACACATGTATTACGGTTAGCCTTTTATGGCATACTGTTTAATATCAATTGAATTCAAGTTTTGAACAAATGCAAATTAAACTTTTATTACAAGTTATTCCATATCAACTGATCGAGCTCTTTATGTCTGTTTGTTCTAGCATAAACGTTACACCTTCACATCTTCTAAAAGATAAATGGAAGTACCAAAGTCAGCAGTTTTGCAAGAGTGATATTTAATTTGTTATCATGTAATACCACTGATCAATTGACTTAGCGCTTTCAGTTCGTCTTTTGCAATGATGAAAGGCTTTAATTGCTCTTGTTGAAGGCCGTACGGTGATTTATAGATTTTAATTTCTGTGTCATTTTGTCTTTTGTGGAGAGTTGTCTCATTGGCGGTCATACCACATCTTCTTTTTAATATTCCAAACATCAACGATATAAACTTATATTTTCCATCAAAATAATGTCAGCATGCACCAATTGAAGTAATTTGTTAAAATAATACCACATGAAATGTGCCTTTGACAAGTTACAAATCAATAAGATTTTCAGAAATCCAAATTATAAACTAAAATTGCAACCTGATGTGTATTCTTTTGTTGTTAATTTTTCCAGAGGAATCGATTGCTCATAACATAAACAGTTGCCTGTAGCATTATCACAGGTACTACATGTTGAACAATTACAGTCACTATTACAATCCTCACCATACTTTCCATCCGAGCATGCTACAATATAAGTTATTTCAAATATGTATAATGTATACACCGGATAACAGAAGTTACAAATATGGGAAACCAAAAAGAAAAAAAGCGACCTCGTTTTCATGGTATGAGGAATTATATTATGATAACAGTCATACCTTAAAGTTAAAATATTGCACGAAAATATAAAAGGTGAATATTGACTATATCATGCTAACTTAAGCGTGTCGATATAGTAAAAAATAAGGTATCTTTTTTTTGCCTAAATATAATCTTATCTTACATTCTTGTAATATTTGCCGCTTGACGTTAAGTACCAATTCATTATCACCTCTCGTGAACGACTTGGGTTGTACATTCGTTGGCTGTTTCTCTGTCTGTCATAGACACAGTATATAGAGATAAAACAATTAAGAGCGGTCAATCAAAAGACTAAAGTTGGTATGGCAGTAGGGTCAAACGATTCCTTCATGAGTTGGCACATTTAAAATATGACTTACAGGGTCGGTCTGATACAAAGCAAGATATATAAATATCGTTTTAAATTTTTTGTGTCGCACTTGCTTATAAAATACAACAATCGGATTGTGACAGTATGTAATTAAGATTAAACAATTTGTCTCACTAGTGAGAGAGACACCGATTCATAATAAACAGATCTAGAACTGTTGACGTTCTGTCCAATGACAAATGACTTCGAATTTTCCGTTATTTGTTAATTTCCTATTTGAAGATTGGGATTATCTGACGGTTAGATTGAGCAAAATTTCACCAACGTTTACCATGTACCAAGCCATTTGATCTGGATTCAAATCTTTGAAATATTCCTTTGGTTGTCTCCCATTAACCGATACATATAAATATATGTATATAATAAGCACATAGATTCGCTTTGTACATTAACATGAAATCAACACAAATGTCACTGATTACCATCTTTAAAAGAGAGAGAGAGATATAAAGAGAAAAAAAGGAGTCTGTAGTGCATTGTTTGTTGTAAGTTCATGTCACTCTGTCAATTTTTCTTCGTTGACTGTTTTATTATATATATTACCGTAAGTTTTCTCCATGGATTTGTTTCTTATTTTTTATGTCGGGGCCTTTGAAAGTTGACAACACATTATTTATTTTCGTTATTGTTAATACGGCCATACGGTTGCCGATAATTTCTTGTATCCACCCTAATTGATCTTTTATGGAACGCCAGAACTGTCTTATAGTGTAAATATATAATGTGTTTTGTCGCTTCGCCTTTACGTCTTGTCATTTCTTCTTTATGTTATGTGCAGGTGCCTTTATTTTCTGACACTGCATCTCTATGTTATGTCAAATTCATTATTTATTTGATCATACAATTGTATGATATGTCAATGCTGAACTTTGGTGTGTGCCATAGGCATTATATTATGCTGTAACTGTTATAAATATTTTGTGAATATCTCCAATCTTTATTATCAACCAACTTTGCATTCTTTCATATTGTCTCTATGTTTTGTCTATTCTTCCTACGTACGTCATTTAATAATTATGTCCTGTCTCAAATTTGATTATTATGCTGAATGTTCTAAACTTTTTATTTTGATGCATCTTTGTTCTATAAAAACCTCATGCTATTATAGTATAACGGCTTTATTTTGTGTTTATACATATGTATCTCCAGTGAAAAACATAATACATCATGGTATAGTTTATATACGTTTTGCGAGTGATTGATACTCACTGTTAGCATTCATTACGTCATCTACACATGCCTTTTACATCTTGTTCAAACACGTTATACATTATGTGCAAACACTTTTAACGTTATGCAAACACCTATTACATCATGTGCAAATGCCTATTACATTTTGTGTAAACACAAATACCGATAAGTGCAAACACCTATTACGTTATGTATAACACTTATTTATAGATTTTATTCTACTGAATCGATGTTTTTTCTATGTTCTGGCAGCAGACTCAAATCAATGATATTTGGATGATTATCTTACATATAAATTTAAATAAAGTTGTTAAAAATTTGGTGTTAGTAAAAGTCTTAAAATATGAAAAATTTATATAAAAAGTGTCCAAATTCCAAACATATTCAAACTCTCTAAAACTGCCTAAAATGCTGGATTTTGCCCATTCCATTTCATACCCTCGGCTCGGCTCAATGAGTTAGCATCACTAAAATAAGATGCATAGTTTTGGCCTTGAAGAAGAAATGACAGGACGTAAATGCAAAGCGACAACACACTTTAAATATTTACACTATAAGACAGTTCAGGCGTTCCATACACTTTAATGGATAAATGTATCACTGGCAATCATATCCCATCTCCTTATTTTGTCATGATCGTTAATACATGTTCCTGCTTTAATATATTCATATGACGAGAAATGCAGGAAAAATTCGTCATGAAGGTGTATTCTTATTAATTTTAAGTAGGTATACACGTGTATAGGTTGAGCAAGCAGTAATGTGAGTATTTGTGTTTGCGTAGCATCTTGTTTTTGGTCCCTACTAGTTTTAACGATGTAGATATCTGTGAAAAAAACAGAGACCATATTTAGGATTGAAACCCCTAAAGGTTAAAGTGCCGGATAAAGATTGTTGCGTAAAAAAACAATATACAATACATTTTTGGGGAAAAAATATAATGCATTTGATTAATAGAATACCTTAGCTGTATTTGGCAAAACTTTAAGGAATTGTTGGTCCTAAATACTCTTCAACTTCGTATTTTATTTGGCCTTTTTAAACATGTATTGATTCGAGAGTCACTGATGAGTCCTTTGTTGACGAAACGCGCGTCTGTACATGTCGTAAAGAAGAAATTTTTATCCTGGTATCGATGATGAGTTTTATTGTACTCTATACATGAGAAAAGCTGTGCACACGTAAATGCATATATATGTGTACTGTGAGTTTTTGCTTTCGGCTCGAAAAAGGAGTAATAAAGCCCGCATTACACCTGTTTCTTATACAGCCGATATCTAAAGACTTTAAACAGTTATATAGTATATGTCCCTTATATGGGGTCCTAACACAAATTGTCGCCTTATCATTATACCTTCAAAGATTTACATATTAATTTAGTACCTTTAAAGCTTACATTTGCAGAATAACGGAATATTTGGAAAATGTGCACACATTTTTTTAACTAAGTAAATGCAATGTTTTAGAAAAAGGCCCTTTGCTTTTCTTTGATATACTTTTGTGGACTTTAATCTTAACATTTCTTCATCTTACACTGCCAGTCACAATTTTTCACAAACGTCGACCCATATTTCAAAATAAATCTAGCAATTTGAGTTTTTCTCATCCTAAATATGCATGAACTATTTGCCAACTGATGTCAAGCAAACAACTACGAACAATCAATTTCAACAAAAACCACGTATAAGAATTACACTGTATATGTACATTTAAAAAAGATAAAAAAAATATTCCAAAGAAATGACCGATTCTTTAATCGTTGGTATTTGTCCGAACGACGTTAAAAAACAACTTGCTAAAGTAAGGCGTCCATTTGGCTGAGCAACATGAATAAATTTGCAGCTACGTTTGGTCAGATTGGAGATTTAAAATTCATTGCTACGGATAGGAAGAGAGAGTGTCAGACTCTCCGTATGTTAAATAAACATTGCAACACTTGTGAAGCGACAGTAGGTATCATTTTAACTTATGATACATGTCTGTTCTTATCTATCAAGATCTGATTTTAAAGTGGCATTACACATATTTCGCCCTTCATCCTAGTCGAACCCCTATTATAGGGCCTTCTTATAATATTGACGTCTTTTTTGTCCAATCATGGACAAAGCGGAAACATTTAAACAACCTAGAGTTTCTCAATCAATCCTTGTTCTCAAATTTATCTTACCTCCTATACATTTCTAAGAATATGATTGGTTAAAAGAGTCCTCGTGGAGACCGTGTATATTTGATATTAGGTTAGTAGGGAGGCGGCGCTTATTTCAAACACGGTTATTAAACTTAGTGGTGTTATTCCTTTTGTAAAAACAAATCGTTACTGAGATAAAAATTACAAGATTCAGACAGAAATAAATTCATAAAACGCATTTAAAATTAACAAGTTGTCATCATTGGCATCTGTTTTTGTATCATAAATGGAAGTAGCTAATTTCTTAATGCTAACAGTATCGACCACTTGCTCATTTTGATAGTTTACTAGTCTAAATTTCACATTTTAAGATAGTCGGTAGGATAAATTCGTTACATAGTGTGCAAGTGACGTAATACGGTAAATATTGGGTCAGTAAATTACAATATGTAAATTACTGAACCCATATATACCGTATTAGGTCACTAGCACACTGTGTAAATAACAATATTATGCCAATAACGAGTGAAAACGATAACTATTGAATCTGAGTTTGCTAATTTCGGTTTTAATCTTTAATTCAAGTAAGGGACTACATTCCTCAAAATTAAATGTATCAGTTACAATATTACCTTTATCACATTTGTTTCCTGTTAATCCCTCTGGACAAACACATCCAAATATATCGTTGCATACCTGAACTGAACTGCAATTGCATGTAGAGTTGCACATTTTACCATACTGACCAGATATGCAGGAAATCGCACAGGACTTCCCGAAAGTTCCTGCTGGACATGCTATAGACAATAATAAAATCATCCGACTATATGTTTTTCATGTGCACTCTCGTTCGTTCGTTCTTTGTTTGTTATTTTTTGCATACTGCAATTATGATTTATAGCCAAAATTTGGACGAGTCTCTAATTTATAAATTCCTTCCCGACTCCAACACGTAGAAAAGAAAATGTAGACAGATGGGTTAATTTATAATGGTTTACTCAAAACATACAATCAACAAAATGAAATTTTTGAAAACAAAAATGTGAAAGCGTTATAATGCTTTTTTAATTTCAACCTGTTTATAAAAATAAATTTAGATTTTTGCAAAAAAAATGTCTCTATTCCTGAAAAATTGTTTTTCGAAATTACAAACCAATTAAAATATTTAAAGATAAGTTTGCAATAAAATATAAATCAACATGCAGACATCTTATACTTTCCGATATTTCACATCCATTCTTTTATGGTGATATTCTATATATACAAAGCAGACAAACCTTTTAACAAACTTACTGAGAAGGGATATAGTTACAATACTGTGCGTCCGGTCATCAAAGATGGAATATTTTGGTATTAATATTGATTAACACATAGGGTCTTTGAATAAGAAACATAAGTGCGCTTGGTTGAAGACACATCGGTAGCCGTTGGATGTTTTGTGTTAGTTGGCCGACTGCTTGTCTCTTTGACACATTCCCAATTTTCAAATTTAAAATTTTACATTCATTCTAGGACCAGTTTTTGGTATTGTACAGGTTGTGGTCTTTTTATATATTTAATGACGGTATGATACACAACCCCCCTTTGGAGGACATAATCTTTCAATCCCTTTAATTGAGGTCTTGAGGAAGCATATCAGTAATTGATAACTGCTAGAAGTCCTTTGTTAATTTATGTATCATTGAAATTTTACTTAGTTTATTTTGTTACCAATTCTGACATCAGACTCGGAATTTTTTGAAAATGAGCTTAACTATTCATATTGCTGTTTGTTTGTTCATTCCCCCTTGGCTCGAGGTATTTGGGAGTATCGAGATCTCACACAACATGTGTATCCCCTCCACATTGTTGTGCCTGTACCAAGTTAGGAGCATCTGGCCTTTGACAGATTTGTATTTGTTTTGAGTTTTAGTGAAATTTTATGTTTTGGCCTGAACTAATAGAACATATTTTTTGTTTAGGGGCCATCTTAAGCACACACACCTCTGGGTGCGTAAATTTAAGATGTTTTGAATATGCATTTGTGGTCTTTATGTGTTTCCTGCTCTTTTGTCAGCTTGATTTCGCTTTTAATCATTCCCCATTTCCATTCTCAATTATATGAACCCATCATACATGTATACTAGTATACCAAATTAACTTTGTTCACAGCAGACCTCAAAGTAATAAAAAACAACAACAAAGGAACCGAATTTCCGAAAGTATTGGCAACATCCACAGCTATTCCTAAGGTAGACAATCATAAAAGAAATTCTAATTACATATATTCAAGTTTTTGTAACACATTTAATGTGAAATTTTACCACGCCCTATCAATTATAGTTGAACAAAATGTTTTTTAGTTATATCTACACCATCATGTAACTTTCAATAATAGTTCAAAGGTAGCAGGATTATAAATTTGTACGCCAGATGAGCGTTTCGTCTACATAAGACTCATCAGTGACGCTCATTTAAATATATTTATAAAGCCAAACAAGTACAAAGTTAAAGAGCATTGAAGATCCAAAGTTCCAAATAGTAATCTACATTTTGTTGTATGCCTGGGATATGACAATCTTTAGTTTTCCGAAGAATTCAAAGTTTTGTAAACAGGAAACAATAACAGTTACTTTCATATTTTCTTAAGCAAAAGAAAAAGAACAAGATGAACTACATGTAAGGCGCCTGTGTTGCTTACCTGATATTCTAATTTACAATTGATGCATGCAATAATGCAACCGTTATACTTTTGCTTTTGTTTCAGAGATGTAAAAAAAGCCCCTGCATTTCCCCCCTTTGTTATATTTTAAGCCATGTCTGCCATGTTGGTTGGCGGAGAAGGGTCACCAGAAACATTTCTTTAACTAGGTTCTATAATGCTTATTGTGGCCAAGTTTTGTTGAATTTGTCTCAGTTGTTTCTGCAGAAGACGTTTGTAAACGATTACAAACATGTATGAGTAATTAAATTTGACTTTAGAGAGCAATAACTCCTTGGTTGGCCAGGTAATCGGACACATTTTAAAAATATATACCCCGATGATGAGTGTGGCCAAGTATGGTTAAATTTGGCCACGTAGTTTCAAAGGAGAAGATTTTTATAAAAGTAAACAACGATGGACGACGGCAACGACTGAAGACTGAAGCAACATGTCGAGAATAAAATTGAGAATGGAAAGAGAGAATGTTTTTTTAAAGAGACAACTACCCGACCATAGACAGATAACAGCAGAAGGTCACCAATAGGTCTTCAACGCAGCGAGAAACTCTCACACTCGGAGGTGTTCTTCAGCTGGCCTCTTAACAAATATATATACTAGTTAAATGATAATCATGATAATGGACGTCATACTTAACTTCAAATTATACACAAGAAAATAAAATCAAAAAGACTTTCAAAGGTCAGAGGCTCCTAACCTGGGACAGGCGCAAAAATGCGTCGGGGTTGAACATGTTTTATTTTATATTCCAACCCTCCCCCTATACCTCTAGCCACTTGGCCCTATATTGGAAGGGGGGCTTATTTGTTGAAAAGTGTTCCTGTAATAAATCAAATTCAATTGATTTTTTTTACTTTGATATAATATTTACGGCACATAGTTTATTTAAAAAATCAATTACAGAATTTAGATGTTTCTGTTGTGTCTTGGATAATATTCGGCAAAATATGTGAAAGCATTACGGTATTTTTGCATCATACCTAGAAGAGAGGCTTAAAAAATAATCCCGATCTACCTAAATTTGGTAGAGGCTTACATTCTTAGTATTAAATATCATGCATCTCAATTAATCTTGTACTTACGTTCACATATGCCGTTCTTTTCTATATAGTTCGGACAACACTCCACTATCAATACATCTTTTGAAATGTTACGAACCACGCTATAAATAGAAATACACCAAAACGTTACCCGTAAAAATATGAAAAAACAAAATGATATACGTGTGCTTTAGTTGTGATGGTTGTTTTAAAATTTCTTACTTTTCAACAGTTTGCAAATTTCTAGGACAAATATTCGTCGAAGTCAAATTCAGAGTCCTGGATATCTGCAACAACTGATATGCTGTTATGTATACTATAATTAAACTGTACATTTTGAGAATAGATTAAACCTTAATATCAATTACACAATTCTGTGATACAAATATTTATATTATGTTATGAATTATTATTCAATTACTTCCTTTTTGCTATTTGGAGAATATCCTGTGAAGAATGTTTATTGACCAATCAACTGCAATGATTTGCACAGAAAATGCACAAATACACGATTCATTTGGCTTTGTCTTTTTGTCTTTATCAAACCAATATATCGGGTGTTCATTTCTACAAAACCTTAACGTTCTTAATATGCAATCGGTTAGTTTTTTCTATATAGAGAAATTTGATTTTGATAAGTGAAAATAGTTCTAAATTGTTTAAGATGTATCAATTTCAAAAGACCACTAATTTGTTCTTGCTTTATAATTAACTGCAGAGTATGTCTAATAGTGCATTCATGACATGCACACTGTTGTCATCTTTCAGCGTTGGAGATATAGTTTATAATTTGTGATTAGAACTTTAATTGTGTCACACATAATGGTGACTTGGTAATATGAATATGGTCACTTCAGGTCTTTTTAAGACCGACTGTAAAAACTTTTGCAAAAGTTGAGCACCCGTTTGACTGAGGGATGTTCAAGTTCGCTGCCACGTCGGGTCAAAAGGAGGATGTTAAATCCGATAAATGCCGTATAGAGCCCCACGCTCTTTGAACGATTAAAACCCTTGCAACAACTATTTGGTGGTCCATATGCGGCTGTTGAAAAGCAAAATTTCTTTCTTACATGTAATCCAATTCACCGTGTTTTATGAGTGTGAACAAATAGTTATCAAAGGTACCAGGATTATAATTAAGTACGCCTCGATCACTAGGCAGCAGTTCTTCAATTTTACTGACATTTTTGTAACCGATTGCGTAATATTTCAGCTTGTTCTACATTATATTAATACATTTATCAAGACTGAGAAGAACAAGAAAAAGTCATCCTAGTGCCATTCGTTTGATTAGATGTTATGAAAAGGCCTTTCGAGCTTTTTAGATGAAGGTACTCATCAATAAGATTTAAGAATTATCAAAAACTGAGCACCCTAGTACACATCCATTGAACAGTTAATATGGCTGATTTTGAGATAACTCAAGGATAATGTATTTTCTATAGGCATTAATGGTGATTTTAATACTAAAGGAAAGGATTATTGTGTTTTCCCGCTACATAACGTATTAATAAGAAGAAGCAGTAATTAGTCACTAAACAAGTGTTGCCGTGATCAGTTACCTGATATAGCAACAAGCAATAATTAGTATAGCCGTAAACAGTAATAGTATACACCTATTGACTGGGTGTGAGGGTAATAGCAAGTTTGTTGTTCCTGAGATATCAATTATTGCTCAAGGCAAAGCCGAGAGCAATAGTTGGTATGCGAAGGGACAACAAACTTACTATTATTCGCACCACCAGTCATTAGGTGTTTTTTATATACCAAATTAACTAATTTTCTAAAGTGTACAAGTATCATCTGAAAGAAAAGAAAAATATGTCACATGTGTTGACATGCACAAGATGAACTAAACATTTTTTATAGTTCTTCTTGTATTTGTAAATATTTCATTAATTGCAATCAAGACTAGTCTAGAAATACTTCTGTTAAATTTTCCGTGCATATGATACATTTTAGCTAAGATACACCAAATGCAAATTCACTTTTAGAATACTACTACAAAACCCATATTATGAACAAGGTACTATATCTTAGATCTTTAAAAATGCGTGCTAAGATTTTCTCTCTTTTACAATTGCTTCTTGTAAGTCAATCGACACAAACAGTTTATATTTACAATATTAGGGTATGACGTTGCCAAGCAAAATAGTCAATGACATCATTATTGTCCAATGAAAAATAAGCATGAAAAGTACGGGAAAGATGATTATGAAACTATTAACCGGGGTAATAGTCTTTGAAACTATTGACTGACAAATAGTCTGTGGAATGAAATAGCACAACTATTTCATTATTTTTTATATAGAAAAAACATACTGAGGTATAATAATATAGTTTATTGATTTACATTATCAAATACTTTTTTATACACTAGTGCCAAAGTTCTTTTATTTTTATTTTTTCTAATTATTTTATATAAATTAATACTTAAGAAATAATTCTTTCATGCCATGCTCTATGCTCATTTTAACATGGGTAGGCATTATATTTGTTAATATCTTAATACCGAGCGTTAGCGAGGTATTAAATGTTTACAAATATAATGCCTACCCATGTTAAAATTAGCATAGAGCATGGCATGATAGAATTATTTCGATTCTAATAGGAATATTTTGAACTTTTGTACTTCGAGGCGGACCCAAAGTAGACGCTCGAAATGTCGCCATTTTGATTTGATGAACAAAAACGTTATAGAAAAATCAACAGTTTATCAATAAAAAAAGAACAGAAACATTTAAACTTACGTTTAGAATGTTTTTATTTAATTTCGTAGCGAGTAACACCAACAAAAATGTCCATTTTGATCTCTGAGGTTGTTCAAAATTCATCTGACGTTGCAATTTCAATTGTGACGTCAATCACGTGCAGCCCATGTTCTATTCGAATTAGAACATGGCTTTGTACCCAAAGCTAAAGAAGAACGTCATATAAGAATTAATCATAGTAATAGTGTAAAACATCAACTTGTAGAGTTTTGTGTGTATATTAAATAACAATCGTCTCTTTCTATATACATATGCATGTTGTCAAAATGAAGAAGACATCACTCTATTCAAAATGCATTATTCAATTACATGAAAACGATACATCAGACATCAATGGAACTTCAATTTGTTTTATATCCCCCAAAAATGGATAAAAGGAAGTCGTGACTTCAGTGTTGCATTAATAGTTTTTTCCATATTCATATTTATCAGCATGAAATGAATACAAGAAATACTCCCCTGAGCTATGTTCATATAATTTTAAACGTTGTTTGATAAAAAAAATCCGAGAATACCGAAAGGAAATATCTGTGTCCTGTAATATTACATAATGCAAATTTATCTATACGTAACTCTGGTTTATTAAATTGATATGTTCTTTTCAATTTGGTGATGCTTTTCCGAAATAGATTATGTGTAGTACTGGTAAGAATTGATTATGAAACATTTTTCAGTTGTACTCCTAAGTAACACGAGAGTTAACCTCACATGCAAAACTTTCGTTTATAATAATTTCCTTTTTTTAAATTTATTTGTTAAGCATAAACGGAAATATATGAATTAACATACTATAACCGATAGGAAATATCATTGTTTGAGTTATTAGTGTTCAAGGACCAAAACCTATAAATAAAAGTTTGACATATTAATATATTCTTCCAATGTGTTTTCTAAATACGGTCACATATTCAAGGTTCGTCAAAATGTTAACATTTTTATTATTCAATTTCATTCTATGCATTTACTGACCTGATATTTAACAAAAGTTGTTTGACCTCATCACCTCACTTAACTTACAGGAAGACCGCTTTACTTATGTTGTCTTTGATAGAATTGTATATCGGTAATATGCGATAGAACTTGTAAACATATTATATTTGAATTATAAACTATATTTCAGAAACCTATGAAATGTAACAGTCAGAGACAACTACATAATTTAGTAACAGGATACTGATACAGAGTAAAACCACCAAAATACTGAGCATCGAGGAAAGTTCAATCGGGAAGTCCTTAATTACATGTCAAAATCAAATGACACAACACATCAAACGAATGGACAACTGCTGTCATATTACTGACTTGGTACAGTCATATTCAGAATAATGAGGCGGAACAAAAGAAAAAGGAGAAAAGCTGTAAAAATATAAAATCAACACATCAGCTTGAACAAGAAAGAATACTTAACTAAATGTTCCTTGTTTTGAACATAAAAAAGAAAAAGAAAAGCAAAGCACACACTAATTCGTGATTACTAGTAATTGTTATCGTGCATTTTTAAAAGAAGGTTTGTGCAAAGGTTAAACTTGTAACTGATTTGCGAATATATTCACTCTTATCTGCATTTGCACTTGTAATGCATCACATACCTGTATAAAATTGCAAAACTAATTTTGAAGCTGTTATCCATTCGTTTGATGTGTACGAGCTTTTAATTTTGCCATTTGATGAGAGACTTCCCGTTTTTAATTTTCCTCGAAGTTCAATATTATTGTGAGTTTACGTTTTAAACGATATTTAATACATGAGTTATACTCGAAAACCGAGATGACGTGTGGTGCATTATTGCTGCCTTTATATGGTAAATAATAGAAAACCAATGAACAAAAATGTATAACAAAAGTAACAAGTAATTGTTAAGACAAACTACATATTGGGAGGAACTGGTTTATAAAACTCCTACTATTCAGAGTCATTAATTCATTAAATATATAAAATGAAATCTTTGCCAGTTAATTGTATAACGTGACAGCAAACCTAAACTTATCAACCATTTGTCAACTAGAGCATATATGTTTGGATAACTGAAAATATATATGACGTTAATTAGTAGGAAAGACACACGTTTGATTCATTTTGCTGCTTGTAATGCTGATGAAATAAACACGAGCAATAAACAATGTGTATGGATAAAAAATAATTATTTCTGCAAGCTCTAATTCAGGAATTTTCACGGTCTTGTAATATTCTAATGTGAATAACTATAGGGATGTTTTAACTGGCTTCATCTTCTTTATGATTTTTTATTATTTTAAAATGCGTGCGTTAAACAAAAAGAAATATAAATATTGAAACAGGAACACATTTTGACAAATAAAAACATGTCCGTCTTTCAACACACAAAAATCTAATGCAATTTATTGAAACAACTTACTGTATTGCAGGGGGATATGATATATCTATTTATTATATATTTTTGTAATACTACACAATTTTACCACATGCCAGTGGTCACGTGTTAATACCCTGTATGAAATGTTCCATATGTAATGTACACGGAATATAGTAGGAAAATTGCTTTGAATTCCTACCAGAAAAGAGTAATATTTCAGTCAGAAAGTAGTAGGAATCTATATTGTAGTTGTGTGACCCGAGCTTGCAGCATTGTGTTCCAACACAACATTCCATTCTTTCCCTTCCAAAATTTGTGAACTGGAACTTGCTTGCATTTAACAGCGCAAAACGCATGTCATTAGCAAACAAAACATTGACAAAGATTAGTTACCAGGAAGAAAGACTTTCTAGTAGAAATTTATAAATTAATTCTTGTAGGAAGCTTGTACTTGTAGTAGGAAAATAAATAATCAAATCAGATTTTCAAAACAGATACAAATCCGTACAGACTTTTAAAATTCGACCTAGGTAGTAGGTAGGATTGTGGTAGTAGGATTAGAAAAAAAATCCAGTCAGAATTTTGTTCATTTACGATGTCCGCCTACTTTCTATATGGAATCTTTGTTCTAGGTAGATTTCTACTTCATTCCTACTATTGTCTAGGTTAATTATTATACTTCTTATTTCGTACGGGACATCCCGTCCGGTCATACGCATAAAAAGTGTTTTAACTACATCCTGTATGAAAATTCAACTTTTGCATATGTCCATTATGTTGTTATCAATTATATTCCCCTGTATCAAATCAAAGCTCTCCGACCCAATTCACGAATGTATTGACATTATTTTCGTGATTTTACTTTATCGACTTAACTGTTTAAGACATAATTCATTCTAATGGCAGATTCAATTGTAGCCGCTTGTTTATATTGATTGAAGTGGTTACTGCTATATAGTGCATTTGTTCCAAAACTGCAATTTTGTCACCGGGGACTTTCGTTAAGTGGGTGTCAGTTGTAGAAACAAAAACATCGTGACCCTGTGCAGTGAGACTAACAAAGAATCCAGACAAGTACTGTAAAAAAGTACAAGCGCGGGAATTGAATGATCAGACATTAGCGAAACCAACAAGTTATCACAATTAAATAAATGACAGATGAATAAGCAAATGCGTTGTTTTTACGTCTGCATGAACAACGACCAACGGTTTAATGACTATTTTACACATTCATAGTTTTAAGACCGATGGCAACATTGACACCCAATTTAATTATTCATATAAGTAACAAATGGATTAAATGACTTCGCGCATAACCATTTACATCGTTTAAGAAAACAAATGCGCTCTTAAGACACCAGATTAGAATATAAATTTTTCCGATTGTGTCCTACTCTTGAGCACTTTTTTTTAAATTTAGCTTGAATGTGCATGGCCGGTGATACCAGCTTAACAGGAGACGCTCATACAATTATCTTAATTTTGATTTTTATTCTAATTTGTATATATGTTTGTGAAACTTGAACATCGGAACACTACTTTTGTCCTTTTTGTCAGCATATTGCATAATATTTTGTAATAACAACGGTTTCGACCAGCTTAACTGTTACTATTGTTGTCTTCTTGTGAACAGACAGCTTTATTTAATTGTTAGTTTGCTGGACACTAAAATCAACACAAGGGTTCTCTTCGCCTTTCTTCAGCTTGTTGTGATTTGGCGGCTTTTCATCACAACCGTTTATTGGTGTGTCAGGTTCGGCATACTTGTTTATTACATTCGGTAAATCACTGGTTCCATACATAAATTGAGTAACTGCCTGTAATTTTGTATCATGTGCGATCATACTTTCTGGTTTCTGAAATTGTTCATACTTGTTACTTGAAATCTGACTGTCTTTTTGTAGGGATTGATACGTATGAGAACATAAATTTTCGCTAGTATCTTCACCATCACCCGATGAACTTTTGATAAACTGATGAATCGTCACTGGTACTCTATTTCCATGTGAATGTTCATGCGTATTTTCCTTAGATGTAGAAGAACTTACACTTTCGCTACCTATAGATGAGGAGCAAGTTAAAATTTGATCCTCCGATTTTTCTCCCTCTTCTATTTCAGCTTCGAAAACAGGATCAAGATAATCGGTTTTAACTTGTCCAGTGATTGTTGTGCTATAAGTACTTTCTTGTGGAACAAAATATACAGCTTCCATCCTAGATTGCTGTGCTGTCACGCATAAACCTGGCGTGATATCTGTTAATACATTTTCGTCAATTTCGTCGTAAGTGCCAGTATACGGAGAAGTTGTAGTCGATTCCCAAACTACTTTTTCGCTTTTAGATCTTTTAGTTGATTTTCGCTGTTGGTAAGAACGCAATAAATGAGTAAACGCAGTCAACACTATAACGGCAGCTATACAAAGTGTATACAAAAGCCAATCCATATTTGATGATCCTACAAAAGTGAAATCAATTTATCACGGCAGTAGATATACAAGTGTACAATTTACTAAAAGACACAGAACTGCGATTCACGAAACTTTGCATCACTATTGTAACTTAATCAGAATTAAAAGAAACGGTATAGTGAGTATACTTTTCTTTGACTTTTATACACACATATAACCCCAACCGGTACCATGTGATTAACAGACAACTTTCCAAATCGTGCAACTCCAAAAACATGCGGATTTGATATAGTCACTATAAGAATCAATTGTTCGATGACATCGGTTGCACCGATTGACCTCTACCCAACCTATATATCGCATTTTTTTTTTAAATTGGATCTGCTTATTGCAAATAACATGGCAGTTACTTTTGCTATTATTTGAAATAAACAAATTGTTGCTACTACCTACCATTGTATTTTATTGTTGTCTCTCCAATAATGATACATTTACTCGGAATGCTAGTAGAAATTATTAATGTGGCAGTACTGTCTTCATAGGATATATCTGCAATAAAATTCTTAAGAATTATTTTTTTTTTTATCTGTGTAGGTTTCACATGGATTACTGTCGTATACCAAAGAAGATCATTAGACGTTATTATGTTTAAATTGTCAAATTCAGTAATTATAAGCATATACGATTTAATTAACTTTTGGGGGGGGGGGGAGAAAAAAAGAGTAAACGAATATAGAAATATGATGAGCCCTTGACTCTTTCCGTTAATGCAGAAAAAACATTGATAAATATAGGCGTTCATTTGTTGTGCTGGATGTGTCGATTCGTGGTCTGATGGGGAACGTTAAATCCGAAGCCTGGTCTGTTGCACTCTCTGTTCGTTACAGAACCCATAGTACAACTCTAAAATATTATAGAGTCCAGATTTATCCATTTGCGAGGCATGTTTTCTTCCCTTATCTATGCATACTCTCCTTGCTTATCCAAAATACATGGCATTATTCCCGAATTTCCAACCCGTTTATTCGGTCTTACCTCTTATATGTAGGAAGATCCATAGATTCTGTTTAAACTATATTTTTTTTAAATTTTCCACCAACTATTTTTCATGCAGTTTATAGGGGTATCGCAAGATGTCTTTAATATGTTTTGAATATTATATCAAACATTTATATTACGCTTTGAAACTCATCCTTTTTAGCCGAGGACCTTTTTTTAAGAGTTATTACCCCAAACAATGTTTGTTTTTCTTGTTTGTGTATATCCTCCTCAGGAAAATATAATTCGTGTTCATGTTTGATCGTTACCTCCTCAAAATTTTTGTAGAGTTGATACATTTTTGCTTTGTGATGCTAATTGTTGAACTATTTCAGAATATGAGTGATTGTCAATGTTTAAAGCCCCTTGTAGAGCAATTTCCTATATCATCGAGAAGGTGTTTAATGTAAATGAAAGCCAGGTTTCTTTGGAGAATAAAACTGGCATTCCCAGTAAATAATGTTCGGAACTGAACAACTGGCTATTATGCGTTAACGCAGTGATATTACAAATGTGCATTTTGTTTAGTTTGAGACGAGTTCCACTATATTCACTTTTCATAGTAACACGATAGTGGATTTCCGGAAATAATTAATTCCATAATATAAATGTAATCCGGTATGTAAATTTAAATGCATGGTACATGTATGCTAATGATTTTTCATCCAGAGTAATTAATAAACCTATTACTCATTGATGAAGTGACCTTTAGTTGTTAATTGTTTAATCATTTGGTCTTAAGTACATGTATCAGAACTATGAAAAAGAAAAAAATTAATTTCAATATTATCAGTTTCGGCACTAAACTATGCAGCTATTGTGACAACCTTCATTGTGTTAGGATCTTACATTTAAATTGACAATGGAAATGGGAAGTGTGCCAAAGAGCCAACAACCAATCCAAAGAGAAAACAACAGCCGACGTCCAACAATGGGTCTTCAAAACAAAAAGAAGCTCCTGCACAAGGAGGTGTACTTCAGCTGGCCGCTTAATTAAATGTATACTAGTGTTGTGATAAAAGACGGCATACTAAACTCCGAACTATACACAAAAAAATAAATTTAAAATCATACAAGACTAACAAAGGCCAGAGGACATTGACGATATTACCTTGATCACAATTGTCTCCTCTATGACCTGTTTTACAAACACATCCGAATATATTGTGACATTCTTGGACTGAACTACAATTGCATTTAGCTTTGCATAGCATTCCATAAGAACCCGGTAAGCACTGGTTTATACAGGACTTTCCGTAAGTTCCCGCTGGACATGCTGAAAACATAAAACATTGTGATGAAATTTAAACTCCTTCCAAACCCATATCTCTTCCTCTATTTCCCCCTCTCTCTCATGATCTAGATCTAGAATAGGTTAATATCATAACAATGCCCATGTTGATAATGTTATATACATATGTTCATCGATCCCTCAATTTCAACGAATACCTAATTGAGAAACGAAACGTACCAACAGGCGTTTGAAATAGTTAACCTATTGCAAAATTCTTAACGAATGTCTGGTTCCTTACTCCAAAATGATCTTCAAACAAATTAGACTTATATTGAAACTATCACCATACCTAATAAACATATACATGGAGAAGCAACACGACGGGTGTCACATCTGGAGCAGGATTTGTTTACCCTTCCGGAGCACCTGAGATCACCCCCGGTTTTTGGTGGGCATAGTGTTGCTTAATCTTTAGTTTTCTATGTTGTCTTTTCTGTACTATTGTTTGTTTGTATGTCCTTTTTTTAATTTTCAGCCATGGCGTTGTCAGTTTTTTTTTCTATCTACGTGTTTGACTCTCCCGCTGGTATCTTTCGTCCCTCTTTTGTTTACTATTTGAATATCATATTATTACCATAGTTCATTTTGATTTAAAAGACAATGAAACAGTTATTTTATATATCATTGTATATTTTTTGTTCTCCTTAACTCGTCATTTGAACATAAACTATTTTATTTGATTCCCCGTTATTTTACCATGTAAAAGCCCGATAATACTTACGTTTACACATGCCGTTTATTTCCAAGAAGTTTGGACAGCATTTTACTCCAAACGCATCCTTTGAAATGTTTCGAAATTCACTAAAAAAAGGAAGAAATAAATCGATTTGTTATGTGTAAAATAGTAGAAATAAAGACAAATATATTGATAAAATAGCTACATATGACTAATGAAAATAAAGTTTTACGTACTCATTTATTGATGGCAACTTCTCAGGGCAAACGTTGTCCGAGGTCGGACTCAGAGTACTTGATATCTGCAACAAATATGTTACTGCTACAACCATTAAACTATAATCCATTATTAAAAAAACTATTCATGACCGGAAATAAACTTTGGGTGTTTCTCTTATAATTTAATATATAATTTTAATTTAAAAACTTCCCCTTTCCCTTTACATGCAAATAATCCTGTGAAATGTATGATGCTTTTAAATCCATCATGCAAAGTTCATCGTTCATGCAATTGTTTATTGTGTTTTGTTACTTTAAGGTTATATTGCTCTTCAACTGTTTCATTTGTTTTCTTGATATTTGGCATTGAGCGTTTAAGGGGGCTCGCGGGTCTAAATCCTTTTTTTTCTTATTAAATATTTGATTTCTCTATATTTTTCTATAAATAATCTTTATTTTATACCTAATAGAAAAATAAAATTAACTAATTAGATCACCGTTTATTTACGCTCACAATCTGCCTTCGAAAGAAGCATACATTTTTGTTAATGTCCCTTTTTTCTGTTGAACAACTAGCAGAAATAGCGGTTATATCGAAATTAAAAAAAAATGAACAAATTACAGAAATCGCTTAAATTTTACAATTATTTAGTTTATGTGCAGCTCCTTTGAAAACGACAATAAAAAATACGGGTCACCGATGAGTTAAAAAAGTTCTTTCAATCTTAATGCCACAAAATGGTATTTTTGCACTTAAGGCAGATAATTTGGAGCATTTTCAATGATACATGTATTTACATTTTAAAAGTCATCTTGGACCAACACGAATGGATTTTTGGGAATGAGTTTTGTGCCATATGATAATGTCACAACTACTAAAGGTAATGAATAAAATTTGTAATGAAAAATAAATGTTTAATTTTTTTTCTGAAAATCTTATACCCAAGAGCCTCTTTAAGATGAGGTAAATCCAGAATCCTAGCCTTTATAACGCGTTGTTTTCATATGCTACCAACTTAGCGAGCTTGCAATGAAGCAAATTAAAAAATAACGCTGTTTATAACGTTTCTGGTTTTTTTTTATTGAATATTCTGCTTTCTACAAAATGACGGGACTTTTTTTTTTATAGCAATTCATTAAATAGAGCATGATCGTGACAGTAGATAAACATATATATTTGAAGCAATAGTTTTGGAGTCACAAAGGAATAACCAAACCAACTTGCTCTCTGAGGGCTAAATTGGAAATAAAAGAGGGATGACAGATGACAAATATGTCAAATGGACATGCTTTGATACTATATCTGCTCTTGAATATTTACTAGATAACATTTTTGTTCGCTTTGAAGATTCCGTTTATCGTCAAGAAATAGGAATTCCAATGGGGACTAGCTGTGAACCACTCATTGTGGACCCGTTTTTGTATTGCTATGAGTTACAAGTTATGACAAAAAATCAGCAAAGAACTATCGAAACAATATCTGATACACAAATTTAACAATACTTTTAGATATTGGATGATATTTTGGCTCTACAAAATGACGAGTTCAGTATGTATACTATAGAAATTTATCCTGTTGAACGTACTTTAAATAAAGCTAATACAATGCCCATTCCTCGATCTTGATATCTTTATCATTAATACGAGTAAAGGAATGCTTAATACTAAAATGTATGATAGAAGAGGTGATTTTTCATTTCCTATTGTAAATTATCAATTTTAAGACGGTGACCTACCATCTTACGGTGTTTATATATCTCAACGTGTACGATTTGCTCGGATATGTAACGATTTTTTAGATTTTAACGAGAGAAATTTATGTATTACTGAAAAATTATTACACCAGGGTTTTCGATATCACAAACTAGTAAACAAATTTATTAAAGTTTATCATCGGTATAAGGCCATATTTGGTAAATATAGCTTAACATGCAGACTTCTTATACTTTCAGGTATTTCAATTCCCGTTTTTTGTATGGAAATATTCTTTATAAAGCAAACAAATGTCAGTATTCACCACAATGATGCAATCGTTAATATAACTACATGTATGTGAAATGTGAGCGTATTATTCAAATAATGTTTCTTAAAACGTGATAATGAAATACAAGCAGTTTACTTCAAAAAATTGTAAATCTAGAACGAATATGTATTCGCCTTCGGATTAAAATAAAAAAAAACACATTTTATGTACTAGTATATGAGGTAAATTATAAAAATAAAATGTCCACATATCCATCATCGCCCATCAATAATACAAATGTACAGATAACATCATTCTTTCAAATCAAATCTGAACATTTTAATGAACCTGTGGAATCCACACGATTGTTTCCCCTCTAATTGAACATACTGATACAAACTATATTTTAGAGTGACGAGACATTTGAAATATTAAAACAAACATTTTTTTTTATATTTTTGGCAGTTTGCTGCGAAGTTAGAAATTGTCCCCACTGCTAGTACATGTTGGTCCTTTAGTTCCTCCAGTACTTTTAGCGTTATCTGTTATATAAACTGTAATGTTGTTCAGTGTTAAGCCTACCGGATTAATGAATCAAAAAACCACCACAGACGCAACACATGACTGTAAAGTCTCACATTTATTTTTCTAAAGTTATTCCCCTTTATCCATTACATCTCAATAAAACACAGGACAGCTTTTACAATTGAAAAGGTTCGTAAAATAATCAAATTAAGTTATATGGATATCATGTCAGATTAACGTTAACATGAAGACGAATGGTGCCACATGTAGAACAAGATCTGATTACTGATCCGGCGTACCTGAGATCTAGCCAAGTGTTATGGTTTAGTTTGATTAGTCTCTAGTTTTCTTTGTTATGTCTTGTGAATTATTATATGTGTGTTGTCTTTCTTCTATTTTAGCAGTGGCGTCATCAGTTTATTTTCGATTGATGAGTTTGAATGTCACTCTTTTATCATTCGACCCTCTTTTTTAGCAATAAAATAAAATCTAAAATAGCTCATACTTTTGATGTCTTCGATGTCTTATAAACAATGAGAAGGAACCACAGTTTAAATTATACAACAATAAGAACAAAGACGTAAATATGAGTTACATGTAATAAAACATATCAAAGTTCCAAAATACGATATACAGGAAAAGTAAAGCAGTGGAACAATAGAATGATCAATACATATCTGAGAACTTTGTACTTACATGTAGGACGAAAGAATTATTATTTTTTCATTCGTTCAGATCTGCTTTTTTCATGATTATCCTAAATCAATACTTATCAACGAAGATATGCATTACGAGATTCAGTTTATTTCATAATTGAAAATACAAAAGTGACAAGTGAATAACAAACAGTCGCAAAAGTTAAGTAAAAAAAACATATTCATCAGTTATATCGAGAGAGTACAGATATCCTGTTTTAATACCAGTATATATCACTTTTTATCACAGAAATGTTGTTTGTTCTGAACCTTTACCCTATTTATAGTTTTATATGCACGTATACCGTTTTCTTAGTGATCGAAACAAATAAAAACACAGCCTTATTGAACGTATCTGCAATACTCGTAGTGTAATTAATCATCATTGATGGCAACATAGTACATTTTGAAAGTACAGCATCTGTTCAGCCTTTATTAAAACTTAATATACTGAGTGCCAATGAAAACGCAACACTAAGTTTAAAAAAAAAACATTTTCAATACAAAATAATATTTTCTGTACAGTAATTGTTAATGACAGTTAAAGGGTTTATCTAAAGATAAAAGTCAAACAAAAATGTTCAATAACCTCGTTTCGAATTCAATACGTTTATGCAACACAACGCTAAAATTCACTAACTTACAGTCTAAATAACAAATGTGTCCACCGCGTGCTGCCACTCAATCTCTACAACGACGCTACATTGACCTGACCAGACGTCGGATACGGTGTTGTGGAATGTTTTCCATTCTTCCCGAAATGCAATTTCTAGTTGGCGCATCGTAACTGGTGGTTGCTGTCGTTGTCTCACTGCTTGTCCATATTGATCCCAAAAGTGTTCAATTGGACTCAAATCCGGCGCAAAGGCTGGCCATGGAAATGTTTGAACATGGTAATTGTTAATAAACGAAGTTGTGGGTCGTGCGGAATGTGCACGAGCGTTATCTTGCTGAAAAATATTCACATCTTGATGTCTAGCCATAAACGATATAACCTGATAACGGTCGACCGGAAAACTTCTTATCAATGTAGCGTTGAGCGTTTGACTTGCCAATGATAGTAATGAGTTGAGTTTCAGGGTTGAACGATATTCCTCCCATACCATGACACTAATACTACCCAAACAATCTGTCTCTAAGATACTAGAACACGAATCTGCATAGAATTTTCCAACTTGTCTGCACATACGAGTTAGTCAATCACTACGGCGTATATGGAATCTTGATTGTGCCGTCCATAACATGCATACGACAATTGTCAATTGACTGTGTGACATATCTGACGCTGTGTCCATCTAAGGCAATTTTGGCGTCATACTGCTGTCAGCATGTTACCACGGAAAGGCTTCCGTATCCTTAAGAAACTGCCGCGCAAACGACGTGTTACTGTGTTTGCTCCAATTTGTCTCCTATGAGAGCCGACTGTCTTACGTGCTGTTTGGACAGCCGTACGGAAACGATCTCGCTGAAGCTGAAGACGAGTGTATCGGTCCTGTTGGGCAGTAGTTGCTCTCTTTCTTCCGGGACGTGGTGTATGATTTAAAGATCCAATTTGGTTGAATCCTTGGATAAGTCTGGTAATTGTTGGGGCTGAACATTTCATTCTGCGTGAAATTTCACGACTTGTAATGTCTCCTTGCACCATGCCCCAAACTTCATGTCTATGGTTGTCTGAAAGTCTTGACATTTACGGCTAAGTTTATTGCAGTGGCTTACGAAAAAGGATTTGAATGTTCAATTCTTAAGCAAGTCTTTCTGAAACAAACATAAGATCTTCCTATATCTATTAGAAAATCACTTGTGCATAAAAAATCGGTGCACTCGACTCACCTCCTTTTCTGTAACCAAGCACTTAATTTTTTTCTAAAATCATTCAAGCGTAAAGTTGTTGAAAGAAGTCTGACGATTCATTTTCAAACCGATATAGGTAATCATATTAAAAAAAACATATTTATATTTTTAAATATTTGATATTTACAAGTTTTGTGTTTTCATTGGCACTCAGTATATATGTAAATGATATATATGTGAAGACATTTTACTTATATATCTATAAGTGATCAATTTTATTTGGCAATCGCCAATGGCAGTCAGCAGGGTTAAAGAACATCAGTTGTTCGACCTGTTAGTCAAATGCGTTTTGTTTAAATATACTTTTTCACTCTTTTGGTCTTTTGGAAAATGTTGTTTGTGCTGTTTTTAGACCCTTCTACAACGAAATTTGTTTGACATGCACACGTATAAAAATTGCGGTTTTTATCCAACGCAGTCATAGGTTTGAACGTAGTTTTCAATTTAGACTCGTTTATATTTTTTGTTTGGGCATGTATCATATTTTCCCTCCGGTTTATATGATCCGTTCATCCTATATATTGACTCTTAAAATTCAAGAGTTAATCTAAAAATGAGGGTACTTTCTCTAAAAATGAGGGTACTTTTTATATGGCCTTCCAAATACCGTTTCGATCCATAACATCACTGAAGAGACATTTATTGTCGAAATCCGGATATGGTGTACTAAAGAAATATTGACACCGAATGTTTGTGGCACAACATCCTGTCCACTAGTTAACAATTTTTTTTCTTTCTGTGACGTATTAAATTTATATGAGAATCCATTTTGTTACATCTTGTGATCAATTTTATTTGGCAATCGCCAATGGCAGTCAGCAGGGTTAAAGAACATCAGTTGTTCGACCTGTTAGTCAAATGCGTTTTGTTTAAATATACTTTTTCACTCTTTTGGTCTTTTGGAAAATGTTGTTTGTGCTGTTTTTAGACCCTTCTACAACGAAATTTGTTTGACATGCACACGTATAAAAATTGCGGTTTTTATCCAACGCAGTCATAGGTTTGAACGTAGTTTTCAATTTAGACTCGTTTATATTTTTTGTTTGGGCATGTATCATATTTTCCCTCCGGTTTATATGATCCGTTCATCCTATATATTGACTCTTAAAATTCAAGAGTTAATCTAAAAATGAGGGTACTTTCTCTAAAAATGAGGGTACTTTTTATATGGCCTTCCAAATACCGTTTCGATCCATAACATCACTGAAGAGACATTTATTGTCGAAATCCGGATATGGTGTACTAAAGAAATATTGACACCGAATGTTTGTGGCACAACATCCTGTCCACTAGTTAACAATTTTTTTTCTTTCTGTGACGTATTAAATTTATATGAGAATCCATTTTGTTACATCTTGTGATCAATTTTATTTGGCAATCGCCAATGGCAGTCAGCAGGGTTAAAGAACATCAGTTGTTCGACCTGTTAGTCAAATGCGTTTTGTTTAAATATACTTTTTCACTCTTTTGGTCTTTTGGAAAATGTTGTTTGTGCTGTTTTTAGACCCTTCTACAACGAAATTTGTTTGACATGCACACGTATAAAAATTGCGGTTTTTATCCAACGCAGTCATAGGTTTGAACGTAGTTTTCAATTTAGACTCGTTTATATTTTTTGTTTGGGCATGTATCATATTTTCCCTCCGGTTTATATGATCCGTTCATCCTATATATTGACTCTTAAAATTCAAGAGTTAATCTAAAAATGAGGGTACTTTCTCTAAAAATGAGGGTACTTTTTATATGGCCTTCCAAATACCGTTTCGATCCATAACATCACTGAAGAGACATTTATTGTCGAAATCCGGATATGGTGTACTAAAGAAATATTGACACCGAATGTTTGTGGCACAACATCCTGTCCACTAGTTAACAATTTTTTTTCTTTCTGTGACGTATTAAATTTATATGAGAATCCATTTTGTTACATCTTGTGATCAATTTTATTTGGCAATCGCCAATGGCAGTCAGCAGGGTTAAAGAACATCAGTTGTTCGACCTGTTAGTCAAATGCGTTTTGTTTAAATATACTTTTTCACTCTTTTGGTCTTTTGGAAAATGTTGTTTGTGCTGTTTTTAGACCCTTCTACAACGAAATTTGTTTGACATGCACACGTATAAAAATTGCGGTTTTTATCCAACGCAGTCATAGGTTTGAACGTAGTTTTCAATTTAGACTCGTTTATATTTTTTGTTTGGGCATGTATCATATTTTCCCTCCGGTTTATATGATCCGTTCATCCTATATATTGACTCTTAAAATTCAAGAGTTAATCTAAAAATGAGGGTACTTTCTCTAAAAATGAGGGTACTTTTTATATGGCCTTCCAAATACCGTTTCGATCCATAACATCACTGAAGAGACATTTATTGTCGAAATCCGGATATGGTGTACTAAAGAAATATTGACACCGAATGTTTGTGGCACAACATCCTGTCCACTAGTTAACAATTTTTTTTCTTTCTGTGACGTATTAAATTTATATGAGAATCCATTTTGTTACATCTTGTGATCAATTTTATTTGGCAATCGCCAATGGCAGTCAGCAGGGTTAAAGAACATCAGTTGTTCGACCTGTTAGTCAAATGCGTTTTGTTTAAATATACTTTTTCACTCTTTTGGTCTTTTGGAAAATGTTGTTTGTGCTGTTTTTAGACCCTTCTACAACGAAATTTGTTTGACATGCACACGTATAAAAATTGCGGTTTTTATCCAACGCAGTCATAGGTTTGAACGTAGTTTTCAATTTAGACTCGTTTATATTTTTTGTTTGGGCATGTATCATATTTTCCCTCCGGTTTATATGATCCGTTCATCCTATATATTGACTCTTAAAATTCAAGAGTTAATCTAAAAATGAGGGTACTTTCTCTAAAAATGAGGGTACTTTTTATATGGCCTTCCAAATACCGTTTCGATCCATAACATCACTGAAGAGACATTTATTGTCGAAATCCGGATATGGTGTACTAAAGAAATATTGACACCGAATGTTTGTGGCAAAACATCCTGTCCACTAGTTAACAATTTTTTTTCTTTCTGTGACGTATTAAATTTATATGAGAATCCATTTTGTTACATCTTGTGATCAATTTTATTTGGCAATCGCCAATGGCAGTCAGCAGGGTTAAAGAACATCAGTTGTTCGACCTGTTAGTCAAATGCGTTTTGTTTAAATATACTTTTTCACTCTTTTGGTCTTTTGGAAAATGTTGTTTGTGCTGTTTTTAGACCCTTCTACAACGAAATTTGTTTGACATGCACACGTATAAAAATTGCGGTTTTTATCCAACACAGTCATAGGTTTGAACGTAGTTTTCAATTTAGACTCGTTTATAAATATATATAGATATATAAGTATAATGTCTACACTTTTGAATGGTTTTACACTGGAGGTTATTTTTTGGGCTCTTTATAGCTTGTGGTTCGAAGTGAGCCAAGGCATCATATTGAAGACCGTACTTTGACCTGTAATTGTTCACTTGGATGGCGAGTTGTCTCATTAGCACTTATTCCACATCTTCTTTTAGCTATATATAGGTCAACATTCATTATGCCTCTCAATTGATAAATTGCTATAGTACTGAAATAAATAATCGCTGAGCAGTGATATTGTACATATTTCAATTTTTAACAATCATCATAGTTATGCTGATTAAACGAGCAACGAGGAACATACAATTAAGTTGTAAACTACGGAATAACTAAATATATGTGAGAAACTTTGCCAAAAAAAACCCCAACATTTATGAATATGCAAATGAATGTGAAAAAGCTTTAATTTACTTTCGAAAAAGCTATCACAATGATCCACATTTTCGATAAGGAGAGATAAATGTTTGGAAGCAGCCTACCAGAAATGAAATGTGCATCTCTAACAAAACAATAAAATGGAGATGTTTGGTCATCTCATTAAAACAGCATCGAAACAATTCATGTCCTGGAAAATATAGATTGTATAGTCAGTCATCAACAATTGATAATTTAAGATTTTTCAATGTCAAATCTGTCCAAAATGTAGACTTGGAGATCGGACAAAATAAAAGGAAAAAGCCTCCAACAAGAAAATCTCAAACTTGAAAGATAGTAAAAGTATCAAGATAAACATGATATAGCAAAAAGACAATCACTAACAAATTTGCTGACTTTTATGTAGAATGGTTAAATACGAATCTGAATCGTCTCCATTTAAATGAAAAAGAAATATAAAGACTAAACTAATAACACTGTCCAGCGGTGACTGATATCTATCTACTTTATGTCATGGGTGTTTTTGATGACCACTTATCACTTGTACATACGTTGTGGGTGTTGCATCAAACAAATATTATCTCTTCCTACCTTCGAATTGATAAAACAAGATAAATGAAGTCACAAGACTGATAAATTTATTCTTATTATCAACGCTTCACGTCCTATTATTAAATCAGATATTGGACAGTTTTGATTGGACATAAGAGTAACTACTTGGCCACGCCTTTTCGAAAAAATATTAACACGGTTTAAACACAGCAGTTTATTTGTTAACTGAAATACAATCCAAATGTCTTCTTCTCATTTTTAGTAACTTTGAATCAAGTTTTGTGATTTTAGTGCATTTATTTATTAATTTTAGTTTTGATCAATACGTTGGTAAATAGAGTTATCTTAATTAATTTATTTTGGATTATACCTTAAATAAATGTATATACATATAACTCTAACTTTGATAATTAGGAACTACTTATTAAAGATAATTGTATGTAAAGCACTGTTTACTAATAATATTGATCAATTTTAGAATTGTTTATTTCTATAAAATTTATAATATTGTAGAAAACAAAATAAATAAAAACACGAATTACCATATACCTGTATGTTGTTTGATAATAACAATCAAACGAAGTGAACATTATACAATTACTGTCTTTTGTTTCGGTAAATGTGTGGTTTAATTGCCTTTTGAAAAACTGATATTCACTGAGGCCAACGGCCGAAGTGAATATCAGTTTTTCAAAAGTCAATAAAACCACATATTTACCGAAACAAAAGACAGTAAATGTTTTACTCCATATTCCGAGAGAAATCAATGTAATGGAAAACATTTACCAAAACCAATTGTACATCAAACGATTTTACCAAAATTATACACGTAAAAGCACGCGACGTATTGCGCGGTGAATATCCTTTTTCCGCAGGTGAAAATGTTTATTTATTCAAAATCCCATTCATATAGAAAAACCGACTAATATTTTAGCAATATGGAATAATTAAAATTATATGAATTGCCGTAAACAGCCAACTGATCATACAGCAACACATATTAGACTGGTTTATTAGACACTCAAGTGTGTTACTCTATACCTTTTATTGGTTATAACTTTATATTTTAGTTTGAAACACTATTATTTTAATTAAACGAAAAACAAATTCATCAGGACTAATGATTTTTTTTGTATTTCAATATTTCACACGATCTATTACTAAAAACTTATGATCTACTTTTTCATTCTTGGACGCTAAAAATATATGAATAAATTGTACATGTAATGTTGTTGATATATTTTTTAGAAAAGAAGTAGATTCAACTATGTTGATGATAACTTTGAAATATCATGATACTGAAGACCAGTTTTGACGTTAAGGATTTGAAGAAATTATGAATAGCGATCTTTAATAAAAATACAAACTCATTATTCACTGGTTATAAGACTTTTTGATTTAGTTCAACACATCTCTCAGTTAACTAAACTTTAGATAAACGAGATAGATAAGAAGGTCAAGCCAATCGTAACGTCTTTCAACTGTATGTTTAAAAGAAAGAGGGGGTGGGGTCGGAATTGAATATTTGTGACGATGTTTATATATTTTATTTTGATTTTACAATAAAGTTAAAAATATCATGCTTTGAATTATTATTAAAGCTATTAGTATCATAATTTGAAGAACATTTATTTGCTGTTATGGTCAACATACATCTCCTCTTAAAACATAAAACATGTACAAATGTATATGCATTTTTCTGGAAGCCATCACAAGTCAAAGTCAGGACCTAAATTTTAAAAACTCAATAAGTAAAATATTGAAATATTGAAAAAATTAGAAAGTTGAAAAAATCCAAACTTAAAAAGCCAACATATATTAGACAGAAAATTATTACTATTTTAATGGTATACTTAACTCATCCGCACCATTGATATCACATATTCAAAGTTACAATCTACGACCGAATCTTAATTGGACAAACATATATACTTACATTTTTTTACTCAAAGAAGACTTAGTAAAAAAAAAAAAGTTAAAAAAAAAAAAGGTACAGATACAGGGTTAAAAAAACATAAATTTAGTGTACATAAATGAATTTTTGTTTATAGAGGATGACCGATTTTGTTTATCCTCAAGGACATTTTGGTCAAGGAAGTAGCTGTATCGTATCAGAAAATTGGATTACAGAAAATTTAAAATTCAACCAAATATATCCTCGATTCGCGGAATTCAAAATTTTATCATTATTATCACCTATTACAAACACCAAGAAGGATGTTTACAACGTGATAAAACGCGATTTTATACATATAAGTTTCCATTTACTGATATATATTATCGGAAGTTTGATTATAACGTGTAAACAATTTACACAGATACTGATTTTAAATCAGTCCTCAGTATATATGAAGGACATATTAAAAGGTGAAGAATAGAAGACAATTAACTTAAATTAACATGTGGGGTACAATGCACGCTTGCCAATTGGAAAAAATATCAATTTTCAGTATTATTTTGATTTCACCTTTTTTTATTACACAAATCACAAATAAAAAAATATACAATTTATATTTTATAATATCATTATTATTTAAAAAAATGTATTTATTTAAACTAGTAATAGTATTTTAAAAATATACCGAATAAATGTTTTCATGAGCCATCAAATTTTAATTGTTCTTTTATAAAATAAAAACATATCGAAGGCTACGAATTCGAAGCTTGTCTCCTTCATAACGAATTTTAAAATTTCTGAACAAGAACAAAATTTCGTGAAGTGCGCTTTTTTTGTATAATATATTTTAGTCGACATTTATTTGCAAAATCATTGAATTTAATCGTATTAAAAGTTTTCGTAAAATGATTTATGTTTTTTTTTTATCCAACCCTAACCTTTTACGTAATGCTATTTGCATTCCTATTTCGATCAATGGGTGCTCATCTACATGTATGAAATACATATTTTGATACTAATCCCTACTTTTAATATCAACCAGTTTACGCAAGTTTTCCGTGTGACAGTTTTAAAACAAATGTTGTTTATTTTGATATTATACTAACAATTTTTTCAAAATTTCAACCGTTTGAAGCCAAATGCGTGTTAATCTCAAATTTGAACTTCAGATTGTGCAAAGTAATGCAAACGTTGAATGTCGGCAAGATTAAGTGATATCAGTGTTTAAGGATCTATATTTTCTATACACATTCACCCATATCCTACCTGTAGTCATGATTATAACCGCCATTTTTGTATAACCCATAGGCTCTTTCATACAGTAAAACATGTACTTGTTGAAAATTGGAAGCATCAAGTAGTTCAATCTTACAATTCATTGTCAAACACTTTTAACAGATGTGGTGTAAAAAATAAAACCTTAAAGCCTTTCTCGGAGAGGAACATTGGTTGGGTTAAACAAATTGGGTTGTCATTACGTTAAAGGTTTCAGTTTTATGTGTTTATAATTGTCCTTAATGTATTCATTCTGTTGTATTTTGCGAGATTAGAAAGAAGAAAAAAGGCAAAATAACCAAGAATCTTGAAAACTTAAATCAATTTAGTGAAGCTGTTTGACTTGTGATTTTGAAAAAAATATATCCTAGGACAAATACAAACATATATGATATTCCTTCCCATTCATATCTGCTTTCTTCAAATCGGATAGAGAGAAAATGTGGTAATTCTGTATAGTTTGATTTTATTCTCAGAAAACAGAGATTTGTTACCGAAGAGTTCCACACTAAATTCCATGCATATTTTGACCTGCATTTGAACTACTGAAAAATGTACTTTGTATTCGAAAGTATCATTTATAATGGCAACATTTTACCGCTGTCGAATAGTCATAAATCGATTTAGAGAGAACAAATGCCGGTTACAAACTAAAACTTTGAAACAATGATATGCCAAAAAAAAACACCAAAAAAACCACCAAAAAAACACCATCCTAACATACAAAGAAACGGACAATTTGATAACAACTGTCAAATTTCTGACTTTTTACATGATATTTTAAGAACATATGGTGGTTTGAACCTAGTTGTATGGCTAGCTGAATGATCCGCTATCATGGCAATGTTAAATACTACCGAAATCAAATGAATTAACGACAGCACAGACAATTCTAACTACACTTCAAACCCGAAACACACCAATTCTGATATACCGACTGGATTTGTAAAAATGAAAATTCCAAATTCCAAATAATGTTGCTTAGTCTCTAGTTTTGTGTGTTGTGTCTCGTGTACTATAATTTGTCTGTTTGTCATTTCCCTTTTGAACAATGGCGTTGTCCGTTTATTTTCGATCTATGAGCATGATGAGTTTGACTTTCTCTTTGGTACAATTCGCCCCTATTTTTATTAGTTTTGAATCACAGTACTGGTATGAAATGCTCAATTACGAGTTTTGGTAAACTATCTTACCAAACATGAGCAGTTGCCTTTTGATAAAATGGTATCAGATGAGTTCACACATTTACAATGTGTCATTGTCAACTCAAATAGACATCAATTTAAGGTGAACTAAAAATTGTTCAAACCAATTTGGCGAGACTATTTGTCAATTGGTTTCGGAGGATTTCCATTCACAAGGTGTTATTGCGTTACATATGCAAACACATGGTCTAAGTCCCATTACTTTCATTATGAAAGTCGAATAAAAAAGCGGTTTGAAATTAGATAACTACACATGATGACAATAGTTCTATGCATAAACAGATTTATCTGTAAACCAACTGTGTTCAAAACTTAAATTAATAATCCCCAATCAACTCATGTATAAAACTCAAGACAAACTGGCAAATTGACTATTGTTTGGCCCAGAAAATATGAGGGAAAAAGTATACTAAGCATTCAAAGTTTCACTTAACCCTTTTATTAATTAGTAGTGTTTTAACGGATCCAATATTCAATAAGTTAACAATGAATATAACTGTTTGAACAATGAGTTTAATAAACAGATAATATATATTAAACATAAAAAGTGGTTCGTTTCATTCAAATGTACTACTGGAAAAAGATTTATTCGCTTTCGGACAAAAATATATGTAAGAACTGATTCCCACAGCTGATCTGTTTTGGTCTGATAGTTTATAAGTACTTAAATAAACGCATTGATCATGCTGTTTGGATTCAAGCTTTGCAGAGTAAGCTGAATTAAAACAAATCTTAAATCGAAACAAATTCATATTCAAAACTTTATTTCTCTAGATTAATTCTAAGGTTATTTCCCTTCATCCGTTATAACTCAATAAAACACAAGAAAGCTTTTTTTGTTTAAGGTTTATGTACCCTTCTGTAGCCATTTTTGTACGAACTTTTCAAACTTCAATTGTATCAAAACTACAGATATAATGAATAATAGAGATAAGCCATTTTGTACATATTCCAAGGGGAAACTTGATGCAAAGCATTATATTTTACTGTTCCATTGCATTTAATAGAAAAAGAGGACTTTATGGCAAATAAATCAAGATTTTTATAGAAAATCCACAGCCTTTATCCTTTTACTCTCATATTTGGCAATTTGATGACTGATCGATATAGGATTATTTCATGCATTGCTAGCATTGATTTCCTTAAAAAAAGTTTATAAATGTAGTAATTGGTTAAAACAAAAATAAATTTGGCCAAAATCAAGTACACCTTTTAGGGTGCGCTCGACTTTAGTGACTCAGCATGAGGTGTTTTGGAATTTACAGGTTGCTTAGAACTTTTTGTAAAAAATAAACACTAGCACATCATAGAAAATCAAGTAAGTAATATATGTTTCAAATTTGTAACAAAAATCTCTGAATTAAAGGCTGTGGATTTTCTATAAAATTCTTGATTTATTTGTCACAAAGTCCTCTTTTTCTATCACATGCAATGAAACAGTAAAAAATAATGCTTTGCATCAAGTTTCCCCTTGGAATATGTACTAAATGACCTATCTCTATTATTCATTATATCTGTAGTTTTGATACAATTGAGGTTTGAAAAATTCGTACAAAAATGGCCACAGAGGGGTACATAAACCTTAAATAATCAAATTAATTTAGATAAGTAATTTGTCAGATTAATAATAAACTATAGACTCTGAGATAGCTCATACTTATAATGTCTATGAGTTCTAATAACAATGAGAAGGAACCAAAATTTTAATTACACAATATTAAGAAAGAAAAAAACCCATTTTCATGAGCTTACTAAACGATTCACAGAAAAATGAAAATAAAGAAATAATAAATTGCTCAATACATATCTGAGAACTTGGTACTTAGAACAAAATCATTATTTTTTTGTAAGACATGTACGATGGGCAATGCTTTGTCGTGACTATCCTAAATGAATATTTGTCACTGGGGATATGCATTTCGAGATTCGGTTTATTTTATAATTGTAGGTACACGTAAGAACGTTCAAGTGAATAACAAACAGTCGCAACAGGTCAATCAAAATACAAAGACATCTGTAATGTCGAGGGAGAATATATATCCTATACACGTATATCGCTTTTTTCGGTGATCGAATCAAAGGAAATACACAGCGTTATTGAACATATCTACAATATTCTTAACCTTATCATTCATTATTCATAGCAACAACGTACATGTTGTAGGTACAACATCTATTCAACTTTTACTAAACCATAGGTTATGAGTATCTTGTCCCGTTTGAATGGTGTTACACTGGTCATTTATAGGGCTATGTATAGCTTGCTTTTTGGTGTTAGCCAAGGCTCCGTGTTGCAGACAGTACTTTAGCCTGTAATGGTTTACTTTTACATATTGTAACTTGGATGGAGAGTTGACTCTTTTGCACTGAAACCACATCTTCTTATAACAATTTATTGGTTAATATCCAGTATGCATCTCGAATTGAAAAACTACTATCATAGCATAATATCTGAGCAGTGACAATAGACATAATTATTTCAATTTTTAACGAACTTCATAGTGGTGCTGATTTAATAAGCATAGGAACACACAATGAATATGGAATAACTAAATGTATGCGAAAAACTTTGTTAAAAACAAATGCTTTTTTCCCCGATAAGCAGTGCAGAGGGCTTTGCAAATTATGTTAAATTACGGGAAATGAATCAAACTTCGTATCCCGAAAATTTAATAACTTACAAATGTATGTGAAAAATCATTACTTTCGAAAAATGCTATCACAAATATCCACTGTTTTGATATTGAGAGATGATTTTTTGGGAAATACCTAGTGACACATAAATGAAGTGCGCATCTAGATCAATAAGATAATATGGAGATGTTGGGCCAATTTATTAAAACAGCATCGAAACGATTTTATGCCCTAGAAAAAAAATGATTTTGTAGTGCAGTCATCAACAATGGATACATTTTTTGTAATTTAAGATTTGTCAAAATTTAATATGTCACAAATGCCGGCACGTAGATCAGACAAAACAATGAAAAAACCATCAACAACAGATTCCGAAATCAAAATCGAAAGATAGCAAAAGTATCAAGATGTAGAAAAAGATTTGCTGACTTATATGTACATGTAAAAGGTTAAATAAGAATCTGGATCGTCTCCCTTCAAATGAAAAAAATATTAAGATTAAACTAATAACACTGTCACATGACGCAATAATGTATGTGGGCGAATGGTTCCCGCAAAGGCTGATATCCATCTACTTAATTTCATGGGTGTTTTTGAGGACCAATTATCACTTGTACGCACTTTATGGTTGTTGCAAAAGTCAAATATCATCTCTTCCTACCTTTAAATTGATTAAACAAGATAAATAAAGTCACAAGACTGATAACTTTATCCTTATTATCAACGCTTCACGTCCTCTTATTATACATTGGAGAGTTTTTATAGGATAAGAGAGTTACTACTTGGTCCCGCCCTTCTGAAAAACTATCATTACGATTAAAACATAGCAGTGCAATTAGTTTAATGAAATACCACCCAAAATTATTAGTTCCATTTTTGAACAAGTATTGGTGTGTTTATGCATTTGAATATTATTTTAAGTTTTTATAAAAACGTTGAAAAATAATTTTTAAATCTTATTATAAATTTTTTTTTGATTATACATAAAACATATAATTAAACAAATACATCTCACTTTGAGAAATAGGACCTATTGCACATGTGAATTCTAAATGATCTTTTTGAAATACTATGTCCCCAAAATTGTATACAAAGCAATGTTAAAGTTAAACGATGATTTTAACTGTGTTTATGTTATTGTATATTGTAGAAAACAAAACTAATAATAAATGTTTGTTAATATGCCCGAATTACCATACATGTAATTTTATTTTTATAAGCAAACGAAGCAAATGTATAAAAATATACAAAAAAAATTGTACTGCCGTAATGAGCAGCCAACTGACAAAACGGGATGTCATATACGACTTGTTCTTTTTATATTCAAGTATATGACTCTGTAATTTTATTACTTATTAATTTGTTTTTGTTTGAAATTCCATTTTTATTCTTTTTATTCTTCAATTTATTTTATTTATATATTTCAAAACGATAATTAAATAAATCAGGTCTGATGTTTTTAACTATGACCAACTAAGACTTTTGTAAATAATTCAAATTTATTTCAAAATGCATAATTAACTTTAAAACTAAAAAACATAATAAATTAAACATGTTAAAAACATAAAATGGGAATAACGTTTAAAATAAATTCTACTTTTGTAAATATCCATTAATAAAAGAAATACATTCACCAAAGTTGTAACTAACCTTGAAATTCCATAATATTGAAGTTCAGAAATTTTGTAAAATATTTGAAGGAAACATATGTAAAACGATATTTAATACAGATACAAACTCAATAAACACAAAGTAAGAATGATGCAATTTAGAGGAATGATTTGGTACCTTACGATGGAAATCTAAGAAATATATTACGTTTTTGCTTTACACTTAATCGAAAACATGCATTGCTGGTCATATGGTTATGATCTCGTTTCTAAAAAAACATGTTTTAAATGAATTAATGTTGTTCAACGTTGTAAAGAAGAAACAGACAGTAATAACTGATTGACACAGGACACAGATAGTTGACAGGCAAAATGTCTAATGTTAAAATGTTTAAAATTAGTATTTTTTTAGATTGTATATGTAGTTATATAACATTTGGTAGTGTTGAAAAATACCACGTTTTGGATAAAATCTTAACTTTATTGGTCAAACTCCTTCCTAATCGATTTTTTTTGTTTTTTTATGCCGGATAAGCACTTGCACTAATGCATACACTTTTAACTGGTGAGCTGTTGTCACATTAAAGTCTATGCATTTATATTTTTTCTAATTTTTAACATGCAGTAGTAGGTTGTATGTAATTTCAAAGTGCAATTATTCAAATGAACATAGTCCAAATAAATGAATATGTCTCCTGATGTACGAATGTCTTACGTTTGTATAAATTTACGATATAGGTAAGTTGGTCAAGCTGACTATCAACTGCATAGACAAAGGGAGAAGGGGTGGTTGAAATTTAACCTGAAAGTTTGTGTTTATTTCTATATATTTATTTAGATTTTAAATTCAAAGGAAGACAATAGCAATCAAAACCAAGGAGTAAACACAGATTCACAAAACCAAAGGACATTTACATCATCAGTTATAAATAATAATTAACAAACAACACGAACTCCACTAAAAACCGGGAATGCAATCAGGTGCTCCGGAAGGGTAAGCATTTCCTGCACCGTATACAGCACCTGTCGTGTTGATTTTTGTTCATTTCAGAAAATATAAATAAATTGGAAATATTATGCCTGGAACTATTAGAAATACTATTTAAGATTCAGTTCAAGAACATCCATTTGATGTCATGCTAATACATACAATATATCCTTAAAGTATAACCAAAATCATTTTAAATCTTTTTAAGAGCGTCGTCACAAGTGAAGCTCTGGACTTTAATTTTAAAATCACAATAAAAACGACAACATCAAAATATGAAAACTTATAGAAAATTACATGAATACAAAACAACAACAACAAAAAAACAACAAAAAACACACCACATGTAAAATATATGAAATAATTGATATTTACTGATTTGCTTAACTCATATACACCATTGATATTACATATTTAAAGTTAACAAATTTGATAATTACAAAAAAATATTAATGTACTTAATTCTCTTTAGTTAATATATAAATTTGTCTTTATGAAGAGAGACCGATTTCTTTTATCTTCAAAGACATTTTTGTTTAGGAAGTAGTTGTATCAAATGAGAAATTATGGATTACAGAAAATATAAAATTAAATGTAATATATCCTCGATTCGGAGAATTCAAAGTTTTATCATTATTATCAATCTTTATCACTTATTATAAACACCTCGAAGGATGTTTACAACGTGATAAAACGCAATCTAATACGTATAAGTTCCCGTTTATTGATATGTTATCGGAAGTTTGATAATAATGTGTAAAACAACTTACGCAACAAAATTACAGAAATGTAGCATGTGTAGTTTAAATAAGTCCTTGATATGTATGAGAAACATATCAAAAGGTTAAGTAAAGAAAAAATAAACTTAAACGAAGATGTGTGGTACAATGTATAAATGCCAATGAGAAAATATTAAATACATATGAACAATTATACAAATTATATTTTATGTTGACATTATAACACAAAATTCTTTATTTTAATCTTTACACGAGGCATCGAATTTGACGTCCTAATTCCGATCGGACATGCTGCAAATTTAATACATCCCGCACAGCCAAACGGACGCCCCACTTTGGGAAGCGTTAAACGAAGTTTAAGTAAGATAATTGTGTAGCGCTGTAATTAATATTTGGTTTAGTATCCCAGACAACATGAGTATGTTGGCCCAACATTGGCACAACGTATTTCATTGCATTGGCCCATCGTTGTATTTTTACGTTGGCCCAACGTATAAGTGCAAAGTGGGCCTACGTTGGCCCAACATGATGGCTTCATGTTGGCCCAACGTTGTACGGTTATATGCAATACATAGGGCCAACGTTGGCCCATTGTATGAAAAACGAAATCCATGTTGGCACAACGTTGGACCAACGTAGAAATATCTTTTCTTATGTTGGCACTATGTTGGTCCAAGGTAGATATTTCTCATTTTTGTGTTGGCAATACGTTGGTCTATTGTATCAACCAAATTACAATGGATGCTGCATGAGGAGCTGGATATGATAAATACTCCGGAGCACATTTGATTTTGTTTTGTGTTCCAAACTGCCAAAGTTTAAGGTACCAATTATGTATTTTTGTATTACCCATTGTTGTTACTGTCCTTGTTTTTTTTCTTGAACTTTGCCTCTCTAATTTTATTTATTGTGTGACGCTAAGATATTTCTTTGGCAATGTTTGATGGATCGACCAGATAAATTCTGTGTCATTTGGTGTCTTGTAAAGAGTTGTCTCATTAGCAATCATACCACATCTTCTTTTTTCATATCAATTTCATTTATTCCTTTAACAGAACAAATGACGTATGGCTTATGGTTAGGCGATCATACAAATTGTTTTTTCGGAGATGTAATTTTAGTTGTATTGGTTCCAGATCCAGAATGAAAATTAAATAATTCAGAAGATGAAAGTTTATTTATTTCAAATTTGATAGTATTGGTCGTCACCACGAGGAGTGTCCTTCTCAATCTGAACTTCAACAGTGTCATTGTTATTTATATATGTTATTCTGTTTTCCCTTCTCTGTTTCTTGTCACCTTCTCTGTCAAGGCTTAAGCGCAGCCACTCTTTAGCTGCATCATCTATCTCCTTATCCGAAGACTCTTTACAGCTATGTTTTTTTTCTGACCGACTCTGTAATAAAGTTATATGTAAACTTGCATTGTGTATTTGCCTAATGCATGCGTGCGTAATCTCCCTTCTAGATATGTTATATAAATTAATGTATATTCTAAATATTTTAAACACTATTTAATACAAAATAAAATCTTAAATAACCATTTTTTTTTTTTTAATATTGGTTATTTGTCTAATGGTCAGAAATTCATTAGTAATAAAAGGATTTGTGGGTATAACACACCCTTATTATTATTATTTCAGAATTCGGTATCATACTTTATATATTCGTAATATACATGATATATAAAGAATAGTTTCGATGTGTATTAATGAACAGTTATATATTTGATATATAAAACACTGTTACACATGTAAGTGTGTATATGATCAGGTTTCACAATAAAACAATAAAACTAACAAATTCATATATATTTTAATGAAGTAGAAATCATTATCCCACATTTTTGAAACATTACGGAATAAGGTACATCTTAAGACATGCAATTTTATTCAATTAACTTCAATAATGATCATACATTTTGTCGTTATAGATTTTAGAAAAAAAAAAAAAAAAATATTGGTAATTTACAATTTGTTTGAAGATACTAATGTTCAGTGGCAAATGTTTGATAATAATTAATAGGATTGAAATGATTTAAAATCTACAAAATATTTCGCCCGAAACGTATAAACTTCAAGATCAGCATTATAAAATGATAGAAATTAATATATGTTTTGATTTTTAACAACATCCCTCAGATTAAAAAATCATATTGTATTTGTCATTCTGAATCGTATATATATATATTTATAAGATTTTTTAAAGTTACAACTTACATGTTACTTTCTTTCTCTTTGAATCTCAGATGACATGATTTTCTCTTTTTGTTTTCTTCGTATCACTGCTTTCTTACAAATACACAACAGGAAATAATCACAAAAGTGACCATCTCATTACATTCAGATTTCCTATACACTTAATTACCATAGCAACTATCTTTGAAATTTGTCGAACATATGGTCAACCTTATCAGAATGGGCTTGATTAACAGACTGGCTGTATTAAATATCACTCTGCATATAATTGCTATTATTATGTTTCACAAAGTTAAATGAATAAAGTTATTATAAATAATGATTGCAATAAATTATAATTTTTAACCAGGCAATCTATGTTTACGATATACATTTTTTTATTACAGTAATGATATTCCAGTATAAATTTTACCTGACTTATATATAGAGTATAATATATGATCAACGTTGGCCCAGCATTGGCCCAACATAGAGTTGTAAATGTAATTTCATTTGATAAACACTTTCGGTATAACATTAACTTTTTATAAAGCCTGCTGCAATCGAAATTATTTGCCTCCCAAGAGAAATAAAGCGTAAAATATTACATAATCAATTCTATTAACAAAATTTCATATCGGCCCTATGTTGCTACTAACATAATGCCAACAGTTGCCCGATTATTTATAACCAACATGAGATAATAATATAAATTTACAACAACAGACCAACGTTGGGCCAATGTTGTGCAGCCAACACCAACGTGCAACCAATGTACCGACAATTTGCCAACGTTGGGCCAATGTTGTGCAGCCAACATAAACTTGCGGCCAACAGACCGACAATTTGCCAACGTTGGGCCAATGTTGTGAAGCCAACACCAACGGTCGACCAACGAGCCGACCATTTGCCAACGTTGGCCCACTGTTAGTCTGTTGACTGGGATATTTGTTTACCCCTTGCTACATTGGACTTTTAAATTTTCATACAATTTTCTATAAATTGTAATTCTACAATTAAATGTAAATATAACACGATTATTACTCCGAGACAATGCAGTTTCATTCAAAATAAATTGTATTAACGTATAACGTAACAGTCGTAATGTATGCAAATATAAAACGCAATTATAAAAGATGTGATTTTATATATGAATTAATCTGCACAGAATATTTGTAAAATCCGGCTGGCATACTCCTTGAAGTTTTCAGAAATTATGTTTACTTTTTTGTAACTCCAGTAAAAATGTATCATTAATGAAATTATAAAACATTGTGCATAATCATTAGAACAAAACGTCAGGAGTTATACAAAATACCCAAAGAAACCAGGAATAAAAGTTCAAAAATTTATTCTATAAAATCATTCTAAAACTTTTTTAAAAACATTATTAACAAAATAAATGAACTCTAACCTATCTCATCATGGTCAGATGTGTTTTATTCGTTTTTGATTTTACCTGGTATTTTTTGTTAATTTACTATTCACAAAAAATGGAACGTGGTATAAGACAAATTGAATTAAAAATGTTCATTTAAACTGTAATGGATTGTACTTGCAAAATGGTTAATAAAATTTTCCTCTATATTTCAATCTATAATATTTATCTAATCAAATTGAAAATTAAACATCAATTTTTATCTGTATCGGTATATAAAGTTTATGACGTTTGTAGTCTCATTCTGAACAAACGAATTACAGTAAATTCTAGACCTAACATTCCTTGTATTTTGTCATCTTAAATCAAAACGAGTAGGGACCATTAAATATGTACCAGTCCAGTTTGCATCTGTATTCATTCTCATAAAACATTATTCACAAAAATACACAGAGTAGAACTTCCTATTCAAACAGCTTCGGCACCCAGTGTGCAGCTCTGGCAATTAATATTGATGAATTATATATATAAGTTATAATTATTTGTCAGTGCATTTTTTCTAAATGCACGTCAAACCGGCAACAATTTTACCAGTTGTCAAAGCAGACACAGGAAAAGCAATTTAAAGATAACCAGTTTATGTCATATTTATAACTGAATTAGTTTGACTGCATAAATTTTGGTATGGTTGATTGATGCAATCTTACTGGCCTACTTCATTTACAATTCAAGCAATTCGTGTGAATTTATTCTTTAGGTTGTTACGTTTAAAATGGACTAAAACATCGGCTGCAGTTGGACCTCATTTTTATATTCTTATCCCAGGCATAGATTACCTTAGCCGTATTTGGCACAACTTTTGGAATTTTGGATCCTCAAAGCTCTTCCACTTTGTACTTATTTGGCTTTATTAATATTTTGATTTGAGCGTCACTGATGAGTCTTATGTAGACGAAACGCACGTCTGGCGTACAAAATTATAATCCTGGTACCTTTGAAATTATTTTATATAAAAAAATAAAGGTGTAGCTCTACGTGTCATACAAATATAGTATGTTATATTGCAATGGTTTACTGTGCTCTTAAAATGTAAAGTGAGTTGAATCATACATCGAATATGCTAAAATTTTAATTCGGTCTTTCGTCATGTACTGTGTTGTATATAATTACAAAGTGCATTCCATAAAGTGATCAGAGTGTAAATACATGCATGCATCTGCTGATTTATACTTGTCTTACGGATTAATATTTTAAACTTTATTAAAAGAAAAATAATTGATTACTCGACTCACATGACTTAAATATAACCAACATGTCTGTCTTCTTTAATTACAATAGAAGAGACAATTTCTTTGGTTATGTTAATCCTATTCGCGTTTTAATAAATCAATAAACAAATATTGAATTTAAAGCATCCTTTGGTATTACGTCCATTCAAGTAAACTAGTACACATTTCTTTTATTGGGGAACCATCTGAGGGCTGTCTCAGGCGCGAGATTACTCGCAAAGTTCAACCAGTTGGTGGTCTTCGGCTTTTTTGGTCTTTGGTATGGCTGTTGTTTTATTGGCATATGCCCCATGCCCACTTTCAATTTTATTGTTAAAAAAACCTTTTTTTTGGTTTAACCATTACAATTCAAATTTTCACTATATGTACAGTTTTTATTAATCATACAACCTCATGTTTCTTAAAGACAAAATATATAAAGAATTGTGCTTTGAAACACCAAAAGATGTGTTGATGACTATGATTATAAATATCCAAAATGGGCCATTTTGTCTTCATTAAAATTCAGTTTTTGGTCCATTCTAGCCTTTCTCTAAAATGTAAACTTTTTGGGCTAATTAATCAAACTATTTTGGTGGTTTTCAAAAATGTATCCAAGCAATGCTTTATTACTGTCTAAACCCGAATATCCTCATTTTCATGCGGTAGTTAAAATTTCCCGTCCTACGGTCTCTATTACAGTACCTACTGATTATGTTGTAGTTAATTTGTTCTCGTCCTGACCTTGAATGAAGTACTTGCTATTGCACATTATGTAACTGACAATTTATCAACCATCGTGTATCTCTAATGACACTTTGGTAAAGGAAGCAACTGTATTAAATCAGAAAATATGGTTTACAGAAAATACAAAATTCACTGTCATAGTTCAACAATTCAATTTTATCAAAATAATCAATTGGTGTCGCCAATTTTTAATCTATTGAAGGATGTTTACAAAGCATAAACTCAGATTTAGTACACAATAGTTCCACTTTTTACCTTATACTGATAAATGTTATCGGAAGTTTGAAAATTTGTCAATAATTCACACTTTAAAATTGAAAAAATACATGGGAAACATATTAAAAAGAAAAGAATAGAAAGAAAACAAAATAACAAAACTTTACTTTTCAATAAAATAATTAGATATGAGGTATAATGACCAACGAGATTAAGATTTTTTTTTATTATATTAGTTTACATGGTCTTTATTTCCTAGTGTTTAATCAAACCTATACATTTCATCTCAACGCAAATAAGTCAGAACATAAATATTTTTCATAAACCTTACATTTATCCCAATACAAATTGATGTAAACTTCACTAAATATGCATTCTGTATTAAATATAGAATTACTTTTAATTCTAAGCTAAGCCTTTCTATTTTAATGGCGTGGAAAGCATAATTTCAATGAATTTTGGGATTTTTAAATAATATTTTTTTCCCTAAGATATTCTAAACGTGTGCTAGGTTCGATTATATATAATGCAAGACGTGTTATGATATTTATTTATCATCAGTTTAATATAAATATTGTTCATAAAATAGACTTAATTCAATTTGAGGACACTACAGTAGTTTGCTTTGAAAGGGGTCAGGGTATTAACTAATTGCGTACATCGTACATTTCACCGTCGTAACTGGAATATTTGATAGACTAGCCAATACATTTTGTATAGTGGATGACAATTTAATAAATAATTTTATAATACTATTTGGAAATTTCAAAAAGATGCGATATTTTATAGTTGTGTGTTCTCCTATTTTTTTATCTATATTAGACTGTACTGTAATTCTACCTCAGCGATCCATATTTCTCGACACTTTTAAAACTTGATTTGAACGCAGACTATAAAAAATGTAATTAAATAACCTTGTTATTGAACCAAAGTACTCAGATGTGTTAGAAACTGTCATTTAATAAAACAAAATGATTTGATAAATGATGTATAATATGATCATGTTTGTCATACGTGATGGTTTCCGTAATTAAAATGGTCTTCCCTTTAATTCGATCCTAACCTTTTACGTTATACTCTTCACATTCATGTATTGATCAACGAGTGTTTCTGATAACGCTCATCAACATGTATAAAATAAATTTAGGATATAATCCCTATGTCAATACCTAACTCGTATATACAAGTTTTCATGTGACAGTTTTACAATAAATATTATTTACTTTGAAAGCAGGCTATCTTTTTTGTCCAAATATAAGCCCTTTGAAGACAAATACCTGTTTACATCGTGCTTGAACTTAAGCTCAGCATACCAGATGAAATAAATAATTGTCATCAAAATGGACGGATATGGTCGTTTGTGGATATGCTTTTAACTCATTCATTTCAATCAAAACTTGTAGAAATGATTGCAACAGACATTATTTCATTGCGATAGGATCTGTTATGCAGCTTACATCTATTTCAGACGAACTATGTTCACAGAATATAGTGAAAGTTTGCTATCAATTGTCAAAAACTCTCCCTATATTGTTGTAATTAAAATATAACGACATTATTGCCTTTCACGGAGATTTTCTAAATATATTCATGCTGTAGTATTATGCATAATATTAGAAAAAGACAGAATAACCAAAAATATTGAAAACAATTGAATCAAGCTATATGACTTGTGATTCAGAAAAAAATGAATTCGAGTACTAATCAAAATAAAAAGATTTTAGTTCTTATTCATATTTTAGAAATTTTGTAGAGTCAGTAAACACTTAACATTCGCTTTTTTCAATCGGACAAAGCTATAAACGTGGTGGTAATTCTCTAAAGGTTGAATCTGCCATAAATTGAGAAATTTCGACGTTAGGATATTTCGGCGGTATTCTCTAGAAAGACTATTGTGTTATTTCAGCGTGTGTAATTTTGCTGCTTCATCCAATTAACAGGTTTAATTTTGGAACAACAGTAATTAGTTTATCTATCCGTTTATTGACAAAGTATCTTTGATTTTCTAAAACTAGAAACACGACTAAGTTAACTAAATGAAGAAACGGATATGGATGCAATTGCAAATATTTCTGTATATTGTGACTTGTTAAAAATATGTAATACAATCTTTTTTAAATGATTTTTTTTCAAATAACATATGAAATGAATATAAATCATCTCTAATGCAGTTCCTGATAATATATTGACGAGCCTGGATTTTTATTGTTTATCCTAATGCCTTGTCAGTATATGTGTGTATGTCTGATTTTTTCTTATATGAAATATAACAACGAAGAAGTGCTTTGGTTGACAATAAGACAAAGCAGATACCCCCATAGTTAACGATAAGGTCCCGAAATGACAAATGAAAACCAATTCAAATGAGAAAACTAACGTTCTAACTTGTGTATAAGATCAGAAACGAAAAACAAATATTTTACACAACAACAATCGACAACTACTGAATAACAGCCGCCTGACGTCGAAAATGCACTCAAATAATGGGGAGGAGTTAAACTATTTTGTTGGCAACAACCCTCTACATAACTTCAAATAGTGGTGAAGAACAAACTAAAGCAATTAGTTAAAAAAGGAATAACTCATCAGATCAATACAATTAGAAGTACATCTAAAACAATCAAAGTTTGGTATTGGATGGGTACATTTTCATGATGTACACAAAAGCACACTCATTACAGTTCGGATATTTCTCGCCGTCACTGACAGCTAGTTCAAAGCTCACCAACTCATAAAAAATATGCATCTAAGACTATTTAGAACATATCCAACATCCAAAGGATTTAGTGTAAAGATGTCTTAAACAGTCAAAAAACATATACAGATATCGACAGATTCTAGAGCCATAAATGTGCATATGTGTATATCAATATTATTTAGTTTTGATTGATGACTCAACCAATCTTAAATTCAATACACATTATTAATCTAATTACAGTCTTGAATTGGTAACCTCTGTTCTTTTTTTTTATTAACGATAGATGAATTTACCCATATTGTATTAATTTCTTTTTTTTTCAAATCAAATAAAGGTTAACAGTCATTTTTATCGGTTCATTTACTCTATAAAGTTATCATAATGACTATGAAAAAAAGGTTACAGAAAAATTAAAAAAATGAAACGTAGATTGACCAGCCCTTGCACTGTGTTATCGTCAGTCAAAATGTATAGAGACCAGTAATTATTTACTAGCTGAGTATTCACCACCCATTCATGCATTCTCATAAAACATATCAATTTTCACAATGCTCAATACACCTTCAGCAAAGCAGACCACAACCCAACTAGCATGTGTATCCAATGTACTGATTTGATAATTATAATTAAAGAACGATATAAATACATGAGGAATGGAAAATCAGCACACGTGAGTGCATTTCTTTTGGCACATCAAATAGGGTTACATAATAAACGCAATATATTGATACAATTACGCTCTGCAAAAACAACAATTGGCACCAATCGTATTGCAACAGATGCGCATTCCGAAAATGTATTTCTCTTCAGTGATGAAAAGTGCCAATATTTATGTTGGATATGAAATAAACTCATCATAGGCATCAGAATTTGTATTTGCATCAGGCGCGTGTTCCGTCTACACAAGACTCATCAGTGACGCTAAACAAAGAAACTTCGAATTCCAATTACTCAAAGATGTATAATGTTTTAACCGATTATTTTTACAAATGTAGTCACAATGATCATTTTAGATGAAAACCAAGATATGAAGCGAACCTAGTTATATCTATTGTATCCTTTATTTCGAGTTCGTAAGAATAGACATCTTTCACACAGTAACCGAATTTGAATTTTTCAACGAGAGAAAATGAGCTATATATAACGTTCCACGTTGTTAAACGATTATGATAGCTGCTTTAACTCTTCTCACGAAGATATATGGAGATTACTTAACACGAATAAAGGGTACACGTTGACAAAAAGAGGACTAAACTTAGTTTTTATTCAGGTTCTTATTTTAGATTAATTTTTTTAAAGTACCAACTGTAATATGATATTAATTTGCTTGTAACATATTATTGTTTGAAAACAAATATATAAATAACATGAAAATTTCAAAAAATTAATTTATTTACCAACCTTAACATATATATTAGTTAATGAATTATCGTGAATTGTTCTTATGGTGCTGCTATGTAGGATAATGATTCAATATAACCTTTGTTCTGTTCATTCTTCAAAATACAGGAGTTCAGACCTATTCCCATCTAACATGAAGTCTTTACAATAGTTTTAGGATATATCTGAAGCTATTTGCATTTAAATCTGATCTTCAAATGTGTAATATGACTTAAACCTCAAACTGTTGTTAATATGATATAATGCCATATTACTAACATAGCATAGAAAAAGTAAAAAGAACGATATATACACCATGTACACCGGATAACACTTTACATTTAGTTTATTATTATGGGTGTCGGTTCTTCAAATTAGGTTTGCTTAAACCAAGGAATTTCAGATAACCTTGAATAAGCAATTTACAGAAAATATCTAATCGTTATTCAAATAGCAAAAATTCTTTATCAGTCTACATTTTGGATAAAAAGACTGAACAAGGTAAAATACGCAATACATTTTATCGTTGATTTTTGTTGGCCTTCAGACGGCATTAGAACATTAGATAAACGATGTAAAATAGACATGTAAGTACATCAAGGACATTTGAGGTTTAACGTGTTTAAGATATAAAAGATAATTTAATTTTTGTATAAATTTGTATTTAAAGTACGAAGGTACAAACAAATAAAGTGGGAAAATGCCATGCTTTGAATGTACCACATTTATAAGTAAAGCTAGTTGAAGTAATACTTAAAATTCATACAGTATATTTATTCCGATAACCAAATGCAATATTATCTGAACAGGTCGAGAAACTCTAGATTTTCTGACGTCAGAATATATTTGCATAGTAATTTTCAAAACACAAGGCCAATATGGCCTTGAAAAACTGACCAATCGACTCAATGAACTACAATGCATTGTGGGCTACTACGAGTAAACTACTACTTAAAACACGTGGAATTAGTGGGAAAACAGTCAACTAATATATTGTCTGGGACTCTTATTTTCAATGTTTTTATTCTGCAAATATATTTAATGTAAAATATATAACGTAATCCTCAATTGCATGCTCAGATTAAAAAAATATTGTTTACTGGCTTCAAGATTCGACTTTCTTTTTCGCCTTGCAAAAGTAGTTGAACCGGTTTTGTGCATTGTTATGAATTGAACCTGCATTAATTTCACGACATGAAACAGTGAATTATCCAATGAAGTGACCACTGTCAAGTAAGAAAATCATTTGAGCTCTTTTAAACCGGTATAAAGTCATTCCAAAATCATTTCTGCCTAGAAAACACGAAAACTTTCATTGAAACACCTCTTTCTGTACTGAATGTGTAATTTTTTTTTATCAGGACCTGAACTAAAAGTAAGAACATCATAATATTTAGTATGCTAAAAATAAGTGTAATGAAAGCGGCAAAGGCGGATACAGCCATTTTAAAAAGGGGAGGGGGTTCAAACTACATGTCCCCATTCAAATGCACTGATCGCTCAAAAAAAAGGGGTCCATCTCCCCAGAACCCCCACCCTCCTGGAGCGGGTACGGTATATAGCTCAATTCATTTTTTATGTTTCATCCATTGATAATATCCGTTTGTTTCTAATTTCATCACAAAATATACCTTTGAGGTTTTTTTTATCGTTCGGCTGCTGTACTTTTGCATTGACATATGTAAAATATCTCCAATATCAAAAGTTTCTGGACCATAGTGGGTGCCATATTACCTATTATTTTTTTTCTAAAACGTGTAATCATACGTCTTTTGATTGAGTTAAGTCTGCCAATTGATATTTTATCGTATGTTTTTCTATGTTGTGATGTTATGCTATTGTTTCAGAAAAAGGGAGAAGGTTTGGATCCATTAAAACGTTTAATCCCGCTGCAAATGTTTGCACCTGTCCTAAGTCAGGAATCTGATGTACAATAGTTGTCGTTTGTTTATGTAATATATACGTGTTTCTCGTTTTGTTTATATATATTAGACCGTTGGTTTTCCCGTTTGAATGGTTTTACACTAGTAATGTTGGGGCCCTTTGTAGCTTGTTGTTCGGTGTGAGCCAGGGCTCCGTGTTGAAGGCCGTACTTTGACCTATAATGGTTTAATTTTTAAATTGTTATTTGGATGGCGAGTTGTCTCATTGGCACTCACACCACATCTTCCTATGTATATTTGTAGATAGAAATAAGAAGATGAGGTATGAGTGCCAAAATAAGACATCTTTCCAACAAAGACATAATTCCGTATATAAGCAGTCATAGGTTCAATACTGAAAAATTAAGTAAGCTATAAATGACCAAAAAATAACTTGTGTAAAACAATCCAAACAACAACAAACAAAAAACCGGCCCAATTAAATATATCAAAGGAGAGGAAATCTATCCCATCAAAAAAACAAATTGTATAGGAGCCTGTATTTCAGTGGTTGTCGTTTGTTTAAGTGTTACATATTTGTTTTTCGTTCAATTTTTTGTTTGTTATATACTTAAGGCCGTTAGTTTTCTAGTTTGCAATTGAATTGTTTTACATTGTCATATCGGGGCTTTTTATAGCTGACTATGCGGTATGGCATTTGCTCTTTGTTGAAGGCCGTACGGTGATCTATAAATGTTAATTTCTGTGTCATTTTGGTCTCTTAAAAAATTGTGGACAGCTGTCTCATTGGCAATCATACCACATCTTCTTTTTTTTTATCATAGGTCCAACGCTGCAATTTTCACAAAACATATAAAATTTTCCACCTGGTCGCACATACATATGGATAACATTATTACAGCTTATTTCCTAATGCATGTAGACCAACACTTTGGTTAGCTTGCTTGCTTTGTTTGTATATTGTGCAAAATATAAAATCTACAAGTTAAACTATGCCTATATATATATGATATATTGTTTAAAGATGTCAGTATTTATTTAGTTTTAGGCTTGTATAAACAACTATACAAACAAAGCAAGCAAGCTGCTCATGGGTAATTGTGTTTTTCGCTGTTGTTTCGTTGCTGTCTGGTAGACGAATACATGAAATCTCTGTGCCATCATCAGACATGTTAATGGCTATATATCGGGTATTTCAAACCCTGTTTTCTTCGCACAGAAACAACTCTTCGTTAATCTGAGCATGGAAGTAATACTTTATATCACGAACTATAAATGAGGATACACAAAATGAAAAACTGAGCGAAATTGTGAATCCCGCATTGCACGAAAAAAATGTGTTGTATTTCAGTAAATAACACGTGTTCTTGGTTGATTGTAAACACGTAGTAGTCCATCATGCATTGTTACTCATTTAGTGGATTGGTCAAAAACCTAGGTAAAAAGAAATTGCGTCACATGTAAAATAAACAATTACATGTGCGAGGACATAAGTATGCTAATTTATGCATTTCTATATAAGGTAGTGGTCCTGACCTGCTGAAGTATAACATGACTTGTGTAAAAAACATTTATATATTAATTTGTTTTTAAAGCCTTCACAAGTAACGCTAAGGACTAAAGTTTTAGAATCTTTATTTACATGTAAAAAGTAACAAAGTTTCACCCCTCTACATTTTCCACATTCCTGTTTCAAATCAGAAGCATGTATCCAAGTGGCAATCGTTGGTTTTTCAACTTTTATTTTTCAACTTTGATTTTGCCATTTGATTATGGCCTTTCCGAGTTCTGAATGTTTGTGATTTTACTTTCTTTCCACTCAAAATACTACAAAAGCTATAATGAAGATAGAGACACGACTATTTTATTTTTTATCTATATATTCAATTAGTTATTAAAATGTAATTACTTCATTGCATATATCCTTTAAAAAATGTGTTTAATTGAGAAAATATTTTCATTTTCGTTTATCTCTGATGACACTATGATGTTCATGCACACACTACGTCATTTTGGAGTACAAAACATTTTTATCATTGGAGAGCACATTAACTGAACAGTACATTAGAGGAAGAATAATATAAACCGTCTGATACTATTTTTTTTTATGTAATGACCTTCGCATAGCCAAATTAATAAGTTATAAATCTTGAAATTTACGGAGTAATCAGACTCATTTGATTTTTTATCAAAAACATATTAAGAACGGGTTCATACATGCAGAGAGGAGCGAAATATACATGAGGGACACTAAAACATGTAGATAGAAAATAAACTGACAACTCCATGGCTAAAAATTAAAAAAACAAACAGACAATAATAGTACAGCAGACTCAACATAGGAAACTTAAGACTAAGCAACACGAGCCCAACCAAAAGCTGGGGGTAATCGCAGGTCTTCCGTCGGGGTATGCATATTGGGAAGCTGAAATCATCTCTGTTGTCATAAAACTTTTTTTTCAACAGACCTTCATTGTCAAATCTATATGAAAGTCAAGATATGAGGCAGACTTAACTGTATACATGGTATATGTGGTAAACTTTATCTCTTGTTCGGTGGGATAGATTCGTTCAATATACATTTAGTCACCAAAATTTATATTATTTAATAAGAGAGATCCGTTGACTATCTTCCTGTGATTATAGCGAATGACTCTATAATTGCTCATGCACATCTTCTACATTCACTTAGTTAGCTGGGGTGTCTTAATGTTCTACAAAAGATTTTTCCTTTATTTCTGTAAATGACTCAAAGTACTTAATTTCAAAAATAATTTTAAAATTATAGACACTGGACCTTGTTTTCTCGTTATAGTACAATGCAGGCACATCGTAATTATAACATTCAGGAACAATTTGTATGGCCCTATACACAAGGTTATCTCGTATAGCAGTACGTACAGCAGTACATAATCTCTCTTCCAATTTTATAAGCAAGGTTGTCGGCTCTCCGAACTTTTTCAAAGTCCTGAGTTTATTGCTGACTTTATGAGCTTCGGTCCTTTGCGAGGAAGTTGTTTCCTTGCCTTACACTGGATACAGTCTGATAAAATTACATTAGGTACATTTTTTGCACCATACTGGATGAAAACCTTGAAATAGCTCTTGATACATTCTGATCGTATTACCTTAATACATTTATAGCATTACACCAGTACTTTTGTAACATGGAACTATACAACACAAAGCTTTAGAATAAGACGATACAATACGGCTATGGAATTACAATAAACACAATGCTTCGACACAGGCAATGACCATGCAATGGAAATTTATACATATAAAAATCTGTTTTATTTGCTGAAATTATTATGCGGGTTGGCATTTTATTCAAATACAAAGACGCAGAAATAACATTTAAAAACATACATGTATTCGCGATTCTGATATCATTGCGCAATTTTTAGATATGTTAATAATCCGTGTTAATCTTGACAATTACAAATCTATATTCGGTTCATCATTATATAAACAAATCAAATATTTCAAATAAAATGTGGACCTCTGTTTAATGTAGAAGTGATGAGGTTAAAAGCAAACTTTCCACAAGGGACTGAAATGACAAAATATTAACAACTGTGAAATGTATAAATCTTTAACTGAAACTCACAATTAGTGAATGTATTTAAGTTCATTGCAGATTATTAGTAACGAAAAAATATTTCATTTTCGTTTCTCCGTTTCGTTTGAATGCTGGTCCCTGATTTAGTTTTGGTCTTCGCTCGCATTAACAAAAATGTTTTGACTGTCACAATCGAATCCTCTGACTAATAAAAATAATATTTTGTAATACATCTCTATCCTTAAAAACGTATATTTGACATTATAAGACAAACAACAAATAAATACAAACAATATAAGCATATCATTCGACATGGGAGATCATTTCCATTAGATATAGCTTACAGTTTATAATATGTACAAGGAATTATATGTGAGTTTAAACGTATTACAAGTTTACGTTAAATTATTATTGTTCTTTACTAATTCACCTCTAACCTTTTACTCAATACTCTCGACATTCCTATTTGACCAATGAGTGTTTTTGATATCGCTCATCCTCATGACTTTTTTTTGTATGAAATATCTTTTTTTTTTATCTAATCTGTAGTTTAATTACCAACTCGTTTCTGGAACTATTTCATGTGACACATATTGTTTACATTGATAGAATAAAACTTTCAAAATTTAAACCTTTTGAAGCCAAACACTTGTTCATCTTAAATTTGAACTTCAGATCAAGCAAAAGTAATGTAAACGTTGAATGTAATCAAGATTAAGTGATATTATTGTTTTAGAATCTATATTCTCTTTTCACATTTATCCATATCCTACCTGTAGTCATGATTGCAACAGCCATTTTTGTATAACCCATAGGATCTTCCATACAAAAATAAATGTCCTAGTTGAACATTGGACACAGCAAGTAGTTCACTCTTGCAATTCATTGTCAAACACTTTATACAGATGCGGTGTTATGAAAATATATCAACCTTTAAGACTTTCTCGGAGAAGACAATTGGTTGTGTGAAAATAGTTCGGTGGCCATTACATTAATAGTATCAGTACTATGTGTTCACTATTGTCATTCATACTGTTGTATTTTGCAAGGTTAGAAAAAAGAATGAAAGGCAGAATAACCAAGAATCTTGAAAACATAAATCAATTAAGTGAAGCTGTTTGACTTGTAATCCTTACGAATGTGGGTGATTGACGGTTATTAACAAGGACTGGACGATTTTTTTTCATAGTAAATGCAGATAAAATGTATTCATGTACCAGTGTTACGCGACAAATTGAAATATTAAAAGAAACTATTCCTGGCAGTTTGAACACAGGTTAGAACTAATCCCCACAGCTGGTCTGTTTTGGCCCGATAGTTTACAAGTACTTAAATAAACGCATTTGTCATGCTGTTCGTTTTCAAGCTTTGTATATAAAGTTGAATTAAAAAACCACTAAAAGTCGAAAAACTTTAAAGTCTGATTTTCTTTTTTCTGAATTATTTCTAAGGTTATTCCCCTTTATCCGTTACATCTCAATAAAGCATACGAAAGTTGTTTTGTAAGGTTGGTTAAATAATCAAATTAAGTTATATTGATGTCATGTCATATTAAAGTTAGTATGAGCAACAAGACTGGTGCCTCATGTGGACCTTGATCTGATTACGCTTCCGTAGCAACTGAGATCATCCCAAGTTTTTGATGGGTTTCATGTTGCATGTCTGTAGTTGTTTATTTTGTTTCTTGTGAAATATTATATGTCTGTCTGTTTTTTTACATTTTTAAGCTAAGTGTTGTCAGTTTATTTTTTATCAAGAGTTAAAATGTCCCTCTGTTATCTTTTACCCTTCTTTTCAAATAATAAGATATACTCTAAGATAGCTCAAACTTCTAATTTCTATTATACAATGAAAAGGAACTACAGTTTAAATTACACTAAAGTAAAACAAAAACATGTTGATATAAGCCAATAAAACATACCAAAGTCCTTAAAATACGAGATACATGAAATGTAAAACAAAGGAACAATAAAATGCTCAATATATATTTTTGAACAGAATGAAAGTTTGTAAGAAAAACCATACTTTTTCATGTTTCTCATGGCTATCCTTAATCAATGTTAATTAATGGTGATATATGCATAACGAGATTTAGTTTATTTCATAATTGTAGTTACAAAAGCGAAAAGGAAATAACAAACAATCGCAATATTCCTAGGCTTAGACATTTGTACATCATCATTGATGGCAACAACGAACAAATCTTGAGTACAGAATCTGTTAAGCCTTAACTAAACCATCATCTACATAATTATTATGTCTTCCAGTTTGAATAGTTTCACACTGGTCATTTATTTGGTTGTTCAGTGAGAGCAAATACATAACATTGAAGACCGTACTTTGACCTGTAAAGGTTTACTTGGTTGTCTCATTAGCACTTATGCCACATCTTCTCATATCTATATAAAGGTCAACATGCATATGGCATCTAGCATTTGTATGGAGATGTTGTGTCATCTCATTAAAACAGCATCGAAACTATTTATGTCCTGGAAAAATGTAGATTGTATAATCAGTCATCAACAATGGACAATTTAAAATTTTTCAAAGACAAATCTGTCCCAAATGTCGACATGGAGATCAGACACAAAAACAAAGGAAAAAGCCACCAACAACACAATCTCCAAATTGAATGATAGCAAAAGTATCAAGATATAGAAACGACAATCTCTAACAAATTTGTTGACTTATATGTAAAAGGGTTAAATACGAATCAGAATCGTCTCCATTCAAATGAAAACAATTTTAAGATTAAACTAATAACACTATTACATGCCACACTAATGTATGTGAGCGAATGGTTCCCGCGCTGACTGATATCTATTTTCTTTATTTCATGGGTGGTTTTGAGGACCAATTGTACACGCTTTATAGTTGTTCCTTATGTCAAATAGAATCTCTTTCTACCTTCCAATTGATAGACAAGATAAATAAAGTCACAAGACTGATAAATTTATTCTTATTATCAACGCTCGACGTCCTCTTATTAAATCAGACATTGGACAGTTTTGATAGGACAATAAGGTTACTACTTTGCCCCGCCCTCCCGAAAAATTATTAACATGATTCAAATATAGCAGTTCTATTAGATTATCGAAATACCATCAAATTTGAAATAACTATTTTGAATAACTGTTTTTGTTTCAGTGCATTCGATTAAAATAAATATGTATGTTATTTAAATTTATTTGAATTACACATTAAATATACAATAATGCAAATAACTCTCACTTTGAGAAATAAGAACTACTGTACATGTGTATTTTAAATAATCTTTTTGTAATAATGCATCCACTAAATTGAAAATTTTGTATGCATTTTTCATTTTGTTTATTCCGAATTATATCGTAGAAAACACAACTAATACTTTAACAACTTTTGTTTTAGTACACGAATTACCATAGTAGACGTAATGTGAAGTTTAGAAGTAAACGATGTGTAGATTATTTATTCAAATGATCACACGGAAAGACTTGTTTGTTGAACATTCAAGTATATGTCACTGTATCCTTAAGGTGGTACCTAACACTTTAACTGAAATTAATTTGGCTCGTTTAATTTTCTTAAAACTTTCACAAAGTATTTGCTTTGACCCTTTGACAAAAATATGAAAATTTCAAAAAATTAGAACCAACCGTTTTATCAGAAAAATTACACTGGTTATAGAGCAGTTTGACAAAAACTTATTTTGATCATTGAGAAGCTTAATATTCCCTTATGCACACTACATGTACGTCATTAAAATGTTCTGCTGATTTTACAAAGTTATTTCCCTGTAGTGTTGGGTACCACCTTATTTGGTTATAACTCTATATTTTGGTGAAAACTCTATTTTTTTTAAACCGAAATGAATTAAATCATGTCTGATGTTTTTATGTGTGAATTCCAAATATATTGTTAATAATTCATATCTATTTCGATATTGCTCACGCTTTAAAAATAAATATTCAAAATCTACTTGGACAAAACAAAAAGAACATCATTAAAATAAAATTTAATTTTGGAGATCTTCATTAAGAAAAGAAATAGATTCAATCAGGTTGATAATAACCTTGAGAATCCACGAAACTGAATTTTGTGTATTGATGTTGTAAGAGATTTGAGGAGAAAGATGTAGAACGATTTTTAAAGAATATACAAACTCAATAAACACAAAGAAACTGCAGCAATGCTGCAAGTAAGAGGTTACAAGTTTGTACCCCTTACGATGGCAATCCAACAAATATTAGTTTTTGCATAAACAATTATCGACAAATGCATTGTTTGCTATATGGTCCGGATCTTATTCTTAAACATATGTGTACAATAAATTTGTTTTGTTCAATGTTATTAGAAGGACACAAATCTTCAAAACTAGTTGAAACAGGAAACAGATTAAGGATCGGAAAGATTTTGAAATACATATTTCATATTGTTTATAGATATAGGAAGATGTGGTGTGAGTGCCAATGAGACAACTCTCCATCCAAATAACAATTTAAAAATTAAACCATTATAGGTTAAAGTACGGCCTTCAACACGGAGCCTTGGCTCACACCGAACAACAAGCTATAAAGGGCCCCAAAATTACTAGTGTAAAACCATTCAAACGGGAAAACCAACGGTCTAATCTATATAAACAAAACGAGAAACGAGAAACACGTATATATTACATAAACAAACGACAACTACTGTACATCGTTTTCCTGACTTAGGACAGGTGCGAACATTTGCAGCGGGATTAAACGTTTTAATGGGCCCACACCTTCTCCCTTTTTCTGAAACAATAGCATAACATCACAACATATAAAAACATACGATAAAATATCAATTAGCAGACTTAACTCAATCAAAAAACGTATGATTACACAAAGAACGAATAAATTTGATCTGCGATATCTGAATACAAATGCACAGTTAATTAAATATTAGAGACAAACAGTCATGACCAAAAGGCTATCAAATAAATTCAAACACACTGAGAAATATTTAACCAATCAATGTTCACTTTAGAAAAAAACCGGTTTTTTATAATCTTGAAATTTATTCAAATGTTGTAAGAATAAGTGAAAAATTGAAGATATTACAAATAATCAAAGCTGGTATACAGCCAAGATCCATATAAATAAAAAATGACAAAAAAGCATTATAAACAGTATCAACAGGTCGAATTAACAAGAAAATACGATTTGAGAGTACTCGCAGTTACTGACAGCTAGTTAAAAGCCAAAACCAATTAATAGTAAAAAATCATGCATCAGAGACTAAAATCGACTAAAACACATCACAGGGATTTAGTATTTTAACGTCATTAATAGTCAAAGAAGACATGACTTGTGCAATGCCAAAAATAAATGTATCGACAGGTAGTAGTATAGTGAAGAGCGACTTCTATAGAAATAAAAGTTAACGTGGCTGTGTCCCCTATACATCTCGCCTCAAAAGATAATGAAATTTAGTTATGTTTTAATTTGCTAATGACAAAATCAATATTAGTGCCAATGTGAACTATATTCAGAGATCTAATTACAATATTGGTACGATAACCCTTACTTATAAGTTTGTTCAAAGGTTCGATGAGTTTACAAGGATCACATAGTGATTTCCTCGCTTTAAGTACAATATTACCATAAAATTTAGGATGAGAAATACCATTTTTAATAAGCTTTCTACAGGTATAGCCAAATTTACTAATCAAATCTTTGTATCTATGAAAGAATTTAGTAAAAGTTTTAAGTAATTTATGGTATCGAAATCCCTGACACAACAATTTACCAGTGATGCATTGATTACGTTCGTTAAAATCTATGACATCAGAACACACACGGGCAAACCGAACGAGTTGCGATATATAAACACCGTATGATGGAGCCAAAGGCACATCGCCGTCTAAAAAAGGAAAATTAACGATAGGAAATGAAAAATCGTCTCTTTTGTCGTAAATTTTAGTGTGAAGTTTCCCGTTAGAAATTGAAATGTCTAAATCTAGAAAAGGACAACTGCTGCTGTTTATGTTAGATTTAGTTAAAGTAAGTTCGTTTGGGTAAATTTCTGAAGTATATTTAGAGAACTCTGGATTATTCAACGAAAAAATATCATCCAGATAACGGTAGGTATTTTTGAATGTATCAACCAAATGTAACAATGATGGGTCTTTACTGAGTTTGGTCATAAACTGAGATTCATAGCAATATAGAAATAAATCTGCTATTAAAGGGGCACAGTTGGTGCCCATAGGAATACCTACTACCTGACGATACACTTTATCGCCGAAACGTACATAAATGTTATCAAGCAGAAAGTTTAAAGCTTCAATCATATCCTCACATTTCCAGTAAGTGTATCTAGCATACTTTCCTTTTTCGTTACAGAAAAAGGCCTTAAACGAGTTACAGCAAATACAATTATATTGTATAGTTCAATATACACGTTATATTTAACATTTATAAATGTAATAAATCCTACGGTCAAGACCAAATTATGGATCCTTGTAGATTTATTTTCCATGTGTTTCGAGTAACTGTTATCCGTAATCATAAGATATTGAACTAATTGTCCCGTTTTCTAGTAAAAGTCAATTTATTAATTACAATAAAATATTTTACATGCATTTCCAACTTGGGCAACTTTATCAGTCTTCTGCTTTAACTAGGTTGTTTGTAATTTCAAAGTGCGCTTATAGTCTAATCACATGTATGTATATCCAGATGAATGAATGTCTCACGGGTGCATACGATTGGACTCTATTCAACGGAAATTAATAGATCAGTGTCACTGGTAACTTGACTTTTAAATTTAGAACAACAAATATCTTCGTCAACTTAACTTTGGATAAACGAGATAGATAAGAAGGTCAAGTTGATTATTACGACAGTCACTGTACAATTTCAAAAAAGGGGGATGACATGAAAAGTGCTTGTCGATTTTCATATTTATTTTGATTTCAAGATCAAACCGACATACACATTTTAGTTTCTTGTGTACAATTTGGAAATAAGTATGGCGTTCATTATCACTGAACTAGTATATATTTGTTTAGGGGCCAGCTGAAGGACGCCTCCGGCTGCGGGAATTTCTCGCTACATTGATGACCTGTAGGTGACCTTCTGTCTGCTGTTGTTTTTTTATTTGGTCGGGTTGTTATCTCTTTGACACATTCCCCATTTCCATTATCAATTTTACATCAAATAGAAACATATCATAGATATAATTTAAAAAAAAGTTTTAGATGAAGAACATCCATTTGCTCACCACTAAAACGCCTTAAGTAAAACAAAAAACATATTTATGTGTTTGCCGGAGAATCATCATTTGTAAATCTATGGACTCCCAAGATAGACAATATGACAATTTGAAAAATTTAAACCCCCAAAAATGCATGATCCGAATGAAGAAAAAAACATTTAATACATACGAAATTATTGCTCTTATATTAATATGGTTAAATAATTCTCATTGATGATATATTCAAAGTTATCAAAATTTGTATTTACAACCCATACCGAATTAAAAAAAAAAAAAAAAAAAAAAAAAATTCTACTCAAAAAGACTAAGTTACAAAAATATCTGTATTAAAGATACACATGAAAATATGGGATTTATTTTTATTGTTGTACTTTGTTAACTAAACATATTTAAAAATTGTATTTATGGAGAAAGATCGATTTCTTTTTTATCTTCAAGGGAGTACAAAATGTAACTGTATTAAATCAGAACAATTGGATTACAGAAAATATAATATTCAATCTAATATATCCTCAATTCGCGGAATTCACAATTTTATCATTATAATTATCAATCGTTATCATCTATAATAAACACCTCCAAGGATGTTTACTACGTGATAAAACGCCATCTAATTCATTTAAGTTCCCATTTACTGATATATGGTATCGGAAGTTTGATAATAATGCGTAAATAACGTAAGTATCAAAATTGCAGATAATGAGTTTAAAACAGTCCTAGATATGTATGAGAAACATATTAAAAGGTGAAGTAAAGAAGAAAATAAACTTAAACGAAGATGTGTGGTAAAATGTATGATTGCCAATGAAAATTATCGAACAAACACAAGTATATTTAATATACAATTTATGTTGTCATTATTATTTAAAAATATATGTATTTAAACCTTTGATAATTGTTTTTGGAAATAAATGAAATGCATCAACATATGGTTTATGAAAGAAATATATTGCAGACTACGGCAGTTGATTCATTCATACCCTCCGATTTTCGAAATTTTATAATACATGAAAAGTTAAACTATTGTTTTGTACATACTTATTTTGGTAAAGTATGCTTTTGTCCCCTTTTTTATTTAAAAATAATTTCTAGGAAAAATGTCCATACATATTTTTTGTAAATTTGAATTATATATATATACCCACGAACATGCGTGATATTGAATCTGAATTCAAACAATTTGAAGAGCAATATGGAATCGGTATCACAACATTGTAGTCAATCTTAATATTCTCAAAACTGTCTTCAATCTCTCCATTTTTTTTTTACATAAGGAACAAGTCAGAAGTATAACAGTTGTTTTCGATTCGTAATCATTATGTTTGTTTGAGGTTTTTATGTTTTATAATTGGTGTTGAGGACAAAACTAATATACTGAAATGTTGGAGTTCATGTAGCTCATTTTGTGCATTGAAGCACCACATCGCAACCAATTTTCATTTCTACTGCAACTTGAATAATTCATATCGTCTTTAAATTTTGAAAAGGTTGAGAAATATTTCTTACAAGAACATCAAGTTTCTCCACAAACCATTAAAGGATGCAAAATAAGCTTTTTATCTGTGCTAATCTGTATTATTGTTATCAATTTAAACTGTAGTATACGATCAATGGTAGGAAAAATTGCGCATTTTTTTTTATTTGACCTTAAATTGAGAAAAAATTACATTGCCAGGTTTTAGACAAATCACAAATTTAATGAAGTTATGAGCATTTTAACTCATATACTCGACGCCAATTTAAAACTATGATTTTCCTTGTTGTTTATACTATGAAGGCACATACTTCAGTTGTTATTATAATTCTGCCATGGGCCTTTCTCTAACTTAGAAAACACATTTGATTGACTTCTCCTTTCTCATGCACAGACATACGATGGATATAAATCAATATTGGGACGTGGTAAATGGATAGAAATAAAAGTAAATTTTGCTTTTTAGCTTTGATTCATTGTACCTATACAATGGTTAATAACATTTGCCTCCATTTTTATATCTATATTTGTCTAATCAAATTGAATGTTTAACTTCAATTTTTATCTGTAACGATATATTAAGGTTAAGACGGGTGTATCCTCATTCTGAAAACGAATAATAGTAAATGTTTTGTTCAAAGTAATCCTTATTCTAACTGTCCTTGTATTGTACCACCGTAAATCAAAACGAGTAAATCAGTTATTATGTATCAGTCCAATTTGCAACACCCCTTTATTCTTTCTCAACAAGCATATAATCATCAAGCATATAATCATCCCCAAATTTACTCATTTTACATTTTTTTTTTAAATCCATAAAAAAAGAAAAATAATAGGTCACTTGACAAAAAAAATTAATATTACAATTATGTCTGTCTGCTTAAAATAGATAATTATATATAAGGGAAATTATTTCGTCGGTTAAGTCAATCATATTGCCTTTTTCCTGAATCGTTAAACAAATGTTGAATATAAAGCTACATTTAAGATGACGTTCCTTTTCACTGAACTAATATACATTTTTATTTAGGGGCTAGCTAAGGCCCGTATCCAGGTTTCATATGTTCTTGCTGCGTTGAAGATCCATTGGCTGCCTTGAGTTTTTTCTGCTCTTTAGTCGGGTTGTTGTCTCTGTGACATATTCCCTGTTTCGTTTTTAAATTCTATAGTTTGAATAAAACTTGCAGTACGTTTTCTTGTTAAACCATCAACAATAAAATTTTGACCCGTTTTTCCTTGTGTACAATATTTCTAACACGTAAATAGTGCTGCTTTGAAACACCCAAGATGTGCGTTTATGATTAGATTTGTTTTTTTCTGCAACAAAATGTAGGTGTCAAACTAAAAATAATAATTTGTTCCGCTCTGGTTTGTATGCAACTTGATGTGACATACTATGATTTGGTGGTACTACACATAAAGATTTTTGTTGAATTAACTGAATACGATTTTTCTCTTTTGTAACAGTGATTATTTGGAGCCCAACTGTCAAATTTTGAAAAATCAGTTCAACAGTTTAAGGAACAAATGTTATAATGTGAGATGAAATCTACATCGATTCGAATAAAATTTCTGCCAAGATTCAAAATATAAAATATATCTAGCCTACAAACCATGTAATATGATGCATAAATAACACCAAAAAACCTCTGCGTCTTAAATATCAAGTCTATTTGCGTTCATTTAAAATTGCCTGTACATTGTAACAAAGCAAGAATATGACAGTTGTTATTTATTCTTCTGTAGTGTTTGAGCTCTTGATTTTGTCATTTGAATAGGGACTTTTTGTTTCGAATTTTCCTCGGAGTTCAGTGTTTTTTGTGATTTTGCTTTTTTCAAACCTCCCTCAAAATATCATTTGTTTGGGCCAATAAATCTAGCTTGCGAGAAACCTTTCACACATTTATGTACGCAAAGGTTAATCTCTGTCCCAATCCAAAATTTCTACGTTTTCCGGTGGCAGTCAAAATCAAGGACGGTCTTTATTACGGTAACTACCTATTGTTTTATTTTTAATTTGTTCTCGTCCTGACCTTGAATGAAGTACGTGCTATTGGACATTAAACAAGCGACAATCAACCAACAATCGTTTATCTCTAATGACAGGTTTCGAAAGGAAGTAAATGTATCATATTAGAAAATATGGTTTACAGAAAATACAAAATTCAATGTCATGTATCAACAATTCGCGGAATTGACAATTTCATCAAAATAATCAATTATTATCACTTATTTTAATCCAATGAAATAATGTTAATATAGCAAAAATTAGATAAACTACATACAAGATGCATATATTGCCATATACTGATAAATATTATCGGAAATTTGATAATTTGTCAATAATTTACACTTTAAAATTGAAGATACATATTTTATATAAGCTTGAATATTACATGAGAACGTAGTAAAAAGAAAAGAATAAAAAGAAAGAAAAATAACACAACTTTATTTTTCACAAAAAATATAAAGATATGAGGTATGATGACCAATGCGATTAAGAAACAAGAAATAATTATAGTAGTTTAGATGGTCTTTATTTCCTAATGGTTAATCAAACCGATGCATTTAATCTCAACACAAATAAATCCGAAGGTAAATGTTTGTTATAAACCTAATATGTATCCTTATACAAATTTATGTAAACTTCAGTAAATAGGCATTATATATTAAATACAAACTTAGGTTTAATTTCAATCTAATAATTTCGGCTTATTCTCATTTCGCCTTAGCTGTCAAAATTTATATATAAAATTAATCCCAGTTTGCCTTAGTACAAATGCTAAGGTACATCATTTGTACATTAACATTAACTAAGGCAAAATGGGAACTTCTGTAAACAATTTAATTAAGTTATGTTTTGTTTGTATTGCAATTATTTGATATTTATTATTTTGATGTCAAATTCTATCATGAAATACTTTTTAAAGGAAAGATATTTGTTTTAATTTTTGGTGTCCCACTTTTTATAGTTGCTCTTTTTTATATTGTTTTTTTATATACTTATGTGTTATATTTTGTAAATAGTCTTATTAGAGATGACGAATTGGATATGAACATTTTATATTTTAATGAATAAATAAAGACAAATATCATACAAGTAAAAGGCACTGATATACACATTTGAATGTTGAAGGTCAATTTAGTTTCCAAGTAATTTGTTTAAATCTTGAAGAAGTCAAGTTATAAACGGTCTCTAAAAACACCGCAAAGGACATCCTTTGTCCACAAAGGAACACAAAGGAGCACTAAGGACTCAAAAAAAGTTTGAAAAGAGCACAAAGGACCTGAAATTGTGTATAGAATGGGGTAAAAAGGTTTTCTGACGAAAACAAAAATTTCATTAAAATACTTGAGTTAAATTGGTATTAAAGTTGAAGATTTACGAAACCGTGTCTCTAATCGATACGGATATGCATAAGATAATATATATAATAAGCACAGTTTTGAAGATTTTCTGTTATGTATAAACAAGTATGAGGGAAAATATGTGTTTTTTTTTATTAAACTTTTTGTGTTGTATAATGTAAAGAATAATTAAATTATGTTAATTTTTCTAAATGCATGATTTAAAAAAAGTTGCAAAAAATATGAAACAAATAATAATTCAAGAGAAACAATTACATGTTGTTCACATTGTTATAAAAACACACAGGTTTAATTTGTTTATTTAATATTATTATCTAAACTCAAATTTCGCCTTAGTTCAATGCCTTTTTAACCTGGAATTCACAGCTAAGGCTAAATGAGAATACACCATAATTTCTATATCAATGGCGATGAAAGCATACTTTAAATTTTAAAGAAATTTGTGGATTAAGTTTTCAAATAAAACTGTTATCCCGAAGACACCCTTAGAGTATGTTTGGTTCCATTAAATATGATGCAAGAAGTGTTATGTAAATTATATATCATCAGTTAAATAGAAATATTGTTCATAAAATAGACTGAATTGAATTTGAGGACACTATAGTAATTTGACTTTGAAAGGGATTCGGGTATAAACTAATTGCGTACATCGTACATTTTATCGTCGTAACTAGAATAGTTGAGATACTAGCCAATACATTTTGTATATTTGATGACTCTTTGATAGATATTTTCATGTTACTATTCGGAAATTAAGATATATGCGATATTTCGTAGTTCTGTGATCTCCTATTTTATATACCTTAAACTGTACTGTAATTCTTGCTCAGCAATCTATTTTTCTTAACACTTCTTTTGAAAACTTGATTTGAACGCACACTATAGACAAATGTACTTAAATCCCCTTTTTTATTGAACTGTTGAATCAAAGTACTCAAATGTGTTAGGAACCGTTATTTAATAAAACAAAATATTATAGCAAATGATGTATGATATGCTTATGATTTTTATAATACGCAATATGTAATGAAAGTCATCAGGTACAGTCGAGACCAAACGTTTTAAAAGTAAAAAAGCATTGAACAGAACAGACACAAACGGTATTTGAAAGAATGTAAAAAATCGTTCGAGGTCAACTTTGTTTAATGTTACAGCATTCGTTTAACACAATTGATATACAAAACTTGGAATCGATCTATACAAGCATTGTACTCCTTGTATTTTTGAAACTTTGCACTGATACTTACAAGAGATCAATTCAAAGTTTTAATGTTAGATTTTGTATAAAAGTCAACTACTGTGAGGGGATGATGGAAACGGACAAATGGTGTCCGGTATGCACATAAATTACATCATAAAGTGTAATTTTAAGGTGTCCTATTGGGTAACGAAAAAAGAGGGAGAGGGAGCCTTCATTTTTATTTTTTACATAGAATAGCGGATTAACAAATAAAACAATCTGCGCACATTCATTTTTCGCTTGACCTGCAGCCTGGGTTAAATACACTATAAACCATTGTTTTTGTCGCTTGAAGAATATTTTTTAAAATGTTTACGTTTCAAGGGAAAAAAACGAAAGTAAAGTGACATCAACATCTTCCAATCTATTGTTGTCACATGTCATCACGATTTATTTTCAACATGTAATATAGTGTATATGACAATACGAAGATGTGGTATGATTGTCAATTTGACAAATTTCAATAAGAAACCACATGATACAGAAATTTAAAAACAACGATACATCTATTACTGATATTCACAATTTTAAAACATATTTTGTTTATAGAAAACAATTGTATGGGGTATTCACTTCTGACAAAACCAAAACGTACAATCACAAAACATGCCAACAAACAGCGCTTGTATTCCTGTTTGACATATAAAAGTCACAGTAAGGCCTCAACATAGAACAAAAACAAAACCCTCTCACCTCACTGTCAGTTGAAGACGTTCACTAGCAAGGTTAGATTATTTCAGTTTATCATAAGCGAAAATATATTTATTCTACGTTCATCTGTTTATGTATATATATATTGGCCCCTGATTCATTAATGTTTTTTTCGTTACATTTGGGAACACCATAAATTTGGTTCTCGATCTTCCTAACACAATATTTAATTCTAAACCAATCGAACCTCTATTTTATGTCACAATACTAACCTTATTTTGTCAAAAACAATATTAGACATACACATAATAAATACAGATTACTTAAACATGACATTTTTACATACAATTTATGGATGTCTAAACGATTAATAGGTGCATTTAATCGTGATTTGTTTAAAAGGGTCGTCCCAATACTTCGATCCTAACCTTTTACGTAATACTCTTCACATTCATATATTGATCAACAAGTGTTTCGGATAACGCTCATCAACATGTATGAAATCAATCTATAATTTAATCCCTATTCAAATACTCAACTCGTATAAAAAAGATTTTTATGTGACAGTTTTGAAATACATTTTGTTTACTTTGAAACCATCCTATCTTTAATGTCCAAATCTAAGCCCTTTGAAGTTAAATACCTCTATGCCTCTATATCGCGCTTGAATTAAGAACCGAGCATACCAAATGAAATGAATAATTGTCATCAAAATGACTGGGCATTTTTGTTTGTGGATATTCTTTTAACTCATTCATTTCAATCGAAATTTGTAGTGATGATTGTAACAGCCATTTATTGTCGATAGGATCTTTCATACAGTTTTAAAACTGTTCATGCAAAGGTATTGATAAAAGTTTTGAATTCGCCAAAATATATCGTATACCTTATTTAATGAAAATTGCGAAATTTTACACTGGCGAAAATAACCCGTTATATGATATAACCAACCGTAATATAATATTATTTTGCTTGTAATATTTTATTGTTTGAAAAAATATATAGAAATAACATGATACTCGTATCAGAAAGTTTAATTTATATACCAAACTAAACATATATATTAGTAAATAAAACTGAGAAAGGAAATGGGGAAGGTGTCAAAGCGACAACAGCCGAAGGCTATCAATTGGTCTTCAATGTAGCGAGAATTCCCTCACCCGTAAGTGTCCTTCAGCTGGATTCTGAACAAATATATATACGAGTACAGTGAAAATTGACGTCATAGTAAACTCCGATTTATACACAAGAAACTAAAACTAAAAATAATACAAGACTAACAAATGCCAGAGGCTCCTGATTTGTGACAAACGCAAAACTGCGGCGGGGTTAAACATGTTTATGAGATCTCAACCCCTCCCCCTATACATCTAACCAATGTAGAAAAGTCATAACAATACGCACATTAAAGAAGTCCGAGTCCGATGTCAAAAGATGTAACAAAAGAAAATAAATAAAATAACAATAATACATAAAATAACAACGGGATACTAGCAGTTAATTGACATGCCAGCTCAAGACCTCAATTAAACTGATTGAAAGATTATGTCTTCGTCATATGAATATCAGGCACAATCCCTCCTGTTAGGAGTTTGATATCATACTATCATTAATATATGAGGAGAACATAACCCGTGTCATGCCAGCAGCTTTTTTTTTTAAATAAATGTGTTTATAATTAGTTCCGATGCAAAAAACCTATAAGCGACTCAATATTAAAGCCAAAATATTCAATCTTTAATGATCTGACAACAGTATCGTAACTATGTCGCTTCTTAATAAGTCTGTTTAAGGGTTTTGTAAGCTTTTGATGTGAATAATGACATGTTTGTGCTTTGTAAGGAATATTACCATAAGAAAATTGGATGTGAAATACCTGAACGTATAAGATGTCTAAGATGTCTGCATGTTGAGTTATATTTACGAATTACTTCCTTATACCGGTGATAAAATTTAGTAAATGTTTTGACAAGTTTGTGATATCGAAAACCCATGGTGTAATAATTTTTCAGTAATACATAAATTTGTCTCGCTTAAATCCTTTTCTTGGCTTTAGCGAAACACCTGAAAAAGGAAGCTACACCAATGGTTTACAAACAACACCAAGATATAATGGACAAAGACCCATTCCCTAAAACTTCAGAGCACTTCAGACACTGGTCGTCTAACTATCCAGAAAAAGTCAACATGTCTAACAACACTAGCAGTTCCAAATGATGTATTATCTTTGAGTTACTTTAATTTATGTTTAGACACATACGAGTATTAGAATGAGTCAGTACAAGTTTATAATGTAAAAGATCGATTATATAATAGCTAACAATTTTGGAAAGAAAAACTTTTATTGGCTGATAGTTTAAAAAAAAAATTGTTTTACCTATACTTGAATCTGGTTAATTTTTTAAACTAACCGATACACCTACTTCTGTATTTTTGAATAACAACAGATCTGCTTTGAACACAAATATTTTGTTAAACGTGCAATTGCAGATTTAATATGCACGGGAGTCGCTAAGGAAGTTATCACTCCCCTTTTTGTTGTTAATCCTTTATCGGGGTCGGTCAACTCGACTGGCAAGCAAAAGTTGACATGTGAATCAATATGCAGTGTTATCTAAATTTAAATATGAGGGTGTAAAAGAGGCCAACATGCATATAGGAAATGAGCATTTTGCATTAAATTTGATTTAAGACATGGGTACCATCATATAGATATGCATGTTGAATCAGAAAAGTTTCTTGGGTTTTCATGGAAAAGTGACACTAAAATTAAATATTTCACGTTTACAGCTTTAACTTTTGGGCTGAGCTCAGCTTGTTATATTTTCACAAAAATGGTACGCTTTCTAGTGAAGTATTGGTGGAGTAAAGGATTCAAAATAATTGTATATCTAGATGTTGGACATGGATTTAAAGATATTGAAACATTATGTTTAAAAGGGTCAAAAGGTCCGAGTACACAGTTATCGTCCTTTGATTTTCGTTGTCCACGAATATATTCCTTAGTGTGGACAGTGTGTTACTTGTCAATATTTGTTATACCCCTTCCAAATTTATTTCTTCATGTTTTATGCCTCATATAGCAAGTTGGGGGATGAAATCACACTGTAAAAAAATTTGGGTCATAAATATTTAAGTAAAGTAGTGATTAGGTCTAGCTGATAAAGGTAAAAAATTAGCACTTCGGAAGCTGTCAAAAGATTTCAAGACCCCCTTAACATAAAATTGTCCATATTTTGAGTTAGAGCTGATGAATTTTTCTATAATTTTGATATAATTTGTCCCAAAAGTAGAACAACACACTGTAAAAATATTATTGAGAAAGCGCAGGTGGGATTTTTTTTTATTTTCATTTATTGTCTAAAAGAAATGCACTACGAAATAACTGTGTACTCGGACCTAATTTTACTTTGGCAACTTCCCTGAATGATTTGATGGTGTAAATTTGTCAAATAGCATAAAACTAAAAGATTTTAACTTTTATTTGAAAGAATTTCTGCAAAAATTACCAGTTTTTGCATTATATGGTCAAAATAAGCATTTCATAGCTTTTTCAATTTTGATGCATAAGTGGCATTCTGACGTTCTATCTGACAGGTTTTCATGTGTCAATTTTTGTGCTTCTGTGCTTTAATCCAGTTGAATTACTCATTTGTGAACTCTGAATCTACAGAAAAGAAGATTATCTCAGACAATATGAGCAAAAAGTGTTGTATAAATGACCCTCGTCTAAAGCCCTGTTTGGATCAAGTTAAATGTGAGGAGCATGGCACACAAAAGTTGGAAGTCCATAATAAAGACCTCACTAAATTTGTATAAAAAGCACCTAACAATGTCTTTTGTACCTATTACATTTCACATAATATCTTTCTTTACTTCTGTAGGAGACCATGTGGTTCACATATAAGCCTGTTGAGACTAAAATTGCATGCAAGTTTTTCACTAAAAAGTGAAAAATCTTTGTATCAGACCATACTGTCTGCTAAAAAAGTTGAATGTAAGAGCCTTTTTGTGCTCAGATTTATTGTATCATGTCACCTGAGTATAGAAATGATAGAAAAGACACAATGTTTTATTTCCTATAGCTTCAATATGCATTTTTAAATGTAAATATGTGCTACGGCCTAAATTGACCCTAAATTATTTTTACTCTTACTTGACCTAAGACCCTTTTAAACTAATATGATATGTTATTTGTAAGTTTTCTTTCCATTTAAAGTACATTAAATACATATGTAAGGATTATTTATAATCAAAAAGCTTCACAAATTTAAAGTTGCTGGAAAATATTACATCTTCATGTAAGGCCCCCCTTCATTGGAAAACCTCCATTTTTAGGCACAGGCTCATATAAATTTGACTTTTGAAAAATTATGTAATGTTCTTTTTCACGGGTTCAACCGAACATAAAGCATTTCTTTTCTATACAAGGCTTAATAACACAAAACACAAATATACTATGGGATGTAGGTTTGCAGCATCCAGTCTTTTAATAATTTCATTCGGAACAAAATGTGAAAAAAAAAAATTTAGAATGGCAGGTATTACGCCAAAAGACAGTCCTTATCACATTATCTTCACTAGAAGTATGATCAACAGCCTGAACAATCTACAAAATATAATTACAAAAATTAGAAGCAATTCACAACTACATGTAAATGAAAGAAAAGAGAAAATTTATTAAATACTGAAACTTTGGAAAGTATACATGTGCATCTTTTGAATTATACAATTCTATAAGAATAATCTTAAAATACGTGTGAAAGACAGTACCAGTCCTATAGAACAACAATTATTTTTGTTTCAAAACCAAAAAAAATAAAATAAAAGTCAAACAGACCTTAACAGCAATTGAATTAAACGTGTAGACTGATTGAATGCAAACCGTCGAATGATTTAATTCCCGCTTAGTTCCCGTGCAAATTACTACGCATAACGGTATTCATTAAGCCTTATAACGAAAAGAAATTTATCTAAGTCTGATGTATCAAATGAGTACTCTATTGATTTAAATACATGATATATTATTTATTAAGGCATTTTAAAGTATTTTTTATGCAATATTTTAATTTTAAAAGCCCCAAATGTTGATAGTTGAAATTTTTCAATTTTAACGTCCAAATTTAACACGCAAAGTTGAATATAGAATTTATCATAATGTCTATAATATATATCCTATTGCTATCAAACTTTGTTAGCAGTCTTATAATATATTAAGCTTTTGTCATACCAAGTTTTATTAAGATTGGGCAACTTTTTTTTATCCTATTAGGTCCGAGTACACAGTTATCGTCCTTTGATTTTCGTTGTCCACGAATATAGTCCTTAGTGTGGACAGTGTGTTATAATTACTTGTCAATATTTGTTATACCCCTTAAAAATATTATTGAGAAAGCGCAGGTGGGATTTTTTTTATTTTCATTTATTGTCTAAAAGAAATGCACTACGAAATAACTGTGTACTCGGACCAAAAGAAGTAATGTCAGATGTATTGTCAGGTGGGTTTTTGCCAAATTATGATAACGGGTTTAAAAGCCACAAAAAAGTTTAGACTGGCTTTGTTTTGTATGTGATTTACATATTTCAAGTTTACCCGAACAGAAAATATTGAATATTATAAATGTAATTGCTTTATCACTTGTAAAACCTTGTAATACGACAGCAGGGAAAGTTGCAGCGGTTATTGGTAAAATCATTGCATTATCACCCGCATTAGGTAATATGTACACATGGAAAAAAGTTTTGCAACACCAAATTGAAATGTTAATTAAAAAAAAACATTCTTTATTTTTTGGTGATATAATTTGTTTAAAAATTATTTAAATATCACCTGAGTTTAATCAATAAATATTGACTCGATAAGTTCTTATCTGCACATGCAGCTACTGTACTCGTAAACAGCAAAACAGATGTTTTATCTTCATTGTTTTCAACACTTTAAATAACCAACTTTGTAAAGTTATGTGATTGACACCTTGTAATGGGTCCTCCACAAGTCTTAACTGCAGCAATGCAATATGGCAGATAATCAGCCTCACAGAAGCAGGAATCTCGCTGTGACAACCGCACGTATGGTTGGTCATCAACATCCCACTATAAATCGTTTTGAAATAAAAATCAGGCAATAAACGATGTTAAAGACCTTCTGAAATCAAGAAGACCACCTATACCATCTGCTAGGGAAAAGCAAGCATAATGAAGGTTGGTCAGAAGGAAACCCATTGCATACAATACAATCCTAAAAAGAGAGTGGTGAGCATACATGAGCCTTTTAACAAGAACTGTTCGAGATCGACTAATCGCTACTGGTTATCGTGCGATCAGATCATTTCGGGAACCATTGCTTACGAACAGACACACCGTTGTCCGTATCCATATAACTTGTCTAACTGTAGGTTACTCTGTATGCTATCTTTGGCTTATACTTGATTTTTTAGATACAAAGAACTCTCGCTTATAAGAATGAGTGGTATTAGTTATCATAACACACACGTTGAAATTAAAGTTCACTATAGCAATACCGATATTTATAGACAAGGTAGTTTAGTTATGAAATCTAGTACGGATATGCCGACTTGTCCTGTTATTTTTCGAAAACATTATTGTGACTGAGCAGGTCTTAAGATTAATTCATTTTTCGTTATTTGCAGTCCAAAAAAGATACTTTAGTATTGAGTAAATTAAATAAGCCTTTATTTTATACTAGAGCCAGAGAAATTCTTCTTGAGGCTTTGTGTGCAATAGGACAAAAATCAGTTTGGTTTACATACATGTAGTTTACGAAGCGGAGGCGCTACTCAAGCCGCTAAAAACGGGGTTTCGGATAAGATTTCAAAGTTCACAGCCGTTGGCGATCCGAAAATGCTAAAGACGGTTTGCATTTAATCAGTCTATACGTTTTATTCAAATGTTTTTGTTAATGTCTGTCTGGGTTTTTTTTTATTTCTTTATTTTTGTTCTTGTTTTAAACAACAATTTATGTTCTATAGCTACTGTCTTTCACACGTATAAGATAATCCTAATAGAATTATAGTACAATTCAACAGATGCACATGTACACTGTCCAAAGTTACAGTTTTTATTCAATTTTCTGTTTTCATTCATTTACATGTATAGTTGTGAATCGTTTCTAATTTTTGTAATTGTATTTTGTAGATTGAGCATGCTGTTGATCATACTTTTAGTGAAGAGAATGTGATAAGGACTGTTTTTTGCGTAACACCTGCCATTCTAAATTTTTGTTCACATGTTGTTATTATGTTCCGAATTTATTATTTAACGACTGGATGCTGCAAACCTACATCCCATAGAATAGTTTGTGTCATTAAGCCTAGTATAGAAAAGAAATGCTTTATGATCGGTTGAATCCGTGAAAAAGAACATAAACGAATGACATTTTGACCAAGAATGTAATCATCAGATATATACATTTAATATACAATTTATGTATACGTTAACTGAATAATACATGAATTTGATGGTAATAATGTTTTTAAAAGTTTTCTCTTTATGATTCAAGTGTTTCATAGATCAACACGTAACATTTTTCGTAATACTTTTAAGCATTCTTCATTAACCAGTCCATGTCTCTGAAAACATTCATCTGTGAGATAATATATTTGACGTAATCCCTTCTTTTTATACCACACACGTTCATTGCGTTTTTTATGTGACAACATTCAAATAGAGTTTGTATACTTTAATAAAATACTTAGATTTAGGCTAAATCTAAAACTGATACAGCCAAATATGTGTGTATCTCGTGTTTGAATTCAGATCATTCAAACCTGAAACAAAAGATGATAAGACTTTCAATTTTTTTATCTTTATTCATTCACTCAAATCATCGACTGTCATCGTGATTGCAACAGCATTCTCGTATGTCTATCTGTTTTTCCTCACAGGACCAATATCCTCCGTACATGTATACATGTATTATCGTGAAACTTTTAATGACCAAAAATCCGCAAGACACATTAAGCAAAGAGCAAACCAACCCAACCATTATCGCCATCTAATATACAGTTTTAACAATTAAAACCAATGAAGTATGTATATGCGTGTGGAATGGAAAGTTGTAATTACAAGCCAGTGGCATTTTTAGGCACATCAAATCGGCTTCAGTGAAACCAGATGGTAACAGCGATATAATAATAGATACATTTTCTGTATTTAGGTAAATATGTTAAAATTAGTTTAAATGTCTAGTCATGTTTTCCTTTTTACTTCGTTGGTGTTCCACATCTGTAAATACCGTGCTTCAATACCCATGGGGAATTAATGGCTATATTTTGAGGATTTTTAAAGTTTTTATTTTCATTTTCGGCCGTTTTAAAAGTGTTAACAACAGAAAGTGACCCATGGCAATATAGTTTTTACTTTAAATAAAATGATTCAAAGAATAATTGTATTGAAAAAAAATAGAAAAAAAAACAATCAATAGTGGCTTAATACATTGTCTGACATTTACGCATTCGGTTATCCCTTCGTTTGGCTAAAGCAATCTTTATTTCTTCTGATGTGCCATGTCTAAGAACTATAAACAGTTTATGTCATATTCATTTCTGAGATATGTTCACTGACCAAATTTTATGCTTGGGTAGTAAAAGTTGTTTAATTGCCTCGATCATTTGAAATTCGGTCGATTCATTTTATGTTATTTCCTTGGCTGGTGTATTCTTAACGGACCAAAAACAGCGGTTGTAAATTTAGCATTTTTGTAAAAAAAAAAATCATGAATGTAAGTGACATATAATTACTCGGTTAATAAACACTGAGAAGGGATTGAATTATATATCAATGTATAAATAAAGAAACGTGGTGTATGTTGGATTGCAAATGAAACAACGATCAACCAAATTCCACATGAAGTATATTTTAGAAATTATAGGCAACTGTACAGATTTTCACAATGAGATAAAAGCCAAACCGTATGGTCGGCTATAAAAGGCCCCGACATGAAAAAAATAAACATTTCATTTGAGAAAGCGAACGGTCTAATTTATACAAAACAATATAAAAACATAAAATATGACAGAAATGAACCAACGACATCCACTGAACTACATGCTCCTAACTTGGAACAAGGACATACATAATGTGGCGGGGTTAAACATGTAAGCGCACAACCCGCCCCTGAGATGTACAATGGTGTAAGCTTCAACATCAGAACGTACTATAAAAATCAGTTGAAAAGGCTTAACTCATGAGACGAAAATCAAAAATAAATACATCTAACAAAAAAACGGAGTGAACTGAAAACAAATAGTCACTTAGTAAAGCCTGGAGAGTACTCGCAGTTTCTAGCAGCTAGTTCAAATCCAATAACAACTAATGAAATATGTTAATCATAAACCGATGAACAAAAATGTTTTTACAATTTCCCCGGGAACTCTCACGCATAAGTTATTACAATAATTTAACAATTAATGCCTGTTTTGTTTGTCTTACTAAAGCACAGACGGATATTGAATTTCAATCAAGCACCCACTTTTCAAATTGTTTAAGATTCTTGAAGTTCAATATTTTTTTTTGGAAGATTTGAAGAAAAAAAAATTGTAAAACTATCTGATAAGAACAAACATATGGCATCATTAATGATATCAAAACGAAGTTGTTAATTTGCACCCTAGTGCGATGGAAATTTAATAAATATAATAAACATATTTAGGTACTTTAACTTAGCTTCCAAATTCTTCTTAACACAGATTTGTTTTGGTTTAGTTCACTTCATAGTAACCATCTTCCCTAATAACAAATAACAAACGGATAAAACATATATGAACGAATTTCATTAAAGATATAAGAAAATGTGGTATGAGCACCAATGAGACAGCTCTCTATCAAAGTCACAGTTTGATAGAGGTAAACAATAATAATTCAAGTTACGGCCTGTAATACGAAGCATTGGCTAACACCGACCAGCAAGCTATAAAGGGCCCCAACAATGACTAACAAACAGGATCCATATAAAAAACAAGAAACGCCATTTTATCAAAAATACAACGTGATTTCAAATTTAATTAGTTCTAAAAGTCTATATTTTTTTTTAATACTTTCAATCATAATCTTAAACATTTTCAAATGACGTAATTGTATCAGCCTTGCATCTTGAATTATGTTTATGTGTATAATTTGAAAGTGCGTTCAATAAAATGTTCAGAGTTCAAATACATGTATGTATCTTCTGGTGTAAAACAAAGGCAACAGCAGTTTACTGCTTTTCGAAATTCATAATGAATGTCTGACGGATGTATAATTTTGAATTATGTTAAAAGTAATATAATAGGTCTGTGATGGTGGTTTATTATTTGACGTTTATAAATGAGTTAAATATAACCAATATAATGTCTGTCAACCAAACTTAAGATAAGAGACACAGATAAGTATGTTGGGTCTATCCAAATGACTTTTAACTGAATCAATAAAAAGGGTTTCAAAATTGAAAAAAAAAAAGTTTTCTAGAATGTATTAATTTGATCAATTTTATCAATTTTATCAATATACAAAGAACGAATAACAAACAAATAATGAAGCAGAACAATATCATGATTATGTTTGAATTTAACGCATCATTAGTATACATAATTAAAGTAATACATGTTGTACCTTTACATTTTTGTGGTTAATAAAACGGTTATTATTTTTACATTGTTTTATTACGATTAAGATCATCGTCCTTACTTGTGTAATTTAAAAATCGAACAAAATATCTGTAAATATGGTTAACAAATGAATCTGAAAAAAAATCTACATATTATTTACCATTTTGTTGGCCTTGAGTTAGACTAAGTAACAAAACAAGCTACATGTATAATGATAAAACACATTTTATAATTTAGAAATGTTCTTTGTTCTCTATTATATATATATATCTATGCAAACATATGTTTATTGAAAAAGACTGATGTAATTAACCTTTAAGGATACTTTGATACAGGACATGCAGGAAGTAGCTGTACTAAATTAGAAAATATGAAATACAGAAAATACAAAATCCAATGACATATATCAACGATTTGCGAAATTGACCATTGTATCAACATAATCAATTATCTTTTGTTTGAATCACCTTGAAGGGGGTTAAAATAACACAAATCCAATATAGTACATATGAGTTCCACTTTTTACCATTAACTGATAGATATTATCGGAAGATTGATAATTTGTTATTAATTTACACTTAAAAATGGAATGTACTGGTATTGTATTTGTTTCAAAAAGTACATGAGAAAGGTATTAAAAAAAAGAAAAGATAAAAAGCAAAATAACAAAACTTCATTTTCAATTTAAAATGAGGTATGAGGTTAAGAAAAAAGATATTATTATATATATATTCTTCCATCGAATCAAGCGGGATACGATATTTATACGTTTTAGACATTTTAATTTTCAAATTTTAACCTTGAGGCTGGCCGAGAGTTTTAAATATTTAAAATTTAACTATCGATAGTAGATAAATATCGTATTGCACGATATTTGGTGGTAGAATCTGTTTCTATAATGATTGTTACCATTACGCAGACAATCTTAATCCTTTTTGTGTCCATCCTGCAGCAAAAGATGTGTTCTGTCTATGTGACGTCAGCAGACATGATCACCTTTTGTAATGACATCCCAATAAAATTTTGACCAATGAAGAACTGAAATTAAAAGAATTACATGTTGATTAAAAAGAAATAATCGAGTAATGATTAGAGAGATTACTTTGCATTGTGTTTATTTCCTAATTTTTATTCAAACCTTAACATTTAATAAAAACACAAATACATTTTAAGATCAATAATTTTAATCAACCTTATAGTTATCCTCATACAAATTTATGCAAGCCTATATATAGCTAGGGCAATATGTATACTATATATATTAAACATATGTATACTATATATATTAAACATATGTATACTATATATATTAAACATATATATTAATATCCGATGGATACATCTGTTGTAGGGTTGTCACTGACTCAGACGTACTTATGAATATAATTATTTTCTGTGACTGTATCTTACATTAATTTGTAGGATCCTTTACTATAGATAATTTAGCTAATTTGAAACAATAACATCTTCATGCTTTATATATCATGTACTGTAGTACGCCGCTAGATTAAAACTGACGTGGAAAGGTAACACCTGGCCAGCGAAGCTCTTTTTTTTGAGAGCCCAGGTGGACGTGTGGTCTAGCGGGACGGCTGCAGTACAGGCGATATGGTGTCACGATATCACAGTAGCATGGGTTCGAATCCCGGAGAGGGAAGAACCAAAAATTTGCGAAAGCAAATATACAGATCTAACATTGTTGGGTTGATGTTTAGACGAGTAATATATATTAAACATATATACTTAAAATAATTCCAAATTAATCATTTCTGTTATGAAGGAAATTGAGGTCTAATTTATATCATGCTGCCAGTTGATTTTAGGGTAAAATTTCGTATGCCAGAAAACGTTGTGACGTGACATGACGTCATTCGATTAATGACCTCTTGTCGTATTGACCGTTACAATTATGAGCCATTATAGAAACATATCAGACTTTTCAATGATTGGTCTTTTATTTTGATTTAGGTACAACAAGCTTGCAAAACTTAAAACATGGACATATGTATCCCTTCGGAACAGTCGGTGTGGACACATGATTAATGCGGGTAGTAAGCAGGTTATTATATATTTGGATTTATTTTAAAAAAAAATGAGTTACATAAGATATCTACGGAGTGTGCTGGTTTCGATTATAAATGAGTCATGGCGTGTGATGTTAATAACATATCATCGGTTTAAAAGAAGTAGGTTCGCATCAAGCGCAATTTCATGGTATGTTTGATTCCATGGACGATGATAACTTTGATTATCGTTCAGTACATTCTGATATGGGTCGTATTGAGTACAACAAAATAAAGGGTAAGGAAAACACAGAAAAGGGAATGACACAAAGTGATGTCGCACTGAACGTGGTTTTCATACAAGTACGATAAGAAATGAAGATTTTCGAAGGTCGGATAAAGAACTCGATGCCCTTAAGTCAGAAAACAGGTCATTAGCGCTGGATATTTATCATTTAAGGAAGCAGTTAGATTCAACTACTCATGAACTTGATTTAAGCAAACATAAGCTTGAAACAGTTAAACGAACACTTGGTATGACAAAGGGTAATTTACAGTCAATTAATAATGAGCTTGCCGATAATACATATGAGCTATCTAAATTAAGAAGCGACTTCCAAGAATACCAAAAGGTAAATGTTCAGTATCAAAAGGAAATAGAAGAACTCAGAAAAGATTTTGCAATACATAAGGAGATAAATGATAATAATGAGAGATCAAAAACAGGTATTAATGAAGCAAATAGAAGTTGTTTTATGTATGAATACAATCATGGACAGGAAACAAGTAATAGCTATTCAGAATATCGTGGTAATAATGTTTCTGATAGAATCTACAACTTGCAGTATGAACATCCAGTCACGAGTATTACAAGTACTAATAGCTCTGGTAGTCATCCAGATGAGCCTAAATTTAGATTACTGTCCCACAACGGACTAAGCGATTTTCAGAGTTTTTGGAGTGTCTTTGAAATTGGAGTAAGGAAGTTCAATTGGGACAATAGTAAGCAGGTAGAATAACTTATGTGGTGTTTGAAAGATGATCCTTTGGCTTATGTCAGTAAGCTTTCATCTGAGGTAGGACGGAGTATAAAGCATACTTACAAGTCATTGGAAAGGAGATATTGAGATCATTTACTCCCTGAACAATATAGAGAAAAATTGAATCAGGTGAGAAAAGAGTACAAGGAGTCATTAACTGAATATGCTGCCAGGGTAGACGATTTAGTTTACAAGGAATTTCCTGGACTTAATCCTCCTGAGTAACTTGTCACATTAACTATTGAGAATTTACTGCGGGGTTAACCTGATCAATCTTTAGCATACGAGGTGCGTACTAAGAGTCCACATTCATTTGATGAAGCTATAAAACTAATCACGTGGCATGGATGTTGTAAAAAACAGTGCTAAGAAGACCTCTAGTGTTAGGCAATTAAAAATTGAGGAAACTGAGGAATACACAGATATAGAAGTAAAGCAGGTAAATGGAGGTAGACCAAGGTTTGTTACAGTGGAACGATCAGAAAGTCGATTAGGTGTATTAGCTTAAGAAATTCAACATTAGATTAAAGATGGTCACCCACAACTGAAAAATGAATTTAAAGATGAAATTGGTAAGCTCTCCACAGCAATAACGAGAAAGTATCCCATTAAAAATGCTGGATCCTTTTCAGTAGAATATTCCTATTAGATTAGTAAATTTGGACAGTTCTCTGGTGAAGATTCGTAAGAATTATTTGTTAGGGAAAATGCATCCTGTTGACAATTTTGTATATGAAGATAGACATAGTAGTAATGTTTCCAGTTCAACTGAAGGAATAAGTAATTGGGTTGAAATTAGTAAAGGTATTTGTCAGGGTTGACTGATTGAACCCCCTCATATTCCTGTTGATTAAAAATGTTCAAAGGTTTCTAGTGTAGACACTAAAAGCAGTGGAGTTCAGGCCGACACTCCGAAGTTACTGGATTCACAACTTACCGGTAGCTCGAACGGATGCTTAACGGATAACTTTTTTCAATTCTTTCATGTCCGTTAGACGTCCGTTCTTATCCGTTTGACGTCCGTCCATATCCGTTACATGTCCGTTAAGCGTACGTTTTATCCGTCGACGTCCGTTCTGTCCGGTGGAAAATGTTGAGCATGTTCAAAACTTTGAACGGACGTCCAACGGGTAAAATGTTCGTTGAACGTCCAAAGTTAGGCGTCCGTTTTGTACGGTACTCATCCGTTTCGTTTCCGTTTAATATTCGTTACGTGTCGTTTAAACATCCGTTGGAGGTTTTGAAGATAAATTCACCAACGAACTTCTACCGGACTTTTAACGGATAGAACGGATGTTGAACGGACGAGAAACGGACTTCTACCGGACGTATAACGGATCCTTAATATATGCACAGGGTGTTTACTTGAAAGTACTTATTTGCCCTCTGTTCTTTGTCACCTTTTAATAAAACTTTCCCAAAATCGTCTTAATATGTTCACTGGGGTAAAGCTGATGACCGTTACTGCATTCACGGTCATCCCAAGATGTCGGATGAAAAATTAGGTCAGTTTCTGTATTGTCTGTTAAAGTGTTTCTAAAATATTTTCTTTAAAAAATCATACATTGAAACGACGTCAATTCATAAAAGAATCACTCGGAAATCTCAAATTACTACCGAGAAATGTGCATGAAATGGGAAATTCGATTTGAAAAAATCGTAAAGATTACCGTAAATCATAATCAAAATATTTTCAAGATGACCGTTACATATAACAAGGATGATCGTGGTTGTTAAAAAGACGACCATAACATGTAAAGGATAACCGTAATTTGTAAAGGCTGACTGTAATTTATAAAGGAGGACCGTAAATTCTAAGAAATATCCGTACTTGTATTCAAAGCTTCTTGTTGAGTTGTCGATTTCAATAGGGGCTCGGCTAGCGGATATAAATATGTTTCATAAATTTCTTTTTTTAAACTATTGGCCGTATTTTGGGTTCATGACAATGATAGTAAATTGCATATTTCTCGTAAACAATGAAATATTTATTGATAACGACGTTAAAATTTTGATACAAATTGACAGCGATACGACGAAAATTTAAAAAAAACATGAATGTGTCACTAGTACACAGATGCATCATTTACACTATCATTTTCTATGTTTAGTGGACCGTGAAAATGGGATAAAACTATAATTTGGCCTTAGAATTTAAAAGATCATACCAAAGGGAAAACGTGTACTAAGTTTCAAGTTGATTTAATCTGAAGCTGGACAAACGGATAAACGAACAGACGATAAAACGAACGCACGCACAGACCAGAAAAACATAATGTTCATAAATGGAGCATAAAAAACATTAATAATACATGCATGTATGAATATTCGGTAATCGAGCCTATGTGTATGGTTCCAGAGGAAGCTGATTAAAATCTTAATTTGTCTTGATATATGTAGGCGGAAACCCAGTTGAAATAGAACAAAAGAATCGTAGGTCTTTGTTAGAGAAGGCGATAAATGTTTACTGTAATGTTAACTATAGTAACACAATTTAAAGTTATTAGAAAAAAATAAAACGACAATTATCTTCTGAATTACGAAGTGTTTAATTTAAAAAATAATTCACCAAATAGGTAACAATTGTATCGAAAAGAGAAAATCGAGTGTACCTTTTTGTGTTAGGGCGTGTTTGATTTGTATATTTTGTCTCTAAATAAAAACGGACAAAGCAAGAGTATTTGATATAGCATCTCGCTTCAGATTCTATAATTTTTATATATCAAAGCTACAGGTTGACTTTACAACGTAAAAAAAATGACAGTATGAACAGATGAAATATATGGGTCAAGTGAAAAACTTATCTAATGAATCACAAAAACAGAGTAGGTGTGTTCGAATAGCTATTTTTTTTTAAAGTACTTTACGACAGTCTTTAAATGTGAATGATGAAAATGCATATCTTCGAAAAAATATTTGTTTTGTGTGTATGGTAACTAGGGTTTATAATCTTCAACCAATGAACATTTTTAGTCAGCCTTTCCATGAAATATTTAATCAGATTTTTTTCAAATGTTTAAGAAATTTCGAAAATTCCACCTGACATCCGATTAAACAGTAGTTTTAAGTTGAATCAATGCAGACAAGATCATTTACTGATGCTTAATAGCTAGTAGATACAATTGTCTTTTAAAATACAACTGACATATAAGGATCGTAATGGTGCTATGTGCATAAATTTATCTGTTTTCAAAGACAAAATTAGCAGATTGTCATCCCTACAATGCCTTTCAGTTCTACGATTTTGAAAATGAACTGCCTGGCGTAATGGGGAGATGAAAAAATATTCGAAGTAAATCCTGTCTGTATGAATAACATTTCTGTGTATATACTAATTGACAACGTTTCCCCTTGTGATACGCTATTCGTACAAGACTATTGTAAGGACCTACTTTGCTGCAGAGCACCATCACTAGTTTAGTCGTATGTTATTTTCAAAATATTTTCTGTTATTTTATCTGCAGGACAAAATGGAAGACGATATAATATCAATGGGTGTTTATTGGATACAAAAAGGTAGTTATATAAATACTTAGAAATGACGGTCGTCCTTTAAAAGTTACGGTCATCATTTACAAATTACGGTCATCTTAAAACCAATCACGGTCACCCTTGTTATGAATCATAGATTCTGTTACGGTCATCTCAATTGTGATTTACGGTCATTCCTGTTTCATGCACATTTCTCGGTAGTAATTAGTGATTTCCGTGTGAATCTTTTATGAATTCATATCATTGAAAGGTATGATTTGTAAGGAAAATGATATAGAAACACTTTGTTAGACAATACAGATACTGACCTTATTTTTCATCTGACATCGTTGTATGACCGTGAATGCAGTTACGGTTATCAGCTTTACCCCAGTGTATGTTGCCATATAGACATGATATATATTATTGTAAAGCAATATAATATTTTCAACAGAACATAACCAAAAGTTAGCGTGCAATAAATTCTTATATTGCACTAGTGCAATAAATCTTCAAAATTCATGACGTCATCAACGTTAAAAATTTTATTTTCAAATATTATATTGCTATACAATAACTCTATATTATTACATATCAAATCGTAAATATTAATATTTTTGTCAATAATTGCCGTAAATCAGATATTTTTTTTTCATTTTCTTTCACTTTCAGTATTCTTTAATAATCTCTGGAAATCACACATATATATGGGAAATCCCAGAGCACGTTTCTATTGAAAAAAGTTCTCATTATCATGAGAGACTAGCGAGAAATTATCAAAAATGCTATAATTTACTATGCCCCTTCTGACCTTTGACCAGAATTTTGAAAATATCTGCATCACTACGGATTTATACAACTTGCCTGTATCAAGGGATATTATTTTATCTTTAAAATAAGACAAAATTTAGGCTTGAGGTATTTTGGTCTATTTTTCTTTAATTTAACTTATTTGTCATCTTACTACATGTATAATGAATACAAGTTTTTGTTCAATGATTAATGGAGTTTTTAAAATCGAAACGTATCCTTTTACGTAATACTCTTCTCATTCTTATATTGACCAAAGCGTGTCTCTGACACATCTGATAACCTTCATCTATAAAATAACATATTTAGTGTAAAACCTAGTTTTTATATCCCACACGTTTATAGAACATTTTGTCGTATTACAGAATTCAAATAAATATTGTTCACTTTGATTAAATACTATCATAGTTTGAAAATTTAAATCTTTTTGAAGCCGAATATGTGTAAATCTCATGTTTGAACTTCATATCGTGCGAAAGAAAAACCAGATGTAAAATATAATACAAATTATGTTTAAATTCATAACTTCAAGCGAACATAAATTATTTTCAAAATAAACGCAACACCTTTGTATGGGATCAGCTCGCCTGGCAGTGTGCAGCAAAGTTGAAATATTATAAAAGACAAATGCAATGTAATAAATGTTCACCCGTGTTACTATCTGCAGAGGTCGCTACAGATAACAAAAACAAAAACCAATCTACAAAAATTAAAATCAAATTTCATTATGTACGCAAATACATATTATGAACCAAATAAAGGTTCTGTTCTTACACATATTATTTTTTACATTAATAAAAAATAACACAAGAAAAATACATTTAGTCGGGTGGGAGGGTGGGAAAATTTACTGCACCAAAAGCGAACCTCGAATGACAATATCTTTACTTCACAAAACCGCCAAAAGTATAGCACGAAACATTGGAAATGACCTTATTCAGACGACGAATGGAAAACATTTAATCTATTATATTCTTTCAAACACGTGTGAATTTATAAACAAACTCACGTGGCAATGTTAACATACCGATGTACATAGCTTTAATAAATGTATTGTTATTATCAACACATTAAGTAATTATTGTTTGAGAATGTGCTTCCCAAATCTATCGCGCAAATCCTATCTTTAGCCATGATTACAACAGAAAATCTTGTATAACCACCAGGATCTCCAATCAAATAACATGAATAGTATATGAGTTTTACTTTGTAAACAGCAGGTTGTTCAATCTTGCAATTCATCGGCAAACACTTTTTCCAGATGTGATGTCATGAACATACGACAACCGTAATGTCCTTTACGGAGATGAAAATCAATTGGATTAGAGTCAGCTGGTTACCAATAAGTTAAATGGTATCTTATCTAGGTATCAGACTGAGTACTCTTCTATTTTGCGCGATATAAGAAGAAAACAACCGTAACCACCAGATTTTTTTTTTAAAAAGACAAAAAAGAAATACCAAAAAGCAAACAAAAGCAGACAAAACAATTAAGAATATGGAAAAATATGGTAAACGAAGCAATACGAAATTGATTCAGAAAAATCTATTCGAGGACAAATTAATAAAGAAAGTAAAACTAAAAATTAGTTTTGTCAGTTGAAGATATAAAGTTCATGGTAACTTTGCAAAGTTTGGATCTTTATATTTCATTGGTAAAACATTGGTCATTTGGCAGTGGAGAGTTACTTGCAGGTTTTGATTTGCATTTGAAAGTACTGAAATAATGTTATACAGAAAATAAATGCTCTCCGCACATAGTTAAAAAAATATAGTTTATCAAATTTTGTTACATTCCGATTGATAATTTAAAATTCTAAACATTACCAACTATTTCATATGCAATTCATGTTAAAATCCCAAATCCATGTTTCACCATTTCATTCTCATGGGTTCTTTAACATAAATTGAGTCACTTTTTCGCAAAAGACATCATAATAAAAAAAATATTACAGTAATTGCAATCTAACACCAAAACACAAACACCGTCAGACCAAACAAATAATGGTATATAAACATAGTCGGATGGAACATTAACAAAAGTAACATGAAGACATTAAGAAAAAAAAGAAAGAAAAGGAAAGGAAACAAAAATTCGTTTACTAGAATTTGTAACTGTAACATGTGTAATATTCCTTACGGAAATGAAGATATTCAGTATTTATATAATTATTTAATTATTCAAAGGTAATTTTGATAAATGTTTGTGACGGATTATTTAAATAAATTACATTTTTTCTTTGAAAAGTTTTCCTGGAGTTGTATATTATTGTAATTTTATTTTTCTAATTTTGTTATTGTTCGCGAAAAAAAATCATCAATATATTTAGAAGGTAATGATAAATTAATCAATTCAATGTCAGTTATCTTGTTTTTATGATCAATTTAAAAACAACTTTTTTTATCCAGTGTTAGTTCTAGAAGTATCTTCAAATTTTCTAATTTAAAGTGATATTCCTTTTATACAGGCTAACGATAGATTTTTTAAACTTTTTAAAAATTTAAGTGTCTATTTTAATTTATCCAACTTGTTTATGTGGAAGATTTTAAATGATTAAGTAATTAAAAACACTCCAATTCGAGCTTAAATAGGAAGAATCTAATAAATATGAAAAAAACGCCACCTTTCAGATGGTTCTTGTCAAAAATGAAAGGGGTCGCATCCGTGTTCACCCCCAATCTTTATATATGTATTGTATTTTCATCAAATACAACTTGCATTTCAATATTATGAATAAACACGAATGCGGCTTCTTTCATTTAAGACGGAAACCGTCTATAATTTAACTAAAATGCTAGCATGGTGACGATTTTATAATCCTGGTACTTTTGATAACTATTTACACCACTGGGTCGATGCCACTGCTGGTGGACGTTTCGTCCCCGAGGGTATCACCAGCCCAGTAGTCAACACTTCGGTGTTGACATGAATATCAATTATATGGTTATTTTTATAAATTTTCCTTTTACAAAACTTTGATTTTTTTCAAAAAACTAAGGATTTTTTTACCCCAGGAGTAGATTACCTTAACCGTATTTGGCACAACTTTTTGGAATTTTGGGTCCTCAATGCTCTTCAACTCTGTATTTATTTTGTCTTTTTTTTTTCTATTTTGATATGAGCGTCACTGATGAGTCTCATGTAGACGAAACGCGCGTCTGACGTAATAAATTATAATCCTGGTACTTTTGATAACTATTAGTAATTTAGCATTACTATATGATGCTAGTACCCGATATGTGTGCATTGTATTATCAATTACAGCCCATATGTAGGTAACAGAAACATTCTACTTTCCAGTAAGTAGCTAAAAGATTACATTTTCACAATTTTGTAAAACTGCTTAATTTTGGGGCAAAAGGGGATCTTCCTACCTATCCCTTTCAAAGAAAAGGTTTCAAAACTAATCTATAATTAAAATTTTGACAAAAGGAACAGTTCCTACAAAGTTTAAATCACACTACTCAAATACCATTAATCAGACATCTTTTATACATAGATCATGCAGATTGACAACAACAGTATTATTCCTGAGCACATGCGATCAATTAAGTTTCTGGTGGGATTCGTGTTGCTTAGTGTTTATCTTTAAAACAATGTTGTGTTTTGTGTACTTTTGTTTCTCTTGTGTTTTTTTTTTAATTTAGCCATGACGTAGGCAGTTTATTTTCGAGTTCTCAATGTAACTGTTCCTTTTTTTGTTTACATCTTTATTTAATTATGAAAACAACATTGGGCTTACATTTTGCTTAATATAACTCGTTCCTCAATCATTTGTCAATGTTCCTGTCATTTTTGTTATATATTGTATTGTTACAGAGTTAAGTGCAAAGTTATTTGTACACTAACTTTTAGTTATTCGAATAGAAGGATTGAGGTTTAAAAAAAATAACATACACATCACAAATAGTCATCTGTCCTAAGACAGCAACCACCTCAGATGCTGTTTTACTTCAATTCAATTCAATTTTAAGTTTAAGTTTTTGATTTCAATTGTATTTGACAGATGGTTTATTTGTGTACGCAATTGTAAAATTATCAAAATTTATATTTAACAACTTTCACTGCTGTAAAGTCAATAAAGGCAAATGTCATCGTTCAAAACGCTATGCTGATCATTACATATTTTATAGTGTTTTATATATATAACTACGAACTAAGGACCGGTCTGAAATAATAGTCATGAATGTTGCACATGTTTAGATAAAATACTTCCAACGCATAGCTTTAACTTTGTCAATGACTAGAAGGATTTGGAATAACCATATAATAATTATTTATAGTTTCTGATTTATAGTGAAAAGATATAATTAATAACGGACTGCAATAAATTTTGATTCACTGCAATTTTCATTCTCAAAATGGATTGTTTTGAATCATTGCAAAATGGCTAAAAGTTTAGGTTTTTTCGCTAAAAACCAGTGTTTTAAATTTAATATATGATTACTTACATATATCTTTTTAAATAACCATTTCATGGAGAGAAACAATTCGCAGCCATGTTGAAAAACCTTAATTTCTTTTGAGCCAGAGATACTGCATTCAGCTTTTCAATTATTCAGCTGAATACAATTTATCTATTAAAGAAATAAGATAAGAAAATTCCGAACTGGTTTAGTATCATCCTGCAATAAAAAGAAAAGAAATAACATCTTTGCTATAAATTTAGCAGTCCCTTTTTATATATAATACACAATACATTTATATATTAAAACTAAATTTTTAGCCTACCGAAAATTTTAATTCAAAACTCTTACGGCTAAAATTTTAGCTGCCAAAAAAAAAAGATTCACTTTATGAAACTAAAATTTTAGCATTCTTCGAAATTTGAACAAGTTCTTATAATAGTAAAGTTACATGATATAAAATGCTAAAGTTTTAGTTTTTTCACGAAATTGTATGATGATTCATTACATGTAAAATATTTCACATATGAGGTGTTATGTATATTATGTCTCGGCGGCGGATAAGGGAGGGGGTATATTCCTGGAACTTATGCTTTGACCCCCGTTCCCCCTTATGAAAATGGCTGGATCTGCCCCTGTATCTTGATTAAAGAATACTAAGTAACAGATACTTATTTACATGTAGGTTTCAAAGAAACACAATAGCTGCATTTGCATATTTGTGACACGGTATTATCGCTAAATGTTTGTTATCATCCTCCTTTTGTATACTTCAAATTCATATTGTATACTAGGCAGTACTGTTTATTATATGTTGTGTCCACATATGTTATACGTTGTTTGTTTTAAAAACAATATATAAACCATTAAGATTAAGTCAAGACAAGACAAACCTAACGAGGAGTCCGTTTGGCTTTGGACAGGCGATTGAAGATGTCCAAAATATGAATAAAAGAATACTTGAAAAAAATGTATAACAATCAACAATTGACTGAGCTGTTTGAACATATATATCAGCTATAGAACTTGTACATGAGCATATGGGTCCAGTAGATACTTTGTTTACATTTTCTTATACAAACAAAAACTAGATAAACAAGTCAAATATAAGGAAATACTCACGTAAAAGATTCCTGATGTTTCCTCCTGTTTTGATATTATTCTTTCTATAAATAAAAAATTCTCATTGCAATTTATAAAACAGACAAATTTGATGTTTTTGCCATTTAACAATAAATAAAATATAAATTTGCGCCATTTTGAAGTCTTCAAAATTCTTTATCTTTCAAACGCTTTAGACAAGGGATAAATCAAGGACTTTTCAAACGTTCAGGTGAGTTCAGCATTTAAAGCGCTTTTATGTTTTGACTTTTGTCTCCTAAATGCTTGAATAATTGTATGACCTTTATATTATTTGTTTTTAAATGGTGTTTCAACAAAGAAAGCAATTATAATATATTTCCAATTTAATTTTTAATAACTGTTCTGATGTTAATACTTGATTTATTTCACTTGACTGGCGGTGTTTAACCGGTTTGCAGGAAGGCGTAACAGGAAAATCAAAAATAGCCTTTCTAGACGGCATAATCTTCTTCTTCTTCTTCTGTAGGTTTCTAGCGATCCTTCAATTATTGAAGATTATTCGCCGGGCGTCGACTATAAAATTTAGAATTTACATTTTAGCAGGAAAAAATCAAAAATAACAATATCAAGAAAAAAAACCAAAATAACGTATGTACATTCAAAAAAAAAATTTTTGATAAAACTATATACATTTGATAACAGAATAGTTAGGGATAGAATATGGGGATGAGAGCAGATTCTGTGATCATACTCTTAAATCCCTCTACTGTACTGCATGATACTATTTGTTGTGGCAGATAGTTCCAATTTATAATTGTTCGTGGATAAAAAGAATATTTATAACTGTCTTTAGATGTTTGTATTTGCCTAAATGAGTGCGGATTGCTATGTCTGGTTCTATTGTCTAGTGGTATCAAAAGGTTATGTGTAGGGACTGCAACAATTTCATGAATAATTTTGTAGAAGAAACCAAGTCTGTAAAGAAAGCGCCTAATTTCAAGTGGGTACCATTTTAGGTCTGTCATCATTTCAGTAACTGAGCTGGTGTTATGGAAGCGATTACATGAGAAGCGTGCTGCTCTTCTCTGAACTTTTTCGATTTGTGTAATTTGTTGTTTTTGATGCGGATCCCAGATTGTTGAGCAGTACTCTAATTTTGGTCGTACAAGAGCTTTATATGCATGTGCTTTAACTTTTGGAGAGGCTATTTTTAGGTTTCTACGAATAAATCCAAGGGACTGATATTTGCTTTTGATGTCATGTTATCTATATGTTTGTCCCATTTTAAATTTGATTGAAGAGTTAGGCCTAAATATTTTGTAGAGTCAACTTTTTCTAGAGAGTGATTGTGTAATTTATAAGTGAAGTCTAAAGGTTTGCGTTTTTGAGTTACACTGAGAATGTTGCACTTATCAGGATGAAAATGCATGAGCCAGTCCTGCTCCCACCTGCTCCAATTATTTGGACTATCCGTATATATACAGGTGTTTTTGGATAAATTCTTCGATTAGTGTTCAGCTATTTGTCCCATACTAGTATCATACCGTCCGCTCTTTTGTATATCCGTTTTGTGACACTGATAATAATTAGAAATCAATTATAATTGTAACGGAAATCATCCTTATTGCACACATCTTCAAAAAGACTGTTTTATGTTTAACCCCGCCGCATTTTTTGCGCCTATCCCAAATTAGGAGCCTCTGGCCTTTGTATTTAATTTTAGTTTCTTGTGTACAATTTTGAAATTAGTATGGCGTTCATTATCACTGAACTAGTATATATTTGTTTAGGGACCAGCTGAAGGACGGCTCCGGTGCGGGAATTTCTCGCTACATTGAAGACCTGTTGGTGACCTTCTGCTGTTGTGTTTTTTTATTTGGTCGGGTTGTTCTCTTTGACATATTCCGCATTTCCATTCTCAATGTTATGTCCATATCCAAATTAAAGCGTAAGATCAGTTGAAATTACATTGGAAATAACATATATTATATCGACTTTTTTTATAAACCATGCCAGCAAAAAAAGGAGTTTTGATTATGCAATTCCTTCAAATTCCCTTCAATTGTCCAATTATTAATATTTAAATTAAAAAAACCTAAGATTTCAAGTCCACCAGGTGCAGCTGACCGTCAACTATGTTGTCTTATTTTTTGGTTCTTTTGGTCGAATAGCTCTTTAACTGTTTCTGTTGGGTTTTTTTTACATCCTCGTCTTTCAAATCTGAGGCTCTGGGCGTAAATGATTAAGATTAACCCTTAAGAGCTTTGGACGCATGCGATATATACCGTATTTTAATTTTTTCTAACTAATGCAGAAATTTTTGTTGTCAACAGTTATCTTAGTCTGACCTCAGTCTCAAACTGTTTTTTATTAGTGCTGTTATATGAAATATATGACACAACGCAGAAGAGGATATAAGGTAAACTTTGTTTGGCAAAAGAGGGGCGAAAGATACTAGAGGGACAGTCAAACTCATAGATCGAAAATAAACTGCATTTACTGACATCGCAATGGCTAAAAAACGAAAAAGACAAACAGACAAACAATAGTACACAAGACACAACATAGAAAACTAAAGACTAAGCAACACAAACCCCACCAAAAACTGGGGGGTATCATTTGCTCCGGAAGGGTACGCAGATCCTGCTCCACATGTGGCACCCGTCGTGTTGCTTATGTTATTTCAACAAACCTGGTAAATAGTCTCATTCGGTAGGTCACATTCATGAAAAGGGAAGGGGGTTGTAGTAACCACGTAAGGAACATATCTGATATCATCTGTGAAACTGTTCATCAATAGCGGTTATTAACCAGCTCTTGATATCGTATCAATTTGAAGATATATACTCCGTATGCAGGCGCTGCTGGAATGTTGCTACTTAGATCCTCATTGTCAATGTGTAGATGTAAGTCAATATATGAGGCCGACTTAACTGTATCTGTTGTATCCTTTATCTCGTGTTCGATGGGATGGATGCGTTCAACATAGTCACAATAGCAATTGCAATAGTGGACAAATTGATACAGTGGTATGTGTTAACTCGTGCAAAGTCGTGATTTTTGGAAGGAAATACCGATGCTTCAGTATGTATATATAATATGCATGATTATTTATTTGTAATTCCGATTCTTCCACTTAAGCATGTTAAGCTAACTTTCTCATTCATTGGTGTAGGAAGAATGTCAATCATAAGAGAAAAGTCCGAAACAAAACAAAAAAAATAAGTCGACATTTCAAAATCAGAGATCAAGCAGAAGCCGCTGAAGAAGCATTCACAAAAGTACTCCGAACACGCATTGTTTATGAATTGTAATGCAAGTTCTCCATGCTATAAATGCTAACAAACCCTTCAATTTTCGGCCAATGCTTTTAATTTTGTGTGAAGGTTTGTAAAGTGAGCTGATGTTTAATGCTAGTACCATATGGCTTATTTACTCGTTGAAATTTCTAGAGAACACTTGTATTGATGACAGAAATTATAGGGTTCTGATATTTTGTGTGATTTGATATGCTAGAATCTTAATCATTTACACTAAACTTGATCTCTGCTTTTGAATAATCTCTTTGAACTGTTTGGGAGGCTAAATGCTATTCCTGACTATACAGCTTCAGGTATGTTCAACTTGGCGTTTGTTTTCGTTGTAGTTCAGTGCTTTTGATGTTGTTTTCATCTTATAATTGATTGTTCTGTTTTGGTTTGTAACCCAAATTTGTTTTATTGTTTGATTAGATTAATGACTATTGAACAGCGGTATACTACTGTTGCTTTAAATACAATCAAAGAGTTTTTTCATGATGAAGACTATACTGTAATATTCATATCCTTGTGTCTTTGGCTAGAACATTATGGTAGAACATTGGCAATCATGAAAACTAATTACCTAAACATAGAAGTTATTCCATGTCTATGGTTAATGACTTTGTAAGGAGGAAAATAAGAAATAAAACTGTTACTTTGAGAAACTTTAAAATACCCCAACAGTTTTTGTTTGCAGCCTTGATTTGTTTTCTTTTTATCAAATTATGACTGTTGAACATTTGTTGCCTATATTTGGAAATTTATTAAAAAATTAAAAAACACATTCCCATGAAATATTAAATAATCAATAGACCTTGAGACCTTAAATGCTACAATATTTTGAATGTTCATTCAAAATATGGCCTCTTCAAATCTTTTTTTTTCTGCTTATTATTTTTCAGTATGTTTCGTCTATGAATAAATCAACAACTACTAGTAACTAATATATGATTAAAATAAAAACAAATAATATTCAATTGTGTACTAATCATTTATTAGCATAATAAACAAATAACAATGTGAAAGATGTAATACTATGGAATAACAGAATAACATTATCCAGGTCTGCCACCTGTTAATTGTTGTTGTCCTACTGGTAAATTACGGAAAGGGCTATTTGTAATAGGACCATGGTAAGGTGTTGCATAGGTACATTCTGAAAGTTGATTAAGTCTTTCATGTCTATATTCAGTGCATCTCAAACAAATGCAAACTGGTAAAATGTGCACCAAATAATGAGCATGACAGGTTTTAAGTTCGTGCAATAACCTCATAAAATCTTCTGCACTTATATGTCCCTGTGAATTTACTCCATGTAAATTAAGTAAATAAAACTCATTAATGACAGAACGATACATTGGTTTGATATAAAGTGAATGAATGGCAACAGCATTTTTTGCTCTGATTTTTCGTGGCAGAAGCAGTTTAACAAAGTCTGTTTCAAGTTTGAACTTTTCAATCAGTGGAACAAGATGACCTGTTTTGCCCTCTCTACATCTTTTTACTTCATTATTGTCATTTAATAATTGTTTAAATAAAAAGCCTAATGTAAAATTGTGATTATACTCTGATAAAATAATTTCTATTTCTACAATATCATTTTCATTTTGCATTTGCATATAATTATTAACAACATCTAATAAAAACTCACTCCTTTTTAGTGCTAAATTAACTTTGGCCTGGGGCGCAATGGTAACCACACTGGGTTCACCATCATGACCAAAGTTTAAATGAAGAATTAGCTTATTCATGATAGAATTGCGATATCCTTTTTCCTTTTTTCCCAACTATTTAATTATAGTTCCCTATTAAGAATTATATTCTTACCCACCCCAAAAAGGAAAAAGGATAAAAGCAGATATGTTTTCAAGATGCTTCTACACCATAGCAAACCTTCAGACAATCATGTGGATATTGTTTTCAAAACACTCTTTGAATGTCCAAACATTTGGTCTTTACCCTTAAGGGTTAATCAATAATCAACAAGAGACGATTTGGAGCATAACCTCTTCATCCTGGCTGAACGCTAACAGTATGAAGATCGTTACACACCAATATTTGTCTTTTATTCAATTCAATAATTTGACAACTTGTATATCCGAGCAGAATGATTAGGTAAAAAGATTATCTCTATATACATTATGGTACATATTATGCAAAGAAAAAGAAAATTAAAGATGCATGATGCATGAATATTTTTACATTTATGTTGCACAAGATTATCCACAAATTCTGAAGGTTCACAAAAAAGCCTATATTCATTTCTTGCAAATGCAGAGTGCAATTGCTCCATACTGGCTGAACGCTAACAGTATGAACAACATCACAAGCCTTATATCTATATTCTATTCGATCCAATATTAACCTTATTCCTTGTTAATGACCAAAAGCCAACAACAATAATAATAGCATGTTGATACAATTCAACAGTTACATAATTCAAAAGATAATCTCTTAAATCTAAATGCCTTCATTTGTTCTTTGATCTGGTATACTGCAGTTCCTCTTTTCTTAAGTATAAAAGGATGCATCATGCATTTCTATTAGCTCTATTGTTTCCAAGAAAAACATATAAAAGCTGTACATCATCTTCAATCCTGATTTCAGTGGGAAATCCTGCTTTAGTCACTTTAAGCATCTCTGTAAACCAGCAATACTGCATAAGTTACAGATGAATATAGAATTCGTCATCAGTTTAATCCTTTCTCTTTCTTTTTTTTTCCTTTGTCTTAATCTTAAAATAGAATATCCAGTAAATTACTATCTCACGAAAACAATGTTAAACCAAAAAAATTACAATGGTTAAAGGAACATAATTTTCATAAATATCTTTGAGAAATGAAGGCTTGACATAAAATGCTATGTATTTTGGGAAAAAATAAACATTTTCAAGTGGCCTTAAACTCGTTTGAAAATATTTTATATGCAATGATTTTTCAAGTTGATCTAGACATTGCTCATATGAAACTATGATATAAGCTTTAGAAAAACTCTGGCAAGAGAGCACAAAGAATGTAACTTTCCATCTATAATACTGAAAGAGGAGACCTATTCCGTTGAGCCACAACTCCTCTGACACCATACAATTATCTCCATTTATTATGAACTTGGCCCATAAGTTACAGAGGAAAATATTTTGTTAAAATTTACAAAAATTTACAAAATTTACAAAATTATTAAAAATTGACGATAAAGGGTAATAACTCCTGAAGGTGTCAGCTGACCTTTTTGGTCATGTTGACTTATTTGTGGATCATACTTTGCAAACATTATTGCTGTTGAAAGTTTATTTCTATCTATAATAATATTCAAGATAGCAACCAAAAACAGCAAAATTTCCAATTCAGGGGCAGCAACCCCAAAGACCAGTTGTTGGATTCATCTGAAAATTTCAGGGCAGATAGATCTTGACTACAAAAAAAGATTACAAAAATTTACAAAAAAACTGGTAAAAAATTACTATAAAGGGCAATAACTCCTTAAGGGGTCAACTGACCATTTAAGTCATGTTGACTTATTTGTAGGTCTTACTTTGCTGAACATTATTGCTTATTACAGTTAATCTCTATCTATAATAATATTCAAGATAATAGCCAAAAAAAGTATTATTTCCTTAAAATTGCCAGTTCAGGGGCAGCAACCCAACAAACGGTTGTCCGATTCGTCTGAAAATTTAAGGGCAGATAGATCTTTACCTGATAAACAATTTAACCCCACGTAGGATTTGCTCTAAATGCTTTGATTTCAGAGTTATAAGCCAAAATCTACATTTTACCCCTATGCTTTATTTTTAGCCATGGCGGCCATTTTGGTTGGTTGGCTGGATCACGACACACATTTTTTAAACTACATACCCCAAAGATGATTGTGGCCAAGTTTGGTTTAATTTGGCCCATTAGTTTCAGAGGATGAGATTTTTGTAAAAGCTAATGACAGACGACAATGAGGACGGAAAAATGAGGTCTGAAGAGATTTCTTTATAATTACAATTCAACTGTTGCAAGTGGACAAATATCATAATACACCATTTAAAGAAGGGAAGTCTGTTTTTCTTATGATTTTTATCCTTCCATTTCAAAAGATTTGTAGAAAGTTGTGTTTTTTATATGCAACATTATCAGACATGGTCATCTTTTAACATGACGCCACAAATACAAAAATTCATAAGAAACCAAGAAAATGTTACATCATAATAAAATTTCGACCAGTCCTTTAAATTTGCCAAGATACATGAAAATATCACAAAAATTAGAGACACTTAGATTAATGTACTTTTAAGAAGTGAATGCAAAGGATATCATACTTCTCTTATTAAGCCTTCATTTTCTAGCATTTCAGAAATGCATGAAGGTTCAGGATCGTCTGTTTGCACCAGCTGTATTGGTATATCTATAATCTTGTGCATTTTCAGTAAATTTGTCAATGGCCATCTGGTTATTTTGGGAGTGGATTTAGTTGGATTGTTAAGAAATTCCATCCACCATGTATATTCTTGGAAATTCAAAAAATTCTTCATTTTCATGACGTTATGTCTGACCATTTCAATCCTGCTATCATCGTAGTGCTGTTTGCATATTTTAGGTATACCTATTCGATGAAATTATACCATTAGTTTTATAACCTTAGAGCTATTTTTATAATGCTTTTAGTTTCAATGTTTGGTTGGCTTGATTGCTTTGTTCATAATTGTTTGTTGAGGCATTGTAATTATAGATTGACATCTGCAATCAATAGATAGGCAGGACTTCTTCAGTTTGTATACTTGATACTTAAATTTTATTGGATGTTAAGTATAATGCAGATTATAATGTGTACAAGCTGAAGCTGTCAGGGGAATGCTCACAATTTAATTATAATTTACACTAGTAAACCTATTGTTTTATAACATCTAAGAGTCCAACATATTTCTTGATATTCCTAACCGAATGATTATTAAAACAAAAGAAGAAGTATACTTAACAATACAAATTATTTTCATTTACCTTTGTATTATATAATGTAATTTTTTTTCTCCCAATTTGATGTTTTTCTATTTTGATTGAGTTAAGTCTTTCAAATTGATAATTTATAGTTTGTTTGTCTATGATGTGATGTTATACTACTGTTTCAGAAAAGGGAGAAGGTTTGGTACCATTAAAACGTTTAATCCCGATGCAATTGTTTGCACCTGTCCTAAGTAAGGAATCTGATGTTCAGTGGTTGTTGTTTATGTGGTTCATAAGTGTTTCTCGTTTCTCGTATTTTATATAGATTAGATCGTTGGGGTTCCCGTTTGAATGGTTTTACACTAGTAATTTTTGGGGCCCTTTATAGCTTGTTGTATGGTGTGAGCAAGGTACTGTGTTTAAGACCACACCTTGACCTACAATGTATTTATAAATTGCGACTTGGATGGAGAGTTGTCTAATTGACACTCATACCACATCTTTCTATATATATATATTTGTGCTGTTTGGTTCAAACATCCTTTTTTTAAAACCACCTAGGTTGAAACTTACCCTGAGGAATAGTGTTATATCCTGTCATATCTAAATCAAACAATTCTATTTGGTTTTGTCCAGCCTCAGGCAACCAAGAATCAGTTGAAAACTTCCTATATTTCAAAGTAACATGGTTAGGACGGTCACAATAGAGCCTAAAGTAAAAAAAAACAAATATCACATGAGTAAAACAAACTAAACAAATGTTGCTCGTTTCTGGATCCTATTAGTTTATATTACATTATTTCAGGTAAATACATATCCTAGAAGTATGAAGTTAGAGTGAAAAGTAAAGGTTTCATGGACCTTTACTTTACTAGGTTGATTTTCTAGGCATTTCACTAAGCTATGAACATGATGAAATTATAGTCAAGGTCATGTCACATGTGACAAATGGACACCTCTTACAAGGCATCTTTATATAAGGTATTAAGCATGCAGATCACTTTCAGTAGATTAACATTCTATTATCTTGGAATCTGAGACTCTTTTCCATGGAATACAATAATTTCTTTAATTCATCACACTTGGCCAAGGTATCAATACGTTGGAACCTTAATCAATACAAGTAAGGGATATTCTAATATGATCTTCTCCAACTTAACGGTGTCCTTCATATTTTTTTTATCTGATTTTGTCTGTTGTTTCCCTTATTCTTGCAGCTCATTTGAAGAAAATCTTATCAAAAATGCTCTATAAGCATTAGTAATCAGTTTTTGAAATTTATCCAAGTGATAAGTGTGAGAAATGTACAATCATTTCTAAATAGTTTGTTACTTTTGCTCATGTTTTTCTTGATATGAACTGTTACATTTTAAATATGATTAATTTATTTATAAAAGAGGCTCTAAGCTGTATGTCACTATAAAATACATACCAAAACTGATGTTGGAAGGAATGGAATGACATCTCACAAAGAGAATTGTCTAACCATGATTTGACATCTCGTACACATGCTAACACTTCCTGGTGTGGTTTATCATGAAAACTTGATTCTATTTCCTTTTGTAGCTGAGGAAGTGTCATGGCATTAACCCGTCGTAATCTGTGTGAAATTACTGAAAATCGCTGATCAATGTCCTCATGTGTATGTCCCTTCAGAAGGAAGGACAGATAAGCCTAAAAGTATGCCGAACACAAGAACAATAAATTGAAATTTATCAAGAACTATGACATATTCTACATATATATATAAAGAAGAAGGGAATATTTGTCTATAGACAGCAACCCAGCAACAAATAATCAAATCACAAACAAGCTACTTTTCCTAGTGACTCAACAAACCTTACAGCGCACCATATACAAGTTTTTGAATTCAAGGATCTATAGGCTAAATTAAACAGAAATTTTAAATTTATGTTGTACTGCTGCATGCTTATCCTATTTGATCGTCAGATATTTTTGGACTTGGCATAGATATAATTGTTCTTACACAGTGTTCCAGCTAGGCTGTTTTCAGAAGGTACCGTGCCCGCCCTTTCCCAAGTGCCGCCATGTGCCCTTTGTACAGTTTCCAGGGCCCCTGCCTTTTTTGAAGATCGATTGTATATATTAATTTGTTCGTATTGATATGATACACTAATTACTAAATTTTACCTGGGGACTTTGTTTACGACCCCAAGCTAATCAATGGGTACAACTGGTGTCACAATCTGTTGTTATAGGTAATCCTTTTATTGGATGGGTCATTAATGATCATCAACATTAATTCATTCAAATAGAATCGGTCAGTCTGCAATTATCTTTGAAGAAATGTGCATACAACAACTTGAGCACAATTTGCAATGTTTACCGTAGTTTCATGGAGGAAACGTAATGTCAGAAAGTGGAAAACCATAATAAACTCGTTGAAGACATTGTTTTACTTGTTTTCCGTGAAATAAACAGCAAATTCAGATGTATTTGTCATTGACTCCTCTCATTTTTTATACGAAAATGACAAAATCGTTTTTACATCATATTTACGTACTGTTTATAATCCTCCAAAGAAGGAGCACACCCAAATAAATAAAGATAACTAAATCTGATTTTTTCCTAGCATTGAGTAACCCACTTACATATTCTAAAATATGTCTACATACTTCTTGCTTAAGAATATATATGTTTAGGTATTTTTATTTATGGGAAAAATTAAAGAGGGTCTTAGTAGCAGTGTTGGTAGGGTGCCTTGGTCATCTTTTTCTGTATTCTTTATCTTTGATACAATTTTTCACTGTTGCTATGTATCCTAACATTGTGCATTTACTGAGCACAGCTGTTTTGTGCCATTAAGCACAGCAGGGTAGAAAGGAGAAACTGGTAAAATGTGTCAGACCATGGAAATAGAATGAAACAGGGCACCTTTCAAAACATACTGCATATAAAGCTCAACTGTGCCAAGCAATAATCTAAAAACTTATGTGACAAGCTGCTTGACAATTTTTTCAGCCTACGAAGTGGAAAGATAGAGTTCTATATGGGCTAATGATGTTGTTCTTGCATAACCTGTGATTCAACGAATAAACACAATAGATATAGGAAGATGTGGTGTGAGTGCCAATGAGACAACTCTCCATCCAAATAACAATTTAAAAAGTAAACCATTATAGGTTAAAGTACCGCCTTCAACACAGAGTCTTGGCTCACACCGAACAACAAGCTATAAAGGGCCCCAAAATTACTAGTGTAAAACCATTCAAACGGGAAAACCAACGGTCTAATCTATATAAATAAAAACGAGAAACACGTATATATTACATAAACAAACGACAACTACTGTACATCAGATTCCTGACTTAGGACAGGTGCAAACATTTGCAGCGGGATTGAACGTTTTAATGGATCTTAACCTTCTCCCTTTTTCTGAAACAATAGCATAACATCACAACATAGAAAAACATATGATAAAATATCAATTGGCAGACTTAACTCAATCAAAAAACGTATGATTACACAATGAACGAATAAATTTGATTGATTAATATCTTTTATTAAAACATTCCCTTTTCATATCATTTCACGCGTTAAATGCCCTTTTTCAGGATTGGCACCCTGCCCTTTTGAAATCCTAGCTGGAACACTGTTACAAGCATGTTGTGTGCAATAAGTTTAGTATGGTCATATAATTTTTCTATTATCATGATTATGGAATGCACCAATAGCAATTACTGGTATATATAGCAAGAGGCACACAAGAGCATAAATCACTCACCACTAATATTTTGTGTTAATCACTATTATTAGTTATTTTGGTTTCTAAATGGGCCAACAAATATTTAATCTTTTTGTATCAGACTATCAAAAATATTTGCCTTGGTTTATCTGCATGACATTTGCCTGAATACACAGTGTTAAAATGTGCATATCATACATATAGACAGACAGACTAACAATTTGCAATGAACTGCTACATTTACCTGATTGTACACAAATCTAAGTAATTTACACACATCCTTTCATGAACTTTTCTCCAAAATTCTTTTCAAACTTGTTTTAATATTTCATAGATCTATTTCAGTAGTGTATTTTCCACATTTTATTAGGATACAAATTCAAAGAGTGTGGCATTTTTTTCTCAGGTTGAGGAAATTTAGTTTGATAATTCACACCAAAAATAAAATATTGTTTGTTTCCCCTCCCACCAATGACCAGGTAAAATCGCCAGGACTCAAAAAATTCAATTGGCCATTCTTGTCCAAAATTTTTTTTTGCTATGTTGGTTTTTGTTGATATCTTTCCGATGCTGTAGTAAACCTGCGTTGTTTTTTTGTCATACTTTATGGATGCTGTAGTCAACAAGTGTTTTAAATCAAGACATTTTTGCATTGAAGCGTCTATATGATACGGAATCAAGGAAAACAAACATCACACGATTTGTGTTGTGTCCAAGGGTGATGTTTGAAAATAAAAAATCTGAAGAATGTTTCAACCCACTGAGTGCACATTGATTGCTTTGTCTGTTACCTCTGTTCCTGTTTAAGGGATGAAATCTTTGAGTAAAAAAGGTCTAAATCATTGAATCATGCTTTGAAATCAATCTACTTTGTCTTTACTTCGGACAGGTTGGGCACAAGTCAGAAAATGTTGGATATGTAAATTCCCTGCTTTCAGGGAACCTCCCTGATTTCTGGTGTAAACAAGACCAGTTTAAATATGTTTTTTTTGTTTCAGATTATGGCATGAAATTTACCAAAGGGCACGTTTTGTGTTATAACTGCATCAGTTGAATTTGTAAATACTCAAAGTATTCTAGGAACAACAAAACATGAATAAGTGAAGCCTTGTTTTTTTCTAGAACTCGAAAAAAACATACAAATCTTTTGTTTAGGAATTAATTGACCAAGCTGCATGATCCAGGTGTAACTGAACATAACTGAACTTGATTATGTTCCCTTCTATTGAAAAATCTTATTCATTGAATTTTAATTCCCAAGTCATTAACATATCTTTGTGTCATCTCATAATTGATGATCCAGGTATGAATTGGTGAACACAGGAATTGTTTTGTTCTGAGTTATGCATGAAATTAGACTTGAAATAAGCTTGATTTTTAACTAATTAAACACTTGCTTTCATTAAACATTGTTATCACATGAAGAACGTGTGCTTTTGAAGATTTCATAGCATAAAATAAATAGGGGAAAAAAATGAATCCATCTTCCTATATCTATATACAATTTTTAACACCAAAAAACTGGGATGTACACTGAAATCAGGGAAAACCCAACTTTTCTTGACTTGTCTTACCTGTTGAATTTTGTAAAAATTCAACATAGAAAAAATTATATCAAGAAATAAAATAAAATAATTTGCCTACCTACCTACCCATACCCTGATAATCTCAGTCGGGGACGGGAAGCAAAGATATGTTTAATATTGGCAACATTGTCTTAACTGTACATACATACATATAAACATATATAAGTACCTCTTTGACATATCCACTTAAGCAAAGGTAACCAAGGAATCCTATCACATACTTGTTTTTATTTTCTCTTCCACAATTGTCACATTGTACATATAGTTTTGGAGGTAGCACATTTGTATTACTGGTTATAGCATTAACAAGGCAGGTAATAGTTAAGTTAGGATCATGTGGCCATTGTAGTAAATCTGTATATAGATAGAGTTGACTGCCATGAACTAAGCATCCAGTGATGTGGGTTTTTAAAGCTGCAGCTCCACACTTCAAAAAAAATGTTTGGATTTAGTGCATGGACATATTGAACTTCTGTACATATGTGAATCCTATAATCAAAGCTAAAAAATTAAAAAGAATGTATCTATAGTACATGGATTCCCCAACCACATTATCATTTTCTATGTTCAGTGGACTGTGAAATTGTTGTCGACTCCAATTTGGCATTACAAATACATGTAGAAAGATCCTATCATAAGTAACATGTTTATTACATTTCAAGTTGATAAGACTTCATCTTCATCAACAACTACCTTAACCAGAAATTTAACCCTTAAGTGGGACAGATGGATGAACAAACACACAGACCAGAAAACATAATGCTCATAAATGGGGCATAAAAACAACTTTTAAGCCAGATTCCTTTACAGAACAAGTGTCTTAATCACTACTATTGAAGACAAAGTGTAGAGGTTTCAAATGTATCTCTAGAGAGAGAGAGAATATTGCATCAGTACTGATTTTTATAGTCAATCTGTTCATTTGTGTTATCCTCTATATCAAGAGAATACTAAATTATATGTTGTTTCTAAAATATAAAGCTTATTCAACCTCTGAAAATCTGCAAAAAGGACTCTATTCTAATGTCAATAAACTAGCTCATATCTGCAATACTAATGGACATTTTGGAATTTCAACTTTTCAAATATATTGATCTTAATCCTACACATTTGTACAATCTGTATCTACATTATAAAACAATTGAAAAATGGATAATAATCATTATTATGAACATCAATTCAGTATTATCATTTTTGACGCAATTACCCTTTCCAGATGTCACACTACTTACAGATATATGTAAATAACTTTTTAAAGTTGTGCATGCCTTATCAAATGATCAATATTGTTTAATTTGATATATTTTTTAGTTTTGGCAATTTGGTAGAAATATTGAACATTATTGTAGACCATAACAATCACTTTGGTGAATTCAATGTTTTACCTTTTACCTTTACCTAACAATTATCAAGCCAAATTTAAAATTCATAATTATGGGATTTTAAAAGAAAAAAAACCTGATTAAAACTTGATCATGACTTACTGATCATCTCATATCTTATTACTTGGATAATTGACAATGTACAACTGTATACCTTTGGTCTTGTCCATCCCTTAAAGTGTGGAATGTTAGTCTTTGACTGATCCATTCCATCAATGATAATACTCATCACTTCCTTTGACTTCATACATGCTTCGTCTTTCTTCTTGTAATAGTCTCTTCTTTCACTCCTATAAAAAAATAAGCATTTGCTTCAAAATCAGTTATATATTCATGATATTGGATCTTAACTATTTTTGCATTTAGTTTGGTTTGTATGCTGTAGTTGAAAGTGGAATCAAGGGAATGTACTACAAAATTGATGGTTGCATACAAATATATTGCTTAAACACATCTATAACAAATTCTAATATGACGTTCTTCTTTAGCTTTGGGTACAAAGGCATGTTCTTATTCGAATAGAACATGGGCTGCACATGATTGACGTCACAATTGAAATTGAAACGTCAGATGAATTTTGAACAACATCAGAGATCAAAATGGTGCTGCGTTGGTGCTGCTCGCTAGGAAATTAGGGAGTTCGTGTTGTTTATTCTTTAGTTTTCTATGTTGTGTCATGTGTACTATTGTTTTCTGTTTGTCTTTTTCATTTTTAGCCATGGCGTTGTCAGTTTGTTTTAGATTTATGAGTTTGACTGTCCCTTTGGTATCTTTCGTCCCTCTTTTAGATAAAAACATTCTAAGAGTAAGTTTAAATGTTTCTGTTCTTTTTTTATTGATAAACTGTGGATTTTTCTATAAAGTTTTTGATCATCAAATCAAAATGGTGACATTTCGAGCGTCTACTGTAGGTCCGCTTCAAAGTACAAAAATTTAAAATATTACTATTAGAATCGAAATAATTCTATCATGCCATGCTCTATGCTCATTTTAAAATGGGTAGGCATTGTATTTGTAAACATTTAATACCTGGCTTACGCTCGGCATTAAGATATTAACAAATATAATGCCTACCAATGTTAAAATGAGCATAGAGCATGGCATGATCGAATTATTTCTTAAATATTGGAGAGGAAATCACAAATGTCATGTGAAATCAAATTAAAGTAGAGGCTCCGCCGTGTTGACTTATGTCTATAAATGTGTGATTGATTGTAAAGTGTTCTCATTAAAAATCGAGCAAAAAAAAAAAAAAGAGGCTGTCAGAATGACAGCAAAGCAAATGTTTTAACAATTTCTTGTGTCCTGTCATTCTCAATATCACAAAGACCATAACTCATGAACTGTTAAAGTGGAAATAGCCTATATTTAACTTGACATCCATTTTGTCATCAGTAGCAAAGTAGCAAAAGTTTTTTTTGTCAAATGTAGTCCAATTTAAGAGACATTTATATACTTAAACTATTCATTTTGTTTTTAAACTAACACAGGTGAAACTGCGAACTACTGCTCACTGATGATACCCCCACCGCAAGTGAATATTATTAATAGTTAAAAATATGCAAATGTTCAGTAAACAGGAAGTTATCTAGTGATGAATCTGAAAAAGCATCACACGGTATAGCTGACTTATACATGTTATATAAACCCTGAGACCAAATTTCAGAAATCCTTGTATTGTAGTTCCTGAGAAAAATGTGACAAAATTTTCAACTTGGCTATCATGTGTAAAATCAAACAAGTGTTCGGTAAACAGGAAGTTGTCGAGCAATGAATCTGAAAACTCATCACACAGTATAGCTGACTTATATAAACCCTGAAACCAAATTTCAGAAATCCTTGTATTGTAGTTCCTGAGAAAAATGCTTCAAAAAATATACATGGGACGGACGGACTTACGAACTGACGGAAGGATGGACAGACAGAGGTAAAACAGTATACCCCCTTTTTTTATTTACTTTTTAAATTGTTATTTGGATGGAGAGTTGTCTCATTGGCACTCACACCACATCTTCCTATATTCCTATAAAAAGAAATGTGAATTGTATCACATAAGTTTTGGTTCAAGGGATTCAGATTCAATGTTCAGTTGAATAACATTACCTTTGTCTATCAAGGTGAACTTTTAAATCTTTTTTCAGCTGATCTTTTTTAACAGCATCTTTTAATTTATGCATCTCCATTTTAACCTTCATGCATATGTCACAAGGATTTATATTCTTTGTCTAAAAAGATAAAAGTATTCTTAAAGTAGATGAGATTATTCGATCAGATATGTCCAAGTTTTGGAATTAAAAGATACTGAATCACTCAACTGTAATATTTTGTATATCAATGATTATTTTTTTGCTATTTTAATGATAACAAATATGCACACGCTATTTTTATTTTCTTAAAATTATAGTTTTTAGTTGTTTTTTTATAATTAGCCTTCAATACACTGTTCAATGATATCTGCCAGCTACACATGTACCCCTTACAATCATTCCATACACCAAATATAGTAGACCTATTGCATACAGTATAAGAAAAACAGACCAAAACACAAAAACTTAACTATAACCACTGAACCATGAAAATGAGGTCAAAGTCAGATGAAACCTGCTAGTTGGACATATACACCTTAAAGTCCTTCCATACACCAAATATACAAGATATATTGCTTATAGTATCTGAGATATGGACTTGACTACCAAAACTTAACCTTGTTCACTGATCCATTAAATGAAGTCGAGGTCAAGTGAAAACTGTCTGACGGCCATGAGGACCTTGCAAGGTACTCAAATACCAAATATAGTCACCCTATTACTTATAATAAGAGAGAATTCAACATTACAAAAAATATTAACTTTTTTTTCAAGTAGTTACTGAACCATGAAAATGAGGTCAAGGACATTGGACATGTGACTGACGGAAACTTCTCAACATGAGGCATCCATATACAAAGTATGACTATGACGCACCCAGGTCTTCCACCTTCTAAAATATAAAGCTTTTAAGAAATTAGCTAACACAGCTGCTGTAGCCGCTGCTGGATCACTATCCCTATGTCGAGCTTTCTGGCAGGCGCGACAAAAATCATAATAACTCAGTTTAAATATGAGGCATATACATGTATATGACAGTTTGTAACTTTACTTTATCAATAGAACAATCAATTCTTTTTTTTTAAAAAGGTTCAAATATGCTTTCCTTCCAGTTTATGAATAAAAGATCAATTATTTACCTTAACAAAACTAACAATTTTCTCAAAATTTTCTGAAAAAAGTTGATAAAAACGTCTTTCTTTTATGCAAAGTCCAGGTATAGATCTGTACTCATCATACATATACTTTATATTAATGCAATCTGGCAATAGCATTACATCTCTTTCAGGGCTTGGATCTCCATACTCATCTATAAAATTGTCCATAAATGCTACAGCGTGAAGACCTATAATAAAATAAAATACAAATTGTTGAAAAATTGATATATCTATTTTAAGTATTAATCCAAAAAGCAATATTCAACTAGTAAATTGTTTTATTTATTACTTTTAATCAATAATTTACAATGGACAAATCGATATAGAAATCTTCAGAAAAATTCAAAAAGGTTAGCATGGATCTTTACATCATAGACCAAAATTTGACTGCATTTGACCCCTATGTTCTATTTTAAGTAACGACGGCCATGTTTTTTGAAGGATCAAAAATCGAAGCACACACTTTGTGCAGGATAATCTAAGGAACAATCATGCTAAGTTTCATTCAAATCCATTCGGTAGTTTCAGAGGAGAAGATGTTTGAAAAATTGTTAACAACGACAGACGACAACGACGTTGACTACGACGACGACGACGGACGCCAAGTGATGAGAAAAGCTCACATGGCCTTTTAGGCCAGGTGAGCTAAAAATAACTATACATGCTATATACACAAAATCAAACCTTTGACATTATGATAATGGGTTTTCCTCACTTTCTCTACCACCATTATGTCTTTCTTCAAAAGTTTAAATATCCTGTAGTAAGTGGCAAGACTAATACCCAACAGATCAGTCCATTTCCTCCTGTAAAAAAAATCACCATATAAAAAGCTGATACAATAATCAACTAATACTTTAATATATTTTTTTATTTCAACCACAGTTCTGTATCTGTCATGTTAATGGAATCAGTATCCGAAGGAAATGTTATCCTTTATTTGTGCTTTTATACAACAAGTTTTACCCTGCAGCTCAATACTAAATAACACCTCTGCTTCAAATAAAAACAATGAGGAAGTCTAAAAAATTAGCCAAGGGATACCCCAATATAAAAACAAACAGGTTAGGTCCTAAAATTGAAATGTTAGTATATTAAACAGTTAGAATAATAGTATTTAGGACTTTATCCATAAATAAATGCAGATTACATGGCAACTTTATTAATAGTCCATAGAAAAACATATTCATTTGGATCATAAAAATAAACAGGTTGGGGCCTAATATTGAAATGTTAGTAAATTAAACAGTTAGAATAATAGTATTTAGGACTTTATCCAGAAATAAATGCAGATTACATGGCAACTTCATAAATAGTCCATAGTAAGACATACAAAAGCTTTTGGAAGCAAGTGTTGATTGGATTGTAAAAAGTCATTTGAACATCTGAACTCCTCTGACATGGAATATCTTCAGATCAATAATCTGTTCTTCTACATTATAATTTATTATATTTAACATTAAAATGCCATAGTTTGATTGGCTAATACAAGGGTGTTAATTGACTCTATCACATGGCTGAGCGGGTGACAATTTTTTAAATGTCACCCTTTTGTCTAGACCAATCAAAAATCGACAATTCAAAGGACAATGAATTGAATTTACTTCAAGTAACTAAAGACAATGCCTAAGTTCTACATTTTGGCACAGATTTTATTATTTGACTGTAAAAATTTAAAAAAACGAAACATTTTGCTCCACTTCTGTTGATATTTCTAATACCTGTTACATTTTTACCCCTTAAAAAGCATTGTCAATTTTGGCTTCGCTGTGGTTGACAATGTTTTCTTGAGGTAGCAATCTGCTCTATCATCCTCTCAACTCTGTGTTATTCATATAATGACATAATTAGTTTGTTTTGTAAACAATGCTGTGTTCTAATTGGCAAAACATAGATCGACAAATGCACACAAACTTACTGTTCTATCTGGGTTTTTTTTCATTTGTATCCTAATAAATAAATCCTACTAGAAATAAATTAGCTAAATTTGATTAATATGAAAATAATATGTGCATTATTCATTAGGGCATTTAGGGAGGAAACAGGAACAGCCAAACATATCTAAGGAATTTTGTATACTTCAACCTATAAAGATATCATATTTGTCCTACTAGAAATAAAATAATCCCTTCACATCATGCTTAATGTTCATTTAACATGGGAAGACATTATATTTTATAATATTTACACACCACTAATGTCAAATGAATGTTCAGAGTAATTTGAGTAAAATGGACAAATATAAAGCCTACCCATTTTTAAATTAGCTTAGAGCGTGACATAAAGGAATTATTTCTTAATTATCAACTTACATACAAATTATTTTTCCATGGAAATGGTGTTTCCTATCCTTTTTTTTATCTTTATACATGGTATTCCTCATTAATTCAAGGATCTTTGTTGATCGTTTTTCACCTTGTCTATAACCTTGTAAATCAGATCTTATATGTTGGACTCTATAAATGATATTTTCATCTTGAAAAAGTGCTTCACTGCACTGCTGTTTACATAAACATGGACTTATAAGGTCGCCTCTGATTTTGTCAGGAAAAAGTTGATAAGCTTCTCTGTTAACTGGAATTTCTGCAAAGTCACAAAAGTCAATTTATAAAGTATTCATAATGTCAATATCCATCCTTTCATCAAGATTCAAAAGAAGTGCAATCTTAAATGTAAAACAGTTTAATTTTAACAATGCTAATCATAATATCACCATGATCACAAGAGAAGGAATGTCTCTTTCTATATCAAGGCATACACAGATATGTGGAATGGGTCACTTTTTGGATATGCCAAATATTTGAATGGAGTGCAATTAATTTTAATTGGCCTTTATTATATATATAAGCTAAAGAAAGTAACCAATAAATGTTTCATCCAATTATCTTTTATACATAATAAGAACCAAATCGATTCATTTTTTAACAAGAAAATGTGTCCACAGTACACTGATGCCCTTCTTTCAGTATCATTTTTAATGTTTACTAAACAATGCAAATGGGGTCAAAACCCTAATTTTGCATGCAAATTAGAAAGATCATATCATAAGCAATATGTTTACTATGATCAAAGTTTTGTGACTTCAGCTTCACCCTAATCTACCTTCGCCAAAAACATTAACTTGATTAAGGATCATGAGTATGGATGGATAGAAGGACGATCGGACGAGCAGATAGACACAAAGACTTAAGAACCATGGTTTCCATGTTCTATTTTAGGCTGAGTATAAACAAGAGGCTCTCAAGAGCCTGAATGGCTCACCTTAATTTTTTTGGTTAAATCTCTCATCAATGATTATTTTGGCTTTTCAATTTATTTAAATGTTCTTTGAATCGTCCTATTTTCTTCAAAAGCAAAAAAAAAAATGTTCTCCTATGTTCTATTTTAGCCATAGGAGCTATGTTTCTTGACATACAAGGAAATGAAATATAAAATTTATACTAGATACTCTGAAACTCATTTAGCCTAAGTTTAGCTGAAATTGATACAGCAGTTTCAAAGGAGAAGATTTTTTAAAGTAAGTCAACATGATGAACAAATTGTGAAAAAAGTCTTAAAAGGGCGATAACTTCTTAAGGGGTCAATTGACAATTTTAGTCAAATTGACTTATTTGTAGATCTTACTTTGCTTAACATTTTTGCTATTAACAGTTTATCTGTACCTATAATAATATTCAAGATAATAACCAAAAACTGCAATTTTTTTTTTAAATCATCATTTCAAGGGCATTATACCTGAAAAACCAGTTAGCCAATTCGGCTGAAAATTTCAAGACAGGTAGACCCTGGCCTAATAAATACTTTAACTTCTTGTCTTATTTGCTCTAAATGCTGGAGTTTTTGAGATATAAGCCAAAAACTGCATTTTACCCTGTGTTCTATTTTTAGCCATGACGGCAATGTTTTTTGACGAAATAGATAATAAAACACAAACTTTATTTTATACACCCTACTGATCATTCAGTTGAAGTTTGGTTGAATTTGGTTGAGTAGTTTTAGAGGAGAAGATTTTTTAAAGTTAGCAAATATGATGAACAAATTGTGAAAAATTGTCTTTAAAGGACAAAAAAACCTTAACGGGTCAATTGACAATTTTGGTCATATTAACTTATTTGTAGATCTTACTTTGCTGATCATTTTTGCTGTTAACAGTTTATCTTTATCTATAATAATATTCAAGATAATGACCAAAAACTGCAAAATTTCCTTAAAATTACCAATTAAGTGGCAGCAACCCATTGTTTTGATTCATCTGAAAATTTCAGGGCTGATAGATCTTGACCTAATGAATGCTTTAACCCCATGTCAGATTTCCTCTAAATGCTTTCGTTTTTGAGATATAAGCCAAAAACTGCATTTGACCCCTATGTTCTATTTTAAGTAACGGTGGCCATGTTTTTTGAAGGATCAAAAATCGAAGCACAAACTAAGGAACAATCATGCTAAGTTTCATCCAAATCCATTCAGTAGTTTCAGAGGAGAAGATGTTTGAAAAATTGTTAACGACGACATACAACGATGACGACGGACGCCAAGTGATCAGAAAAGCTCACATTTCCTTTTAGGAAAGGTGAGCTAAAAATTGGTAAAGCTATAAATCCAGAAAAGATCATGACATTATTACAAAATGGATGTCTTACCATCTACATAAGACTGCACACAAGAAGATGTATTACTATCATCCTCATCATCATCATCCATGTCATCATCGTTATTCTCATCAATGCTATTATCTGTAAATGGTAATGAAATACAAAAAATATATTTTAGAAGAAATCTATTTGTATTTAAGAAAATTACATTAATTACATACATGAAAAGAAGGTAAGAATGTGTAGATTGACAAAACTGTTTTACATATCCATGGTCACTGTGTTAAAATTCAGTTGTTCTTTGAAATTATCCTAGTGATGTGACAGTACAAGATAATAGTTTTAATATGTTTGTGAAAAGTATTTTAATGAAAATTCTGAAGTGAACAGAAGGATTGAATTATTTCATCCTAAAAAGAGTTATGAATAGTTTACAGTCAAACCTGTAAATTATGGTCACCCTCAGAAGAGAACTTAAAGAACATGAAGAAAGGTGTATTGAAAAGAGTTTCAAAAGGCATAGTTGTAGCTTACATTATCATGTAAAAAAACTAATTTTTAAATCCTTCCAAATTGTTTTGAACTAATGGAACAGGAATTTGTCCAACTATTTAAAAAAAAATATCTAAGAACATCAAAGTACATTTTATACTTGATTAAACTGAAAAGTTGACTCTATCGTTTTAAAGTGTACAGAACAATTCAGTTTTTAACACTATCTTTTCCATAGGACATGGGGTTCTCAACTGACCTAAGTTTTTTACCTTGACCTATGATCTTCAGAGTTCTGTATAGTGGCAGATCCAGAAATGTTCATAAATGGGGTCCCACTGACTGCTTAAAAGGGGAACCCTCCAGTCATGCTTCAATGATTCCCTTTATAATCAACCAAGTTTTTACCACAAAAAGGGGGGCATGACCCCTGACAAACCCTTTAAATCTGCCTCTGTCTGCATACATATTGACACACCTTCTGGTGTAAGTGAATAAACATGTGAAGACACAATATTTTATGGAAGGATAGACTTATCACTGCAGGGTGACCAAAGTGTCGAACCTTAATTATTGAGTGGACAGAGAACAGAGAAATGGAAGAATTGCAAAGTCTAATTGTACTGTGACAAGACCGTTTAATATATATATATAGAAAAAAATATACATTATCTTTGAATCAGTTGAGGTCTGGAGCTGGCATGTCAGTAACTGCTAGTATTCTTTTGTTAATTTATGTATCATTATCATTTTGTTTAGTTTCTTTTGTTACCTATATTCTGACATTTGTCTCAACGGTCTTCTTTTGAACTGAGTTTTACTGTGTGTATTGTTGTGTTTCGGTTTTTCTACATTGGGAAGAGGTATAGGGGAGGGTTGAGATCTCAAAAAAACACATTTAACCCAACATAATTTTTGCGTCTGTACCAAGTCAGGAGCTTAATGGCATTTTCTTAGTCTTCTACGATTTATACTTTTAGTTTCTTGTAAATATTTTCGAGTTTAGTATGATTTTCATTATAACTAAACTAGTATACATTTTGTTTAGGGGCCCACTAAAGCACTCCTCTGGGTGGGGGAGTTTCTTGCTGCATTAAAGACCCATTAGTGGCCCTTGGCTGTTGTCTGCTCTTTGGTTGGGTTGTTGTCTATTTGACACATTCCCAATTTCCATTTTTAATTTTATAGAGATTTCAATGTTTGCCTGTCCACATGAAAATCAGAGAAAGACAATCTGATGGACATCAACATTGCTTATAAGTTCAAAGTCACTGGACCAATAATGAGTGCTTTTTATATAAATATGAAACTTATTCATAACAACTATTTGTTTTGATTGCCGGTGGACAAGACATGCAAGATAACCATAAGAATTTAAGTTAATTAGTTTATCATACTGTATTTCTATTTGATAAAATAATACTAATTGTAACATAATAAAGCATTTTTCCTTTGAATTTTTTATGTGATAATTTGCTTAATAGTTCGTTTTTTGAAAATACATAGTTTAATAAAAAGATTGATATGTTATTCCATTAAAAACAATCATGACGTACTTTGTCCTTCCAACTTCATGTAGATAGGTAGAGCTTTGACTGAGGTTTAATCTGATATTTTGTATGTTAAACCATGATTTAAACTCCGCTATTTTGTTACGTCTCCATGTGATTGACAATTTAAATGCACAAGGACAAGAATTTCGCTTATTTTACAAATAGGATTTCTACTTTCCGTCACTGACTTAATAATTTTAACAAAATTTTTAGACACACCTCTTACAACTCGGGTGGGTAGGGGGCGGCGGTTAATACAAATATTAGTATTGCAATTAAATTTTGTCGGGGAAAATCTTTTTTTTTTAAAGATTTTTTTATGACAAATCAGAGCCGGAATAATTTGCTCTAAAATTTCACAGGCCCCCAAAAAATCAGATGGTATGTGCCTTAGAAGAACCCTAGTTGCTCAATTCAAAAAACTAACTTTTTGTCATAACGGATGTGCTGTATTCCCAACTGGATCTGTTTCCTCTTGCGCGTGCTAAGCAGCGGGCTAAAAATAGGATAAAAAATCACCAGGCCACTTTTGAATGATGTTACAAAACATATACACCAGGCCTTACTCATTAACATATATTTAAACAAACTCATCCTGCGGATTCATTGTTTAAATATGTTAACTCGTAAATAGTTTGGTATATATAATACTTACCATTTGATAATCCACCATCCTCTATCATTGCTGAACATGCTGAATCTGTGTCATCATTATCATCATTACCAATGTTATCATCAGAGTCCAAAAATGGAGTTAAATCAAATACTTGTAAATAAAGAAAAATAAAAAACTTACAATTTAACCATTCTGTTTAAAGTGACATGAATAAGTAAGCAAAATTTCCATTATGCCATGATATAGACAAGATATTGAGTAATATTCATTTTCTACATTGTAAAATAAATATATAATAGTAGAATAGTCACTTCAATGCAGCTTTTCTCAAAATATGACATACAATTAAACAAATATATTATAAAGCTTAGGGATATGAATTTATTTGCAGAATCTAAACATTACATTGCTATAAAACCAAACAAAGAGTGCAGACACTAAGATGCCTGTCCTGCTATGCTAAACTTTATTAAATTCTAGTGTTTTTTAAAGTCTTCGAGATCAATGTGTATCTGTATAGTTATTCATCCTCTTATAGACTTTCAGAAAATATCATTTGGGAGTAGTGAGCTAAAATTCATGTATATAAAAACATTTTTAAAACAATCAGTGAAGCATAAAGGCCAAGAACAAAGGTCATAGATGCCAGCAGAAATGTCTTATTATAAAGCACCTGTACACAAGATACATGTATGAAGTACCATTTGACAGAGTTTCTGGAAATCTCTTTTCCCTAGTGGTCCTTCATGTCCTTAATGAAAACCTGTTGGTCCTCATTTTTAATTCAGTCTCCTATGATGGAACTCATCTAATTATTTTGTCATATTAATAACAAGAGAGTGCACATGCTGAAATGTCTTGCCTTCTCTACTAATCATTGATATCATGTTGGTAGTCCAAAATATAAACCTTTACTACAACTATCATATAAACTTAACATGATCCAAAAAAATGAGATCAAAGTTATATAAATCAATAAAGAAATACATGTACACCTTACAATCATTCAATACACTAAGTATAGTCCTGATACATGTGATAGTTGACCTATTACTTATAGTTTCTTAGAAACAGACTTAACCATGAAAACTAAACATTGATTAATGAACCATGAAATTAGGGTCAAGGTCAGATGAAACATGCCGGGCAGACCAGAGCAGCTTACAATTCTTCCATACAACAAATATAGTTAACTTATAGTTACTTATAGTTTAAAAAAACAGACCAAAATACAAAAACTTAACACAAAGCAATGAACTGTGAATATGAGGTCAAGGTCAAATAAAACCTGCCAAACTGACATGCACATCATAAAATATTCCCCTACACCAAATATAGTTGAAATATTTCTTTTCAACTGTCTCCCCTCAACATACTTTGGCAATATTCTTGTCATTAATACAACATACAAAAGCTCTACATTTACATGGACTTTTAACAAAGAATAAACTTATGTATTTAACAAAAAATCATGAATTAACTATAGGTGGTGTCAGGCAAATGTCTGTTTAACTGTAACAAACCATATGTAGGGAAAGTTCCATGTTGGACACCACCCCAACCGCAAGCTCTGGATCTGCAATTGATATATAAAAGTTTATGCAAAGGAGCTTTCAATGCCACAGGCATGACAGGCTGATTAGCAACTTTGAAACTTTTTTTCTGAAGGCAAAACATAAAGAACATACCATTCATGCCATTATATACCATTCTATTCTAAGATATAAGAAAACACAGTAAACAATAACAAGTGTGTCAATTTTGCATAATATCACATTTTCATCAACATAAAATAATACCACACTTACCATTTGATAATCCACCATTCTCAATCATTGCTGAATCTGTGTCATCATTATCATCATTACCAATGTTATCATCAGAGTCCAAAAATGGAGTTAAATCAAATACCTGTCCTGTAAATAAAACAAAAAAGTTCATTAAAACAACTTTGTTTTCATTGATCATGACACAAATGTGTGCACACACTGAAATGTCTCACCTTCTTTACTAACCATCTAACCATTGATATAAAGTTGATAGTCCTAATTATATAAATATAAAGCTTTACTACAACAATCACATAAACTTAACATGATCCAAGAAAATGAGGTCATAGTAATCAGTGTTCTCCTTTTTTCACTAAGGTAAGGTGGGTGTTTTGAAAAAAACACTTGCAACCGGGTGATTTTTTTTAACATTTTCAACCGGGTTTTATTTTTTTTCAGTTTTACTGTGGGTTGGTGTTACAAATAGAAGGATTAGTATTGTATTCACATTTAATGGAATTGAACCATTCTTCTGCTATCGCTGCTAGCCTTTCATTAAATGATTTGACAAATTAGTTTTGTGCATCTCGGATAGCAGATCATAATGGCTTTTGCAAGACTCCCTCCTCTGACGAAGTCTGCTCATGCATGGCCTTTCGAACCAAGTTTCTCTTGTGTTCCTTGCTTTAGTGCTGTATTTTTGGCAGAAAGAACAGTAATATCCTTCTGTGACGATTATCCATGATTTAAAGTCCTGTTCATATTTATCACCACCCCTCAAATGAGGGGTTACCTCTCCATGTAATGACTATCCCTTTTATGTAGGGTACATTTAAAGAGAAACAAACGAGGACATATTTGTTTCTGACCTTTTTATTATCATGGACACTCTTTTAGAAAAGTTTACTAAATAAAACGATTTCCCCCTTTTAAGCTAATTAATACATCTAAGTTTTTCTATTTTCTTCTTCAACAGTAATATGACCCCTTGCCTGATGGAGAGTCCCTTATTTAAGGGATATCCCTCATTTTGGGATTGTTCCCAACCTGTTTATCTTCGCGATCGCCTGTGTGCCTTTTCTGTTGTTTTGATACTTTTTTTTTCAATTTCAATTCAACTATCCGTTTTAGTTGACTTATATGGCTTAGAATTTCCTAATCACCATCGTCATCCGCCTTTCCATTCCCCCGATTGATAAAAAGAAAACATTGAAATTTAACGATCCGCCATTTTTTGTCAATGAAAACAAACTGCGAGGCGCGATTAGTATTTAAATGTTTACGGTGAGGAACCGAAAAAAGTCCGGAATTTGAAAAAAAGGCCGACCACCTCCTCAAATGGAAAGGTGGTCAGATTTGAAAAGAAAGTGGTCGGCACACCCGGCTTTAATGCCGAATGGAAAACACTGGTAATATATACCAAGAGAAATACATGTACACCTTACAATCATTCAAAAAACTAAATAGAGTTGACCTATTGCTTAAAGTTGATAATTTTCAACACACTACATCATTTGTGTACATATTACAACATTAGTATAAAAGTAATTCTCTAGCCATGTCAGTTTATCTTCCTGTTTCAGTGTACAACTATCATGATGCTGACTATGCAATTTAGTTAAAATGTGTGAACTATAACACTTATCTTAATAATGATTAAACCTAAATTCTAGCTTTATACATGTATTCTTATGAATACTAGGTTTCTCACTTCTTTCTACAAATGCTAACCAAACACTGGTTTCTGGGTCTGTATGAATTTTCTATTAAAATAAAACACCATACATGTCATACTAAGAAACATGCATGTAATGTAATTATACACATGTACTAACCATGCTAACTTTCAATCAGAGTAAAATAACACTAATCATTTTGCTAATTACCATTTGAAAATTCATCATTCTCAATTTTTCCTGAATCCGAATCTGTGCCATCATTATCATCAGATTCCAAAAATGGAGTTAAATCAAATCCTTGTCCTGTAAATATATACAATACAATTTTAAAATCTTAATCAGTACATCACATACTTTTTCCCGGGTACTTATTTTTCGTGATTTTGGTATTGTAGATATATTTGCATATACATGATGTAGGAATAGGCCAAATGAAAACTGTCTGACAGGCCAGAATCTAAACATTACATTGCTATAAAACCAAACAAAGAGTGCAGACACTAAGATGCCTGGCCTGCTATGCTAAACTTTATTAAATTCTAGTGTTTTTTAAAGTCTTCGAGATCAATGTGTATCTGTATAGTTATTCATCCTCTTATAGACTTTCAGAAAATATCATTTGGGAGTAGTGAGCTAAAATTCATGTATATAAAAACATTTTTAAAACAATCAGTGAAGCATAAAGGCCAAGAACAAAGGTCATAGATGCCAGCAGAAATGTCTTATTATAAAGCACCTGTACACAAGATACATGTATGAAGTACCATTTGACAGAGTTTCTGGAAATCTCTTTTCCCTAGTGGTCCTTCATGTCCTTAATGAAAACCTGTTGGTCCTCATTTTTAATTCAGTCTCCTATGATGGAACTCATCTAATTATTTTGTCATATTAATAACAAGAGAGTGCACATGCTGAAATGTCTTGCCTTCTCTACTAATCATTGATATCATGTTGGTAGTCCAAAATATAAACCTTTACTACAACTATCATATAAACTTAACATGATCCAAAAAAATGAGATCAAAGTTATATAAATCAATAAAGAAATACATGTACACCTTACAATCATTCAATACACTAAGTATAGTCCTGATACATGTGATAGTTGACCTATTACTTATAGTTTCTTAGAAACAGACTTAACCATGAAAACTAAACATTGATTAATGAACCATGAAATTAGGGTCAAGGTCAGATGAAACATGCCGGGCAGACCAGAGCAGCTTACAATTCTTCCATACAACAAATATAGTTAACTTATAGTTACTTATAGTTTAAAAAAACAGACCAAAATACAAAAACTAAACACAAAGCAATGAACCGTGAATATGAGGTCAAGGTCAAATAAAACCTGCCAAACTGACATGCACATCATAAAATATTCCCCTACACCAAATATAGTTGAAATATTTCTTTTCAACTGTCTCCCCTCAACATACTTTGACAATATTCTTGTCATTAATACAACATACAAAAGCTCTACATTTACATGGACTTTTAACAAAGAATAAACTTATGTATTTAACAAAAAATCATGAATTAACTATAGGTGGTGTCAGGCAAATGTCTGTTTAACTGTAACAAACCATATGTAGGGAAAGTTCCATGTTGGACAACACCCCAACCGCAAGCTCTGGATCTGCAATTGATATATAAAAGTTTATGCAAAGGAGCTTTCCATGCCACAGGCATGACAGGCTGATTAGCAACTTTGAAACTTTTTTTCTGAAGGCAAAACATAAAGAACATACCATTCATGCCATTATATACCATTCTATTCTAAGATATAAGAAAACACAGTAAACAATAACAAGTGTGTCAATTTTGCATAATCATGATAATATCACATTTTCATCAACATAAAATAATACCACACTTACCATTTGATAATCCACCATTCTCAATCATTGCTGAATCTGTGTCATCATTATCATCATTACCAATGTTATCATCAGAGTCCAAAAATGGAGTTAAATCAAATACCTGTCCTGTAAATAAAACAAAAAAGTTCATTAAAACAACTTTGTTTTCATTGATCATGACACAAATGTGTGCACACACTGAAATGTCTCACCTTCTTTACTAACCATCTAACCATTGATATAAAGTTGATAGTCCTAATTATATAAATATAAAGCTTTACTACAACAATCACATAAACTTAACATGATCCAAGAAAATGAGGTCATAGTAATCAGTGTTCTCCTTTTTTCACTAAGGTAAGGTGGGTGTTTTGAAAAAAACACTTGCAACCGGGTGATTTTTTTTAACATTTTCAACCGGGTTTTATTTTTTTTCAGTTTTACTGTGGGTTGGTGTTACAAATAGAAGGATTAGTATTGTATTCACATTTAATGGAATTGAACCATTCTTCTGCTATCGCTGCTAGCCTTTCATTAAATGATTTGACAAATTAGTTTTGTGCATCTCGGATAGCAGATCATAATGGCTTTTGCAAGACTCCCTCCTCTGACGAAGTCTGCTCATGCATGGCCTTTCGAACCAAGTTTCTCTTGTGTTCCTTGCTTTAGTGCTGTATTTTTGGCAGAAAGAACAGTAATATCCTTCTGTGACGATTATCCATGATTTAAAGTCCTGTTCATATTTATCACCACCCCTCAAATGAGGGGTTACCTCTCCATGTAATGACTATCCCTTTTATGTAGGGTACATTTAAAGAGAAACAAACGAGGACATATTTGTTTCTGACCTTTTCACTCTTTTAGAAAAGTTTACTAAATAAAACGATTTCCCCCTTTTAAGCTAATTAATACATCTAAGTTTTTCTATTTTCTTCTTCAACAGTAATATGACCCCTTGCCTGATGGAGAGTCCCTTATTTAAGGGATATCCCTCATTTTGGGATTGTTCCCAACCTGTTTATCTTCGCGATCGCCTGTGTGCCTTTTCTGTTGTTTTGATACTTTTTTTTTCAATTTCAATTCAACTATCCGTTTTAGTTGACTTATATGGCTTAGAATTTCCTAATCACCATCGTCATCTGCCTTTCCATTCCCCCGATTGATAAAAAGAAAACATTGAAATTTAACGATCCGCCATTTTTTGTCAATGAAAACAAACTGCGAGGCGCGATTAGTATTTAAATGTTTACGGTGCGGAACCGAAAAAAGTCCGGAATTTGAAAAAAAGGCCGACCACCTCCTCAAATGGAAAGGTGGTCAGATTTGAAAAGAAAGTGGTCGGCACACCCGGCTTAAATGCCGAATGGAAAACACTGGTAATATATACCAAGAGAAATACATGTACACCTTACAATCATTCAAAAAACTAAATAGAGTTGACCTATTGCTTAAAGTTGATAATTTTCAACACACTACATCATTTGTGTACATATTACAACATTAGTATAAAAGTAATTCTCTAGCCATGTCAGTTTATCTTCCTGTTTCAGTGTACAACTATCATGATGCTGACTATGCAATTTAGTTAAAATGTGTGAACTATAACACTTATCTTAATAATGATTAAACCTAAATTCTAGCTTTATACATGTATTCTTATGAATACTAGGTTTCTCACTTCTTTCTACAAATGCTAACCAAACACTGGTTTCTGGGTCTGTATGAATTTTCTATTAAAATAAAACACCATACATGTCATACTAAGAAACATGCATGTAATGTAATTATACACATGTACTAACCATGCTAACTTTCAATCAGAGTAAAATAACACTAATCATTTTGCTAATTACCATTTGAAAATTCATCATTCTCAATTTTTCCTGAATCCGAATCTGTGCCATCATTATCATCAGATTCCAAAAATGGAGTTAAATCAAATCCTTGTCCTGTAAATATATACAATACAATTTTAAAATCTTAATCAGTACATCACATACTTTTTCCCGGGTACTTATTTTTCGTGATTTTGGTATTGTAGATATATTTGCATATACATGATGTAGGAATAGGCCAAATGAAAACTGTCTGACAGGCCTTATTATGGACAAGACAAGACAAGACAAGACAAGACAAATACTTTATTAGAGTCTCACCTCAAAATTGACATACATTTATAAAATTAAAGTAATATTTAAAACAACATGAGCCACTCTAAAAAGAGTTGTGAGAGACTATAAAATTTCTACAAAACACATTATTATCTACAATTATATAAAATACCTTTTCTTTTTAATAATACATCATAGCAGATTTTGGCTAAAGAGTAACACACATTTTCATCAGTGAATAAAAATTTGAATTTATCATCATCAGACAAATTAACAAAATCACAATTAAAAGAGCTAGCATGTCTAAATAAAATAGCTCGTAAATCTGCATATACTGGGCAGTTAATTAAGACATGTTTCTCATCCTCAATAATGTTATTTTTCTTACATTGCTCATTAAAACATAATCTATTGTCAACCATAATGCCTTCATATCGGCCAGTTTCTATTCTCAGAGGTGCAACACCACATCTAAATTTAGCATATGCACTCTTATATTTTCCAGGCATATTAATACATAAATATTTTTCTCTATTAAAACATTGCTTAAACATTCTATACGTTCGCAATTTACTTCTTTCAATGTACATTAAGTCAGAGTACCACTTCTCTTTATATCTTCAAAAAGAATGGATCATGTAAGACACATGTATGCAAATAGCTAGTAAAGTATCCTACTGCTCATGATAACATGAACATTAACATTACAGAAAATTTTAACTTTTTTTCAAGTGGTCAATGAAACCATTTAAATTAGGTCAGGCACAATTGACATATGACAGAAGGGATGTTTTTAACATAAGGCATCTTGTACAAACATGACAAAGTAAAAAAAGGTCAAAAGACATTGATTTTAAACATGATGGTAGCCTCACATAACTATATCAAAAATCAGCTCAAAATCTGGAGGGGAAAAGAGAAAAAGTCTGTATTACTGTGATTTTCAATAATTTCTTAAAGTCCAAAGCCCGTAATTTTAGCAAAAATTAGTGGAGCGGAACGAAACCTAAAATTCATCAGTTACTAATCATGGTTAACTCACATACCAGAAATTAGCCAAATATCTGAAGGCGTTTAGAAAAAAACTCTGTATAATGGTTTGTTGCGGAATGACAGAAAGAAGGAATTATGGACAAGGGTAAAACTATATGGCACTAACAACTTTGTTGAGGGGCCATAAAAATGTATATCCCCTAAACAAGTCTGTTTTTCTTGTCCGATGACACTACATACATTAACATGATTAAGGAATGTATGGTGTCAATTTTTTATATAGCTGAATATATAGACTAAGTAATACCATATGCACCATACACATGATTTGCACCAAAATAAATGCATGAAATGTAAATCATCTCTATTCTTTTGACAGATATAAAAGAGAAGCAAAAACAGACCTACCTGAATCTAAGTTGGAAGGTCTGTGTGTCAAAATAAATGTAATAGTGCCATGAATTAGACTTGGTACATCAGGGTGTTGCAAGGTGATTTGTTTAAAATTGTCACATAAATATTTTGTGAGTGATGTTCTTTGCTCCTCAGTCAAACTCCTAGTTTCATCATTGTAGTCCTCACAACTATCCAAGGGATCTCCTATTTTTGGCATTAATTTAATGGTTTTTGAACAATTTTGAATATATTTCAAAATATCTAGATGAATATTGCTTATATCCAGCATTAACTTTGAAAAGTCGCCTTTAGTAAATTTCTCTCCTTGCTCTGATGTATCTTTGGGACAACATAGAAAGGTTTTTGTTAAGTTTGTCCTTTGTTGATGAGTTTCATCAATCTTTTGAACATTAATTGATTTCGTTTCAAAATTGTCTCTTCTTTCAGGGGGGTTCCTTTTTATGTGAATTTCTGATGATTTCTTTTCTACAAATAAATTTAGATCTTTAATATAAAATGGAAAAAAAAATCAAACTATTTATAAATGTAAAATGGAACAAACATTATTATGATTGTTCATGTTGTTATGACTTGATGTAGATCTTTAGAAGTCTTATGTTTAATAGTGATGTTGGGTTTCCTCTTTCATTCCTTTAAACCTGCATACAAATTTATACATGTTATAGATAACACTTACAAGTTACATCCTTGTAATTTGATCATCATGCAAATCATCTGAGAAAATAAAATATTGTTGAAGTCCAGCATAACATAAAATGTGAAGTTTATCAACAGAATTTGTGAGAAAGTTTTTTAATTTTTTAATTTTTGATAATAAAAATAATGCAATGTTCATTTCCTTAAAATGAATGCTATTCTTCTCTTGTATGATTTTTTTCATAATTTTGAGCTTTAAGATATAGATTTGAAAACAATACATTTATTTTAGTATTTCTGTTCTCAACCCTGTAAATGGTACATGTACATATTATAACACAATTTCCTCTATACATTGACATACAAATAATAGGGTTTTTTTTATTAAGAGGTTAACACAGTAAGCTGTACATGTAGGACTGTTCTTTCCTGAGGCCATTACAAATATACATGTATTATTTAGGTGTACACACATTTTGAGATCAATTTGTAGTCAATTTCCAGCTCTTTCATTTCCAAGATTAGTGCAAGAATACTTTAAAATAGACCGAATTCTTTTGTCACTATAATGCATATATTTACTAATTTACATTTGCTTTTTATAGATTTTGCTATTTTTTAATTATTTTTTTAAATATCAGTATATTGCAAAATATTTTTTTTAAATTAGAAAATAGCAAAATCAATAAAAAGCAAATGTAAATTAGTAGATATATATGCATTTTAGGAACAGAAGAATTCGGTCTAACTTTAAAGTTCATACCAAACTACATATATATACATTCTCATATCATTTACACTACCTTGGAGGCTATTTCTATAACTTTCTTCTGCATGACCATTGACATGAAAGTTGCTGTTGGAAGGTGTGCAGAGGTCACAATTTTTCACATTCACACTGTTGTCATTTGTCACTGTCATGACTGTACATGTACAATTTATAGCCTCTGAAAAAAATTTCTATACTGTAGTATTATCATTTACATCTATTTTACATACCTGGTACGCACATACATGTATTTTGAACAAAGGCTAGCTTAATATATTAAATATGGACATAACCGTGACACTAAAAAATCCATGGACGTTGATGGAGGTCCACAAATAGTCAACTTTAAACATGAGGCTCACCTGATTTATTTTTATTTGCATCAATGATTGTTTCAATATTTTAAACATGATCAATGTACTGTAAATTCAGAAATTAGTGCGAGGTTTGTGTTAAATTGCGAAAAAATGCGACAGAGCTGTAAGAGCATTAATTTGAACTTGCATTTTGAAATATTTTAAATCCTCAAAAGGACTAGATATGATTCTAAAAAAAAGCTGTGACGTAATCAACATTTACTATTCATAACATGATGGTAAAGGTCATTTGACCACAACTAAGATGCCTAAAACTCTGCATAGAAGTGTTATTATTGCTTGAATTATTAAACACCATTTTATTTCTGCCAGCTTATTAAGTTCAAAAAAATTCTACCCTTCCCCGAATGATTATCAGGCCCAAATTCACTTTAGTCAATGAAAATATGTTGCCGCCTGCTTCCCCATTTTGAGTTTTTCAAATCACGTGACTTTCATGTGATATGGTTTTATGTTTAAGCGGGAATCACTGTAGATCATATGATTGTCGCTTATATAATTTTCTATGCTTTATGGATTTTTTTTCATTCAACATGTTCAATGCATGAAGTATTTACTGACAAATGTATTATTGACAATGTTGTTTTATGAATGCAATTACTATTTATCTTCAAATAAATGGAATAAATATATCTCCTTCATAATTTTTTAACAATTTTATTTAAAATTTGGAAAAAAAATATAGTATAGGTGCCAATTAAATTGATTAAAAATTTTGAGTTACTATCATCATAATCATCAAAATGAATGAAAATGTCAAAGGTGCAAATGGTTTATACTGGTTTGTTTACAGTGCATCATTACTGGGGTATCTGGTCTGTCCGCGCCTAATACAGTTTTGCACCCTACACATTCGCACCTCGCACCCAAGGTCCGTTCCCACCCAATTTAAAAAAAAATTCCAGTTGAATAATTAGAAAATCAAGATTGTTGTTTTTAATTGATTTGATATAAATACTGTATTTCGCTTGGAATGAGTAAAAACATTGAAGATTATAAATGAAAAACACAAAAGATTTTAACAGCTTGGCCCCTTTTATCTGAAAAAATGGAACAAAAATCATAGCAATGCCCTTACCAACACATGATTAAAATTTATTCAACACAAACAAATATGTTGTCATAGTCTCACTTTATTTTGAAACAATGAAATAAAAGTAAGCAATCTGACACTTGACCAAAACAAGATTAAGATTTATACAACATAAAAAAAAACTTGTTGTTTCACTTAGAGGTCAGGAATACACAAAACCAATAAAAAATGAGGATTTCTTTTTGTCGAGTATCAAGTATCGAGTAACAAAAAGTGAGTATCGAGCTATAAAAAGTGAGTATCGAGTTACAAAAAGCGAGTAGCGAGTAACAAAAAGTGAGTAACGAGTTATTAAAAGTGAGTATCGAGTTACAAAAAGCGAGTAGCGAGTAACAAAAAGTGAGTAACGAGTTATAAAAAGTGAGTATCGAGTTACAAAAAGCGAGTAGCGAGTAACAAAAAGTGAGTAGCGAGTAACAAAAACCTAGTATCGAGTTATAAAAAGTGAGTATCGAGTTATAAAAAGTGAGTATCGAGTTATAAAAAATGAGTAGCGAGTTATAAAAGGTGAGTAGCGAGTAACAAAAAGTGAGTAGCGAGTTATAAAAAGTGAGTAGCGAGTTATAAAAAGTGAGTAGCGAGTAACAAAAAGTGAGTAGCGAGTTATAAAAAGTGAGTAGCGAGTAACAAAAAACGAGTATCGAGTTATAAAAAGTGAGTAGCGAGTAACAAAAACCTAGTATCGAGTTATAAAAAGTGAGTATCGAGTTATAAAAAGTGAGTATCGAGTTATAAAAAGTGAGTAGCGAGTAACAAAAGGTACTTATCATTTTTATATGAGCGCATCATAGTCCATTGCAAAGGATATTCATTTTAGTTCATTAATTTAAATTGATATATTTTGTTTGCCAATTTGAAAGAACTAATGTTAAAGTAATATACTAAAATACATATCATTCTTATAAATGCAGTAAGACTTTGCAAGACCCCCATGTGTGTTTAAGTTTGCTTACGCCCATTTCGTTGTGTCACAGCCAACTACCTTATCCCTAGATGATCATGTGTCTATATTAAACTATAAACAGAGACATCTTTATTAAAATAGTACGTAAGCTTGAAATTTCCAATTAATATAAAAAAATAATGAAAATAATAGTGAAAACCTATCTGTAAAATACACCTTTTCTTTACAATTAAGGAACTGAAATTAGATACAAGGAAAGAATTTTACTTTTCAAATTAAATTTTGAATTTGTAAACTTATGACAAGGTTTATAATATGTTATCCTCAATTGGAACTTTAAATAGTAATTTTTGGATTCAAAACCTATGACTGTAATTTTTGCTCTAGTAATGATATAGGTGATGAATTTCATTACTTGTTCCATTGTAAAAGAATATTTTTATAACCATACCATAACGCTTGTTTGGAGATGAATTAAAATTGAGAATGGAAATGGGGAATGTGTCAAAGAGGCAACAACCCGACCAAAGAACAGACAACAGCAGAAGGTCACAAACAGGTCTTCAATGCAGAGAGAAATTCCCACACCAGGAGGCGTCCTTCAGCTGGCCCATAAACAAATATCTATACTACATGAACTAGTTCAGTGCTAATGAACACCATACTCAACTCCTAATTGTACACAAGAAACAAAAATTAAAAATAATACAAGTCTAATTAGTATTCTTCTTGACATGCTAGTGCTTTGTATTGGAAAACGAAACAACATAACTCCGGGGAGGACTGATGCTTTAATTTCAATTTGTATATTGGTGTTTGAATAAAAGATTTTTCATAATTACATTTTGTATTTTTATGAATAAATTTACAAATTAGCTAATTATGAGAATATTTATCAAAACGTTAAGCAATAATCCAGGAAACATACACTATATCTGTATTAGTTTTGTTAAAAAATGCATATTAATATTGGTAGTAAGGACCTACATGTAGTTCTTAATTGAGATCCTCATCAGATATCCCTGGCCATATATTTTCCTTTTTGTCATATAAAGAAATGCTCGAAGTTAATATGTACGTACGGGAAACAAGGAACATTATCCCCAGACAAAAAAAAATGATTCTAAATACATAGATATAGGAAAATGTGGTATATGAGTGCAATGAGACAGACTCTCCATCCAAGTAACAATTTATAAAGGTAAATCATTGTAGGTAAAAAAAAAACAGCCTTCAACACGGAGCCTTGGTTCACACCGAACAACAAGCTACACGTTCATAAAAGATGAATTTTATTACAAAGGATAATCCTCATGAATTATACTGGAATTGTCCTTTGACCTCACTGATATTAATATGTTTATGTGTTGATCTGTGATGGGTATATATGTTAATGAAATCCTTCACCGAATACGGGACCACCATATTACTAGTGGTAGACCCTAATGTTCAACAGTCTTCAATTTCTACCAAATATGGGCTGTCAAAAAAAAAATGCTAACATTCCAATTTTCAATAACAGTTAACAGCAAATATATTATCACAAAAACAGATAACAAAAACCCTAATAGTCCAATAACAGCTAACAATGAATAAGACAATAACAGCTAACAGCAAATATATTTTCAGAATAACAGATAACAAAGAATCAATTTGCCCCATAACAGCATAACAGTTAAACCACTTGCTCCCCTCTTTGGTTGCCAATGAGACATATCTCCATCCATGACAAAATCTCTTCAATGTAAGCAATTATAGGTCACAGTACAGCCTTCAACATGGAGCATTGGCGTGTGCCGCAAAGTAAGCTGTAATCCCCCAACTTCACATGTAAAACAATTCAGATGAGATTAAACAACACCCAGATTTAAATACGAAATCATCAATGTTAAAACATGTATATATGAATTAAAGTAACAAGAGACAACAAAAATCATAGATTTCTTACTTGGAACAGGTAAGTTAGGAAACCGTATATATATTTAGGGAGGTTAAAAGTATGTGCAGTATCTGTCCCTTTCCTCTAACATAGGACAGTGGCATTACCGGTACAGCACAACATAAGAACAACCAAGTAAAACTCTGAAGAGAACAGCTTTTAAGTTTTAACTCATCGGGTCGATACTAAGCAAACTATAAACAAATAATCAGGTTAGATGACGAAATAAAAACATTTATTCTGATTTAGAGTGATTTATAAATAAAGTAAAACGACTATCCTTTGCAATGAATTCATATAAAATAGCATGGTATCAAATTGTATTGAAAGCCTTCAGAATTAGTAAGTAATGAAAAGGGAAACAAACCATGAGATGATCATTCGTTGAAAAACCAAAAATATAAATGATAGCTTTTGTTACTCGATACTCACTTTTTATAACTCGATACTCACTTTTTGTTACTCGCTACTCACTTTTTATAACTCGATACTCGCTTTTTGTTACTCGCTACTCACTTTTTATAACTCGATACTCACTTTTTATAACTCGATACTTGCTTTTTGTTACTCGCTACTCACTTTTATAACTCGATACTCGCTTTTTATAACTCGCTAGTCACTTTTTGTTACTTGCTACTCACTTTTTATAACTCGATACTCGCTTTTTGTTACTCGCTACTCACTTTTTATAACTCGATACTCACCTTTCATAACTTGATACTCGCTTTTTGCAACTTGATACTTGCTACTCGACTAAAAGTAAATCTCATAAAAAATGGTCCTGAACGTGTAGGGTGTGAAAGTGAAAGGGGGCGAATGTAATAGGGTGCAAACATGAATGGGCGCCAATGGACCAGGATTCCATTACTGGTACCCATCATTAATTGGGGGTCTCATTGGGGGGTTCTGATCCCGGATCCCGCTTACTGTTTTGTCAGATTCCCGTATCCCGCTTACACTAGGTACATAAGCAAATCTCAAGTTGAATATACATAACTTAGTCATGTTAGTCTTTAGTTGTTTTATGTCACATACTTTGTAGTCTTTGAATTCACAGAAACGTATCCTCATAGCAGCAAGACAACAGTATAGCAACTAGCTTCAGACAAGTTAACATGAAACATCAACAATAGGCGGCGACTTCTACACATTCAATTATATACACACAACGCAACACTATTCTAAAAAATATCAGGGCAAACAGGTTTCAGGGCGAACAGAAACTAGGGCGAACCAAAATCTGGGAATGGACCCGGTTTCTGTGTTCATCATTACTGGGGTTCGTTTTAGATTGCGTTTGCTTTCCACTTGTCCATATTTTACTTTTAGGTAGACCAAATAATAATGACTTCTTGAAAGGCTAATATATTGTTTTTCTTTGACGCTTTACATAGGAAGGCGTCACACCAAAAATTTAAAACAGCCTTACAAGACAACATAATGTTTTTGACCAACTTTTAGTGTTTTAGGATGACCACGAAGTCGCTTCAATTTTACTTACAACAAGTGTGAGTTCGTGGTCTAGTGGTTAAGACAGATGGCTACAGTGCTGAAGGTCCCGAGTTCGATTCTCACTCGGGGTGCTTAAAATATCAGTACATTAGAAGGGTAATTTTCACCCTCTCACACACATCTCTGGTACCCAGACCGGAGTTTAAACTAGAATGGGTACGTTGGGGGCCTCGGTTGGTCAAAGTGTCCCTACTTTGACCTGGAGATCAATCTTCTGATATCTCTCTGGTTTGTCTGTTTCCACCGAGTGGCCCGGTGGTTCTCTCCGAGTACTTCGGCTTCCTCCACCACAATAACAGACTTCCCGGTGTCCTAGCACTCCCTTTGTGTTGAATTGGGTGGGGATTGTTTGTCCTTGTAAAAATAATTGTCGTATAAATATACGTTAGTGACACATCTCCATTAATCCCGTTAGGGAGTGTACATGGATGCCACTGTACCCTCGCAGCTTTCGAGGGGTTCTTCGGATATCGGAGGCATTTACCAGTACATACATACATACATACAATGTAATTTCGGTCGGTAGTTATATCCTGCATTCCTTGTTTGTCTATACATGTATTAGTCTATCTTGACATGTGTGGACCCTCATAGAACATTAAATTAGTTGTAATATTGTGCAGAAGTCCCCCTCGGATACATAGGAAGGGCACCATCTTCGAGCAAATCTTGGGGCGTGTTTTATTCAATCCGGTCTGTTCGGGGTTACACTAATGACTGGACCGAATGACCGGAACGAATGACAGGACCAAATGAAAATGCTAATATCTTTTTCATTTCTCAAAGGATTAATCTCAAATTTAAAATATAATAAGATTTAATCATTAAATATATAGATTAAAGACAAAAATTGTATATTTTTTCTTAAAGAAGCTTTAGTCCAAATAATTATGACGTCTGGGACGGCTATTTGAATTTTTTTCTGGGACGTCCTACGTCACGTCATAATTATTTGGACTAAAAGAAGCTTTAGAAAATGTGACCTGACCTCAACGCTGATAATGGCAGGACCAACATCGACAATGCCAGGACGAAATAAAAATGCTGATAACTTTTTTTATTTTTCCAAGGAATTATCTCAGATTTTGAAATATAAAAAAAGATGTCACCTTTAAATACAAAAAAATTATAAAAAATATAGATTTTTTTTCAAAAATCCTTTATTGGTATTAATTACCAATTTAAATAATTTTATTCAATCAATTTATGCAGTAAGATAATACATAAACTGAAGTTTTGTAAAAATACACGTGATTGTTTAACATTCAATATAGTCACTCACTGTTAAGTACATTTTATACACGTTTTTTTTTAATATTATTTAAGGAATGAATGTAAAAATATTGTTTTCTGTCTATTCGAAATAAAATCAAACATGTGTAGTGCACACTTCAAATAGATAGAAATAAATATCCCTGTCATCCCTTATAATTCAATTCCTGAAACTTGTCCACTGAACTTTAAAGCTTGTGTCCGACGCGCTTGCCTGACCACTCGACCACCTACCCTCTAGACAAATTTTACCAAACATTGAAATTGAATATATAAAACGAATCGATGAATTATTTTATACCTCGACTACTTAAATTACTTACCCATTGATAATTGAGATTTCACATGTAATCTTGAGGCGATAGTTATCCGGTCAACCAAGGGTTCCCTAGAATCATATCTCTCTTGGTCTCTCCATAGTCCCAAACCAATTCTGCACCTTTTGGTATATCAACTTTAGACACCAAGAAAAGTTTCTTACAACTTTGTCCTTTATCATGCACCACAGATATAAGTTTACAATTCGGAAACTGTTTCGAATGGTTGAAATATCGTGCTAAATTTTCTTCTTCCTTAAACAAATCTCCGAGCTTATTCCGATTAGCATCCAACACTAAACTCTTTACAGGATCAAATACTGCTACTGGAGGCAAATTGTTATCTGCATATTCCTTCTCTCGATCTTTATTTTCGGATTGTGTGATCCATTGTCCTTTGTATTCTGTTAAATGAAAATTCGATGGAATATTGCAGAGAGCGAAAACCCCACATCCAACGTTATTGTTCACAAATTTTCTTTCATAAAATTGTCTCTCGGAAATTGATTCTGTTGCCGAATGAATTGTTTTTCTGGATATTCTAGGCAAGTTTACATAATACCCCCTTGGTTTTGTACATTCTTTTATCTTGTGTATAATTGCAAGCTTTTTGAATCTTCTATAAAATCCCGAACTTGCTTGATGATGAAGGTCTACAGCCTCAGTTCGAGCACTTACGTATCTAAGGTAAATACGCTTTAAATCAGTACTTTTCACTGCAATGTCAGACGACTTCAGTAATTTCACAAAATCTTCAATATATGGAACAAATGCTCCAACGTCCCTTGGGTGTCGATTAGTTCCTCTTAAATTGGGATTCCTAGGCATTTAGCGTGCAGATGTACAACATTAGGAAATTCAAATTAGTCATTTTAAGTGTTATGTAACACGTAGGTTAATTGACATATCAAATGTAATTTAATAATTGTATGTTGAAAAGTTTACAAGGTGCTAGTTTCATTGGGATAGCGGTATTTGTGAACAATTGATAAGTGCATGCATACGATTCTCCTTTGAAAAAATCATTATGAATAACACAAAGGTGGGCTTAAGACAACATCCCGTTGGCCTTAATTTAAAAAGAAGTAGAAGATACCAAAGCCACATTCAAACTCATAAGTCGAACACAAACCGACAAAGTCATGACAAAAATGAAAAACGACGACAAGGCAAAATGCACTACACAAAACAAAACATTGAAAACTAAAGACTAAGCCACACGAACCCCACAAAAACAAGGGTGATCGCAGGTGATCCGGAAGGGTAAGCAGATCCTGCTCCACATGTGACACCCGTCGTTTTGCTTATGCATATATACAAATTAGGTGATCACATATCATTTGTAACGGTCAACCAACTCGTGATGGCGTCCGTAACATTTTCGCAGGGATTACTTTAACTTTACCACTTGGAACCCTAGGTTTTGTAGCTTTCTGGTAAGCAGCAACCCTCAATCAATAAAATCATCATAGGAAACGCAAGCCTCTGGAATATCGTATCAACTGTGAGATATATTCTCCATATGCAGGCGCTGCTGGAATGTTGCTACATAAAAATAGAAAGTTCACAATTGGAAAGCTGAAATCATCTCTTTTATCGTATAAATATCAGTAACTTACTATTTCAGTTTACTATTAATTACAACACAAAAAGAGGAACAATCAATACAAGTAAACATAAAACAGAACTATCCCTAGCTACATTATTAGCAGAAATTCATAAGACAGGTTAGGACGGAAAAACTAAATCAAACACAAACTAACGATCTCCTTTTTCTATCCATAACAATATGATAGTAATATTCATCAAATATATAACATAAAAAAGGCGGAATACAAAAATTATCTTAATATTGTCATTCTCTCATACACCCCTTACTTAAGAAAAAAATAAGTTGACGATCGCTCTTTCCTACCTACACACGTTTAAATTCTAAACAGCTTTTTTTCCCTTGTTGAAAAAATATCAGTAACTTACTATTGCACTTTCCTACCAATTACGACACAAAAAACCAGGTACAATTAATATAAGGAAACAAAACAACAAACTATCACTGTCTTCATTATGAGCAGAAGTTCATCAGACAGGTTATGACGAACAAACTGATCTCAAAACAAACTGGTGATCACCTTTTCCTAACAATAGCAAAATGATAGTAACTGTTATGTACATCAAAGATATAAGCTGAAAACGGCGGAATTCAATAATGATTTTAATGTTGCCATTCTGTCATAAACCACTTACTAAGAAAAAATTAAGTTGACGATCGCTCTTTCCTACCTACACACGTTTAATTTTGAACAAATTTTTTACTTCCAAAAAAAATAGTTTCCTACCAATTACGACACAGAACCAGGTATAATCAATATAAAGAAATATCAAAACAAACTAAGGCTTTATCTACATTAGCAGAAATACATGAGACAGGCGAGGACGGACAAGCTCTTTCGATCGCATTTTCTTATCAATGAGAATATGATAGCGATGTGCTTCAAAGCTATAAACCGAAAGGAGGTGGAATACAAAAATGATCTTATTATTGCCATTCTGTCATGAACCCCTTATTTCGAAAATCTTAAGTTGACGATCGCTCTTTACTACCTACACAGGTTTCAATTCTAAACGTCATTTTTCACTTGCTTAAAAATCATCACCAACTTACTTTTGCACTTTCATACAAATTACGATACAGAAAGACAATTAATATAAGGAAGAATAAAAACAAACTATCACTGTTAACATTATAAGAAGAACTTCATATGACCGGTAAGGACAGACAAACTGACGATTATCCTTTCCTAACAATAACAATATGTTAGTGATGTACATCAATGAAATAAGATAAAAAAAGGCGGAAAATTATCCTAATGTTGTCATTCCGTCATAAACCACTTACTAAGAAATATTTAAGTTGACGATCGCTCTTTCCTACCTACACACGTTTAATTTTGAACAAATTTTTTACTTCCAAAAAAAATAGTTTCCTACCAATTACGACACAGAACGAGGTATAATCAATATAAAGAAATATCAAAACAAACTAAGGCTTTATCTACATTAGCAGAAATACATGAGACAGGCGAGGACGGACAAGCTCTTTCGATCGCATTTTCTTATCAATGAGAATATGATAGCGATGTGCTTCAAAGCTTTAAACCGAAAGGAGGTGGAATACAAAAATGATCTTATTATTGCCATTCTGTCATGAACCCCTTATTTCGAAAATCTTAAGTTGACGATCGCTCTTTACTACCTACACAGGTTTAGATTCTAAACGTCATTTTTCACTTGCTTAAAAATCATCACCAACTTACTTTTGCACTTTCCTACAAATTACGATACAGAAAGACAATTAATATAAGGAAGAATAAAAACAAACTATCACTGTTAACATTATAAGAAGAACTTCATATGACCGGTAAGGACAGACAAACTGACGATTATCCTTTCCTAACAATTACAATATGTTAGTGTTGTACATCAATGAAATAAGATAAAAAAAGGCGGAAAATTATCCTAATGTTGTCATTCCGTCATAAACCACTTACTAAGAAATATTTAAGTTGACGATCGCTCTTTCCTACCTACACACGTTTAATTTTGAACAGAATGTTTTACTTCCAGAAAAATAGTTTCCTACCAATTACGACACAGAACGAGGTACAACCAATATAAAGAAATATCAAAACAAACTAAGGCTTTATCTACATTAGCAGAAATTCATAAGACAGGCGAGGACGGACAAGCTCTTTCGATCGCCCTTTCTTATCAATAAGAATATGATAGCGATGTGCTTCAAAGCTATAAACCGAAAGGAGGTGGAATACAAAAATGATCTTATTATTGCCATTCTGTCATGAACCCCTTATTTCGAAAATCTTAAGTTGACGATCGCTCTTTACTACCTACACAGGTTTAAATTCTAAACGTCATTTTTCACTTGCTAAAAATCATCACCAACTTACTTTTGCACTTTCCTTCAAATTACGACACAGAAAGACAATTTATATAAGGAAGAATTAAAACAAACTATCTCTGTTTACATTATAAACAGAACTGCATATGACCGGTAAGGACAGACAAACTAAATCAAACACAAACTAACGATTATAATTTCTTTTCAATAATAGTATGTTAGTGATGTACATCAATGAAATCAGATGAAAAAGGCGGAAAATTATCTTAATGTTGTCATTCCGTCATAAACTCCATACTAACAAAAAATAAAGTTGACGATCGCTCTTTCCTACCAACGCAGGTTTAAATTCTAAACGTCAGTTTTCACTTGCCAAAAAAAAGACCAGTAACTACGTTTTGTAATTAACTATCAACTACGACACAAAGGGGTACAATTAACACAAAGAAACATAAAACAAACAAAAAATGTATGTCTTCATTATTAACAGAACTATATAAACAGATTAGTACGGACAAATAAATCAAACCCAAAATAACGATCACCCTTTCCCATCAATAACAATATGATATAGTGATCAAAGGAATAAGCTGAAAAAATGCGGAAAAGGATCTCTTAATGTCGTCATGCCGTCATTAACCACATACTAACAAAAACTAAAGATGACAATCGCTCTTTCGTACCAACACACGTTTAAATTCAAAAAGTCATTCTCAAGTGCCGAAAGAATATCAGTAACTTACTATTTCAGTTTACTATTAATTACAACCCAAAAAGAGGAACAATCAATACAAGTAAACATAGAACAAAACTATCCCTAGCTACATTATTAGCAGAAATTCATAAGACAGGTTAGGACGGAAAAACGAAATCAAACACACACTAACGATCTCCTTTTTCTATCCATAACAATATGATAGTAATATGCATCAAATATATTACATAAAAAAGGCGGAATACAAAAATTATCTTAATATTGTCATTCTCTCATACACCCCTTACTTAAGAAAAAAATAAGTTGATGATCGCTCTTTCCTACCTACACACGTTTAAATTCTAAACAGCTTTTTTTCCCTTGTTGAAAAAATATCAGTAACTTACTATTGCACTTTCCTACCAATTACGACACAAAAAACCAGGTACAATTAATATAAGGAAACATAACAACAATCTATTGCTTTCTTCATTATGAGCAGAAGTTCATCAGACAGGTTATGACGAACAAACTGATCACAAAACAAACTGGTGATCGCCTATTCCTAACAATAGCAAAATGATAGTTATGTACATCAAAGATATATAAGCTGAAAACGGCGGAATTCAATAATGATTTTAATGTTGCCATTCTGTCATAAACCACTTACTAAGAAAAAATTAAGTTGACGATCGCTCTTTCCTACCTACACACGTTTAATTTTGAACAAATTTTTTACTTCCAAAAAAAATAGTTTCCTACCAATTACGACACAGAACGAGGTACAATCAATATAAAGAAATATCAAAACAAACTAAGGCTTTATCTACATTAGCAGAAATACATAAGACAGGCGAGGACGGACAAGCTCTTTCGATCGCATTTTCTTATCAATGAGAATATGATAGCGATGTGCTTCAAAGCTTTAAACCGAAAGGAGGTGGAATACAAAAATGATCTTATTATTGCCATTCTGTCATGAACCCCTTATTTCGAAAATCTTAAGTTGACGATCGCTCTTTACTACCTACACAGGTTTCAATTCTAAACGTCATTTTTCACTTGCTAAAAAATCATCACCAACTTACTTTTGCACTTTCCTTCAAATTACGACACAGAAAAACAATTAATATAAGGAAGAATTAAAACAAACTATCTCTGTTTACATTATAAACAGAACTGCATATGACCGGTAAGGACAGACAAACTAATTAATTACAACACAAAAAGAGGAACAATCAATACAAGTAAACATAAAACAAAACTATCCCTAGCTACATTATTAGCAGAAATTCATAAGACAGGTTAGGACGGAAAAACTAAATCAAACACAAACTAACAATCTCTCTTTCTATCCATAACAATATGATAGTAATATGCATCAAATATATAACATAAAAAAGGCGGAATACAAAAATTATCTTAATATTGTCATTCTCTCATACACCCCTTACTTAAGAAAAAAATAAGTTGATGATCGCTCTTTCCTACCTACACACGTTTAAATTCTAAACAGCTTTTTTTCCCTTGTTGAAAAAATATCAGTAACTTACTATTGCACTTTCCTACCAATTACGACACAAAAAACCAGGTACAATTAATATAAGGAAACATAACAACAATCTATTGCTTTCTTCATTATGAGCAGAAGTTCATCAGACAGGTTATGACGAACAAACTGATCACAAAACAAACTGGTGATCGCCTATTCCTAACAATAGCAAAATGATAGTTATGTACATCAAAGATATATAAGCTGAAAACGGCGGAATTCAATAATGATTTTAATGTTGCCATTCTGCCATAAACAACTTACTAAGAAATATTTAAGTTGACGATCGCTCTTTCCTACCTACACACGTTTAATTTTGAACAGTATGTTTTACTTCCAAAAAATTAGTTTGCTACCAATTACGACACAGAACGAGGTACAATCAATATAAAGAAATATCAAAACAAACTATCTTTAACTACATTAGCAGAAATTCATAAGACAGGCGAGGACGGACAAGCTCTTTCGATCGCCTTTTCTTATAAATAAGAATATGATAGCGATGTGCTTCAAAGCTATAAACCGAAATGAGGTGGAATACAAAAAATGATCTTATTATTGTCATTCTGTCATGAACCCCTTATTTCGAAAATCTTAAGTTGACGATCGCTCTTTACTACCTACACAGGTTTAGATTCTAAACGTCATTTTTCACTTGCTTAAAAATCATCACCAACTTACTTTTGCACTTTCATACAAATTACGATACAGAAAGACAATTAATATAAGGAAGAATAAAAACAAACTATCACTGTTAACATTATAAGAAGAACTTCATATGACCGGTAAGGACAGACAAACTGACGATTATCCTTTCCTAACAATAAAAGTATATAGATGCCTCATGTTTCGAACTTTCCGTCAGTCACATGTCCAATGTCCTTGACCTCATTTTCATGGTTCAGTGACTACTTGATAAAAAAGTTCAGATTTTTTGTAATGTTAAATTCTCTCTTATTATAAGTAATTGGATAACTATATTTGGTATGTGCGTACCTTGCAAGGTCCTCATGCCTGTCAGACGGTTTTCACTTGACCTCGACCTCATTTCATGGATCAGTGAACAAGGTTAAGTTTTGGTGGTCAAGTCCATATCTCAGATACTATAAGCAATAGGTCTAGTATATTCGGTGTATGGAAGGACTGTAAGGTGTACATGTCCAAATGACAGGTGTCATTTGACCTTGACCTTATTTTCATGGTTCAGTGGTTATAGTTAAGTTTTTGTGTTTTGGTCTGTTTTTCTTATACTTTATGCAATAGGTATACTATAATTGTTGTATGGAATGATTGTAAGGTGTACATGATTAGTTGACAGGTGTCATCTGACATTGACCTCATTTTCATGGTTCAGTGGTCAAAGTTAAGTTTTTTAGTTTTGGTCTATATTTCTAATACTTTATGTCTTAGGTCATCTATATTTGGTGTATGGAAATATTTTATGATCTATATGTCGGTTCCGCAGGTTTTATTTGACCTTGACCTCATTTTCACGGTCCATTGCTAAGTTTTAAGTGTTTGTGTTTTGGTCTGCTTTTCTTTATTTATAAGCAATAAGTCAACTACATTTGTTGTATTGAAGAATTGTTAGCTGTACATGTCTGCCTGGCATGGTTCATCTGACCTTGACCTCATTTTCATGGTTCATTGATCAATGTTTCATTTTCTAGGTTAATGTTGAGTTTATGTGACAGTTGTAATAAAGCTTTATATTTCGGTCTATCAAGATTATGAATATCAAGGATTAGTAAAGAAGGCGAGACATTTCAGTGTGTCCACTCTTGTCATGACAAGTTACAGACCAAGTTCGAATTTTGTTCAGGTCTGATGATTTCGTGCAGAGTTATGGTCCTTTGACTTGGACAATTCTTTTTTTGATGGCATCACTTTTATCGTTCTTGAGTGATGACCCTCCTTTCAAATGTTATGTAAGCAGGGGCATTATATCCATTATTTGGTTATATTCAGTAGTTCACAGAAGGTCTGAGTAAAATCAGAAATTTAATTATGGTCTAATTCACTTGTTCAAACGAACTGTAAGAATATATGTGCAAATCGCTAATTAATTTCTGAAACTTACTGGTATTTCAAACCCAAACTGTATACTCTTATCATTCTTAATATAAAATAAGAATCACATATCTGAAATTGTCCAGCATGGTGACTACTAGTATGTAATTTAGTTAAACATTATACAAGCTAATTCGAGCATCATTTTTACTGTCTACAAAAACATTGGATTCACTACATATGCCGCATGAAATAATGTACACTAAATACACTGCAGACAGACTATCTAAAAATCTCTAGACAGAGAAATTTGTATATTAATGAAAAATTATTACACAAGGGTTTTCAATATCACAAACTAGTCAAAACATTTACTAAATTTTGTCATCTGTACAAGGACATCATTTGCAAATATAATTCAACACACAGACTTCTTATACTAGCACATTCCGGTATTTCACATCCAATTGTTATGGTAATATTCTTTACAAAGCACTAAAGTGTCAAAATTTACCTCAAAAGCTAACAAAACCTTTAAACAGACTTATTAAGAAGGGATATATTTATGATACTGTTGTCAGGTCATTAAAGATTGCATGATTTGATATTGATTCACTTATCCTAAAGATCTTTGCATCAGAAATAAACACATGTACTCTAAAAATCAGTTGTTGGCACGAAACAGGTTATGTTCTTCTCATATATTTTATTCATTTTTATACGTACATTTGAGGGACGTATTATGGTATACCGTTTTCCGTCTGTCCGTCCATCGTCAACATGTCGGACATTAACTAAAAAAACGCTCTAACCAATTTGCATGAAACTTTGGTGAATTGTTTATATCTTGACGTTAGCTCCCTTTCGTTTTTAATAAATATTAGATTTTACTTTTCCGAGTAATGGAGTTTTATTCATTAAAAAAAGGGGAATTTTCCAGTTTTCGGACAATAACTCAAGAATGCTTTCACCAACTTGCAATAAATTGTGAATTGTGTATATCTATTGACATGAGCTTCATTTTGATTTTTATTAATTTTAGATTTTACATTTCCGAAATACAGTGTTTTATTCATAAAAAAGGGAGATTTTCCAGTTTTCGGACAAAAACTCAAAAAAGCTTTCAGCAGTTCTTATGAAACTTTTGTGAATTGTTTATATCTATTGATGTAAGCTCCCTTTAGAATTTTATAAATTTAAATTTTACATTTCTGAGTTGTGGGGTTTTATTCATGAAAAAGGGGTGATTTTCCAGTTTTCGGCCAATAACTCAAAAATGCTGTCAGCAATTCTCATGAAAGTTTGGTGAATTGTTTATATATCTATTGATGTAAGCTTAAGCTCCCTTTTGATTTTCATAAATTTCTAATATGACTTTGAGAATTAATTGAACTTTATTTGTTTATAGTCTGACAACAGATTTACTAAGTATTGTGCAACAGCACAGTGTATTGCATAACAGCAAGAAATCTTGAATTGAATATAAATTCAATTCATATAACCAATTTCAAGTTTTTATTCATTTATTCAAAACCCTATAATATGTCAAATATATATTTTGTACAATCCAAATTCAGACCTGTATCAAGCTTGAATATTGAGAGGAATATTAAGTTCATTTTTGACCCAACTGTTCAGGGTTAGACCTCTGTGGACGTATCCAGCTGCGCTCAGCGAAGCAGTTTATTGCAAAGAGGCCAGATGAAACACGCATCCGGTTGCGGGAGTTTCTCGCTGCATTGGAGACCCATTGGTGGCCTTCGGTTTATGTCTGCTCTTTGGTCGGGTTGTTGTCTCGTTGACACATTCTCCATTTCCATTCTCAATTTTAAATATTATTATTAGTACACGTCAAATTGATATCTGATTTTCATTACAATTATACACAACTGTAAATGTGTCTACAATGTAGTAAGCAATGTGTTCACCGCCTAACCTCGATAACTGAAAAAGAAAACGAGATAATTTTCTTATACACTATACCCGCGAAATTCAAACCGGTTCTTACAATAGGTACTACTAGACTAAAACATATAACTCGTAGAGCAATTGAATATAGGGAAGAACCAAAAATTTGCGAAAGCAAATTTGCAGATCTAACATTGCTGGGTTGATGTTTAGACGAGTTGTATGCCCACCGAAAGCTCTTTTTTTGAGAGCCCAGGTGGTCGTGTGGTCTCGCGGGACGGCTGCAGTGCAGGCGATTTGGTGTCACGATATCACAGTAGCATGGGTTCGAATCCCGGCGAGGAAAGAACCATAAATTTGCGAAAGCAATTTTGCAGATCTAACATTGTTGGGTTGATGTTTAGACGAGTTGTACGAACACCTGGGCTCTCAAAAAGAGCTTTTGGTGGGCATGTGTTACCTTTCCATGTCAGTTTTAATCTAGCGGCGTACTACAGTACATGATATATAAGGCATGAAGATGTATTGTATATATATATATGTACGTCTTAATAATCTAAAAAGATTTGTTGGCAAGGTAAGATTCATAGCTGTGACGGAACTTAAATGGAGCGTAGAAGACGAACAAGAAGGCGTAGACAACAACGTGAGCCAAGAAATCTAGGTGAGACAGTCGGGCTGACACGGCGACAACTGTATGGCCAGAGTGAGATACTTGAAGGAGATCAACAAAGAAGGTCCCCATAGTTATAAAAACTTCCTCTGAGTGGACGTTGATATGTTATGTTAGTTTTCACTGCTCTTTTCTTGAAAATGACACCACCAACTGAGATTCGTCACCAGATTGGTACTTATGTTAGATAGAAATTTATATAAATAAACTCATGATAGATACCAGGACTAAATTTTGTACATACGCCAGACGCGCGTTTCGTCTACAAAAGACTCATCAGTGACGCTCGCATCCAAAAAAGTTAAACAGACAAAAGTTGTCTCATTGGCAATCATACCACATCTTTTTTTTTATATAAACGTGCTGACTACTGGGCTGGTGATACCCTCGGGGAAATAAATCTCCAGCAGCAGTGACATAACATACTGTTTATTTCATATGTGCATATATATTTGGGATTTTTTTCAGTATTTTTCATAGATTTGATATCCAGAAGTTGGTTGGTTCAAGACAATTTCTTTTTAGCGTATCCACGGTAACAACCTACATGTTTTTGATAAAATATATTGCAAAAATGGAGGTAAAGATGTGATATATACCCCCAAATTTGATCAAAAGTAGACTTTCAATTCTTTGGAGTGATACCTTGTCTGAAACTGTTTACATATATATTTATCAAGAGATCCAATAAAAAAAATATTTGTCGTTTGTCTCATTTTTTTGTAAAATTGCGTCAAAAGGATCGTGTGAAAAAATAATGTTTGTTAACATTTGGGCTTCGCCGCATTTTGTGCCAGTCCCAGGTCAGGAGCCTCTGACTCTTGTAAGTCTTGTATGCTTTTTTTTTTATATATATCTTTGTTCATTTATATGTTTTGGAGTTTAGATTACGTCCATTTTCAAAGAACCAGTACACTTTTTTATTTAGAGCCAGTTGAAGCCAGCATCCTGTTTCGAAATTTTTCGATGAGTTGACCCATTGGTGGGCTTTGGCTATTTTCTCTCTATGGTCAGGTTGTTGAATCTTTGCCCCAATGTCCCCATTTCCATTCTCAATTATTTTGCCGTATGCAGAAAGTAAGTGTATTCCAAAAACCTTTGTGGATACAATGGTATAACAGAAAACAATAACAACAAAGTAATCCTCTGTCACAGCGATGGTGAAACAAGAGGTTTTCATAGAAACATTTAAACATGCTATTTAGCCGGCACTGAATAAAAAAGATTTTTCTTATTAGACGGTTTGTTGGAATCTATTTAGCAAAACATGCTGCTAATAACAACATTTTAATAACCGAGGAACAAGTTGAAGCAAGACCTGAACTATTAACTGTCTCTTGTTTGGACTCAATTGTAAATATTGATTTAATCAAAAAAATATTTATGGGAAGCTATTAAGAGCGTTTATAAAGAGAAATAAAAGAACCCTATGCACACATGATGCAGATTCAAAGGAAGCTAGTGTAACAGTGTAGTTCCTGTCTGGAGTGGCAACATTTATCTTGTGCTAGATTAAAACAACTTTCAAAGGCAAAGAACTGGTTTTGTAACAATTTAAAATGTTAATTCGTGTGTCTTTTTGAAATTCGTAGCAAAGAACTTTTGATATTGCCTTTTTTAAGATGTACGTAGTTTTACATAACACTATTTTTATAGCATGACAGGATATTTAAACCATAGATTTTACACGGACATCAACATTTGTGTAAATATTTTTGAAAAGTATATGTTTAAAAATGTAAATACAAATGTGTTTTCGTCATGTTCATGCTTTTAGTTAATATTATAAAGTTATAAATTATTTTTTTATGAACATATTCAATAATTTTTTTGTTTATTGTGCTCAGTGTATTTTTAATGCTTGATATTGTGATAAAATGATTTTAAATTATTATAAAGTTTTTTTATTCTCTGCTAATCATATCAATGAACAGTTTTATTCAGTGCCGGCTAAATAGCAAATTTGTTATTTTGCCGGTGCCGGTCAAATAGCAAACTTGCTATTTAGCCGGTGCCGGTCAAGTAGCCACTGCCTTATTGTTTGATAGTCATATCTTGTTTGAACACGTGGAAACCTTTCAAGCTGCGATATTTGAGGTTCATTTGTTGATCTTTCGTATTGTTGTGCTATATTTCGCCACTGTATAAAACTCAAAACATCATGTACATTTTCATTTCTATCTCTTTCAGTTTTTGGTTTGTACAAATCACAATCAATGTACAATTTGTCTCTTACCATACGTACTTTTCTTTTTTCTTTTCTTGCCTGCTTTGCAACTGGGTATACAGTTTTTCGTTGTTGTTCGATTTCTTTTGGAAATTGTTTTAACTCCGAAATGTGTCTCTTTTAATTTGTATCCATTTTTTAGCACAATTTCTTTGTCCTTAATTGATACAATTTTGCTAATATCGGACGATTACCTCTGCGACCTCTTTTCCGAATCGATGGACGCATACGAAGTTGACTCTTTTGTCAATATTCAACTTTTGTTTGATAAAAGAATTAAGTTTATCCTCAGTGTTTTCTTCTGGGTGAAATTGGATGCCAGTAAAGATGAGATTGGTTTTCATAGAGCGCCAATTGAGCTATGTGGCATCATCTTCCATATTACGCAATTTAGAATCTATTTTTTTCACTATGATCTTTATGTTGTAATATTGTTGTTTCCAAGGTTGTTAGGGACAACATCAAAAGATCGATGTAGGATAAAAAACTAAAATCAAATAGTTAGGGGGTGTGGGGGGAGGGGTCAAAATTCTGCAAGTTTTGTATATCTAAAATCGATTTTTACATATGTCCCTATATATCCCTATTGGTAAATCAATTTTTCCCTAATTAAGTTAAGAGAGGGATGTGGGGGTCAGTGAAAAAAATATGTGAATTAAGTGTTTATACCCCCGCTTTAAAAAAGGGGGATATACTGTTTTACCTCTGTCTGTCCTTCCGTCAGTCCGTCAGTCAGTCCGTCCGTCCCATGAATACATTTCGTCGTATTTTTCTAAGGAATTACAATACAAGGATTTCTGAAATTTGGTTTCAGGGTTTATCTAAGTCAGCTATACCGTGTGATGCGTTTTCAGATTGATCACTTGACAACTTCCCGTTCACCGAACACTTGTATGATTTTACACATGATAGCCAAGTTGAAAATTTTCGTCACATTTTTCTCAGGAACTACAATACAAGGATTTCTGAAATTTGGTTTCAGGATTTAAGGATGTATTCTTCTGACTTTTCAGTCTCGTTCAGTCTCGTTGAAATCTCGTTCTTAAATTATTTCCAAAACATATGATAGAAGTGGAAAATATCAAAGAATTTTAAGAATATTATAATCAAACATAACTCTGTGAAAAAATTGTGTATTTACCATGAACGGTTTTTGAATAATCCAGGTTTTCAAATTTTACGACCATTCAAGTCAGTATTTTTAGTCAAAATTTTGAGAAAATGGGTGAGGGATACAAAAAATGATTTTACAAGAATAATATACATCCCATCTCATTTTGGTCTTTTCAAATTTCTCAGATATGTATTTTTTCAATCATTTATTACAAAAAAGTTGAATTAATATGCATTTTGCTCTTTAAAATGAGAAAAATCATAAAAATACAAAATTGGCAGTATGGTAAATTTTACACAAAAAAGCATCAAAATATGATAAATCTTTCTTATATTAACACCTACCTATAGTTTTTGTAAGTTAAATTTATTCAGATTGGTCCACTTCATCTTTATGGAAAGTATGAAAAAAAGTTTAATTGTGGAACTGTGATTTTTTTCACGATAATAGCCCAAAAAGAGGTAAAAATCGATGAAAATTGTGAAAATCATCAAAATTGGGCATTTTCAAAGGGCCGTAGCGAAAAAAGAAGCACACCACCATATGATTTTTTCTTCACCAATTGTTTTGTTACAGTCTTATAAACCTAAAAATCAGGTTAAGAAAAAAAGTTTAATTCTAGAAATTTTTGGCTCCTCAGAGGTGTACATCCTTAAGTCAGTCTACGGAAAATACGGACATTCAAACAGAAAATAACCCATAAAACGGGTGAAAAATGATATTGATGTTCTTATAAACACACTCTGAAGGCTAAATTTATCTTTAGCTTAATAAAAATGAATTTAATTGCACAATTACTTTCATATTTGAAAAATCCTCCGTGGCCAAGAGTGGCTATTTTTACGGCTATAGCCGTACGAAGAGTGTGAGGACTATTTGTCCGGCTATTTAAGTACGTGCACATGCCATTTTATGTGCGTGTGGAAGTGCGTGCAATATTGTCTTGAGAAGCACCAGAAGTCGCGTGTAATCTGATCACTGATGTTGAAATCAGAATTCGTGATAATAAAATTAACGGTACCGATTTTCTTGCACTTTATCCAGTTTTTAGAATTTGATATTCAAATACGATAGTATGAACTTATAAGAAAGATTTAATTTTATAAAAATGATTAAAAGATAATTGAAATCATGAGGGAAAGGGAAACTAAAGGGTAATTCATCAGATAACTACAATTCGAAAAAATAGCCGTATAAAAAGTATCGCAGAAGAGTAATTGAGAAAGGCCTTTAAAGAACGGGGGCTTTATAAAGTCATGCCAACCCAATAGAATTTAATTATATTCAGAAAATGAAACTTGCAATTAAGTAGCCCGAGAACTCAATTGAAGGGATTAACACGCTCTTTGGAAGATCTTTAAGTGGGATATAGGGGTTACAAAAAGTAGATTGTAAAAAGATGGGATATGAACTAGTATAGAGGACAACCGTGAAAGAGGAAAAATTAAAGAAGGATGGGTAAGAGGGACACACTTTGCGTATCGACCCTCCTCCCCCTCACGTAGCGCATTTCTATGGAACACTAAATGCATATAAAAACATCCTTCTTTGGATTTCATAATTGAAATAATAATATTTTTCAGTGTTGTATATTTTTTTAGACAAATTATATAGAAATATACACGACTTAAGTTCTGACTCTATGGTAAGGGGTGTATAATTATGTTCAGGGCCAGCCTCAGACATAGCAATTTTGTTTAGGACGACCATTTGATATTCGGTGATTATTTTTTAGGGGGTGGGGGTTGTGGGGGGTGGGGGTTGGGGGGGGGGGGTGGGTGGGGAGTAGAAAATTTCATAATCACTTAAAACTAAGCCGGCTTAATTTTTCGCGAGGCTTTATCGTGCATCAGTTTGTTTTCATTGGTTTTTTTTTATTGCTCTTCGTAGAAGGTCGTATGGTAACCTATAGTTGTGTAAATTCCTATCATTTGATCTCTGCTTGATAATTGTCTCGATCATTGACAGCTATCTACTTCTACGGGTGTGTTTAACTAAATTGAGAATCCCGTGAGTCGGCAATTTGACTATTATACCACATTTCCTATATCTTTCTATAAGGTCTTGTTCTATTTTGTATGCAATATTTGCCACTGAACATTATACACTTATATATCAATCCCATCTGTCACTGTTTGTACTGTGGTGTCTTCACGTTTTTACATACCGTCTCCTATACATGTTCATGTTGAAGCTTTCTTGATCAGATTTTTTTTATGTGTTTCGTATTTTAAAATTAACGAATATAATGATATAGGCCGTTGAAAATGAAAATGAAAATTTTACGGACGTTTGAAAGATGCTCGATAGAAGTTAGAGTCGAAGCCTTATGGGCTACAGCTAGGACATAATGTATTGTAAAAATGTTCTATGTTATAGTTAAACGAAAAAGAGAGCAATTAAAGTCAATCTTTTGCTCTTTTGAAAAAGACAGGGTCACTATAGATTGTTAAAGAAACTTTCTAGAGTTCGCTCCGAAATTACAAAGCGTTGAAAGCAACAGTTAGTGTAATTTGTTTAAAGTTCAACGGATGTATGTACCACATTCTTAGTCATTTTATTACATTAAAATTACATCGACACAATATATTTGTTTGTAAATTCCATATTCTGCAAGCCATGCACTTGTCTGTCAAAATTGATTAGTGTTTTACTACGCAATGTCGGCATTTTAATTATACAATTTTAGAAATTGGCGTACCATACGGCCATTTCTTTATTAAAACTGACACATTGAATTACCATAACAAATAAGGTGAACAAAAATATGATAAAACTTAAAATAGGTGCATATCCCTTGTTGATGTGTGTGAAATGTCAAATGCTTATTCAGCAAAGTGGGATTTCCTTTTAAATTTGTTACTCACTTTATTTTTTTGAAACGTATACTTGTATATTTAATTTTCTGAAACCTATTCGGTTGTCTTTTCTCTTGAAAAAAGAAGCTGTCATAATGGTACGTCGCTTGAAATCCATTAAAAAAATATGATACTTTTTGGAAATAAAAGATGTAACGAATTTATCACTGAGACAGCAATCTAACAGAAAAAATAAAAATAAAACACATGCGTTTAGAATCCATCTTCCGATATTCTGTACTGTTAAACAACCGCCCACTAGTTCAAGCGGGTGTAAAAAGTAGTCATCAAATCTGATGGAGCGATCTTCCATAAATTCTCTTAAAAAAGCAACAACAACAAAATAGTCGATATGACGACTATAACCAAGGTTTTGACTTGATATTTGTTTCGAGGTTAATTAATCTTGATCATTTAACTAAGAGAAGGTTAATTAGAGATCATTCCTATATAATGCGGGTATGGGGTTTTCTCGCTCTGTTGAAAACCTTTTGAATCGCATGGTTGTCTTATGCTGTTTATATAGCTCTTTGGTCGGGTTGTTGTCTCTTTGACGCATTCTCCATTTCCATTATCAATTGTATGGATGTATGCATAAAAGAGGGGCGAAAGATACCAGAGGAACAGTCAAACTCATAAATCGAAAAACAAACTGACAACGCCATAGCTTAAATGAAAAAGACAAACAAGCAAATAATAGTACACATGACACAACATAGAAAACTAAAGACTTAGCAACACGAACCCCACCAAAAACTGGGGGTTGATCTCAGGTGTTCCGAAAGGGTAAGTTTTACAAACCCGGTAAATAGTCTAATTAGGTAGGTTACATTCATGAAATGGAAGGGGATTGTAGTTACAACGTAAGGAACATATCCGATATTATCTATGAAACGATTATTCCATAACGGTCAACCAACTCGTGATGGCGTCCGTAAAATTTACGAAGTGATGATTTGGAACTCTTGGTTTAATAGCTTCTTTGTGAGCATCAACCCTCTTTCATGAAAATCATGATAAGAAATATAAGCACCGACTATCGTATCAATTTGGATACATAAAGTGTTTAATAGAGATAACAAACACACACACAAAAAGCGCACACGCATAAAAACATTGGTGTTACTGTAATTACTTATTACGTACATTTGTTTTCACGTGCGTGCCCTCAGTCAGGAATCTGTTGTTCGGACCTTTGTTGGTGTAGTTCGTAAATGATTCTCGTTACTCTTTTTTAAAATAAATTAGACTGTCTCTTTTCTTCTTTGAATTGTTTTACACTAGTCATTTGTGTGTTCTTTAAGGCTTGCTGTTGGGTATCAGACAACTTAAAAGATTATCTGAAATTCTTTGTACTTTGTTACAGATAATGAAGGATGCACTTTGACTTTGACTTTTTACACATTGTGACTTCAAGGATGCACTCATACCACATCTCCTTTTTTCTACATATGTGACCACAAACAAAAGTATAAATATATTTATAAAGTATGCGCACGAAATATATAAATGCATTTGTTCCGCACTAAAAATATTGCTTCCGGCCGCGTTCCAATTTGAATACGATATGTTCGGTCATTAACATTAGTGTTCCACATTAAACGTCAGTGTTAAAGAGTATAATACGGAAGCGTATTCATATTAGCGCCACACATTTTTTTCATTTTTCTTCTTATGTTTGCGTTGTAACGCCATCTTGAGTAAATTACTTATCACGTATATATTCTGATTGGATGCGGCTGAGATACAGCAACAGCTATTGGCTTAAAATAGATAAAGAATTACAGACTTTTCGCGGACAGGATAAATGAAGGCAACATTAGTATACCGCTGTTCAAAACTCATAAATCCATGAACACACAAAAGAAATCGGGGTAACAAACTAAAACCGAGGGAAACGCATTAAATATAAGAGGAGAACAACGACATAACACTAAAATGTAACACACAGAAACGAACCGCGAGCATCAGACAAAATCCCACGAGAATAACAAATATAACATCAAAACCGAATACATGAATTTGGGATAGACAAAAAACGAGACACGTCTCATCGCAATTTGAATTTACACTAAAAAATAAGAGAAAACAAACGACACAACGTTAAAATGTATTACACACAGAAACGAACTATAATATAACAATGGCCATATTCCTGACTTGGTACAGGGCATTGTTAAAGGAAAAAATGGTGGGTTGAACCTGGTTTTGTGGCATGCCAAACCTCGCACTTTTACGGCCATGTGAAATATAACATCAAAATGACAACACAACACCACAGGACCACAATATAAAAAAATGGAAGAACACAATTGACAGAGAATCACAGCCAACAAAAGGTAACAAGTTCAAAATTTGACATCAAATGCCGGAAAATTGTCTGTGTATTTCAGTTCCGATCAACTGTCATTAATGCATGTTCGTTTCATTATGCATATATTTCACAGATAAATTCAATATTCTAATATCAATTATTAATACGTGTTTATTTGCTTTGATACTCTGCAATTTGCACGATTTGCTTTGCTACACACTGTTCATATACAATATGTTTACAAAAATGCATTATCTGAAGTTTATAACTTCTGAAAATCTAGGCAAACTTCCAAAAAGGCCCACCTCAAAAGTCATGTTAATGTATAATCTATTTTATTTTTCAACTAGAAATTTAGATTTTTTAAAAGCATGGGTGTAAAACGCATACTCTTAAAGTACATTCATTTTTTTATCTATCAATATATAAAAATACCACCTTAATAATAATTATCAATAACCACAATCATACATATCTATACCTTAAATTAGGGTAAAGGTCGTTAAAAACTTCCATTTGTTGGTAGAGCGAAGCAGTTCACAGCTTTTTAGAAAGCCAAAACTTGTTTTTTTTTTAAATTTTTGTCAGATATTCGTAATTCTATCCGGTTTTATCTATGTAAATATAACATTTTGCCCGCAAACCCATACTTTTTCCTAATTTTGTTACATGTTTTAAGAAGCCATATTACGGAAACTCTCATAAAATCTTTGCTATTTTTTCATAGTTTTTGAAAGCAAACATGCAGGTACTAATGACAGTTTGACGAAAAACCCTCGAAAAACCTAGAGAGAATCATTACTTGCCAAAGTTTAAATAGCTTATATCTTAAAAACAACACTGCAAATATTGCGGACTCCTGACGCGTCTAGACGCGTTCCATTTTTAAACACAATATGTTCAGTTATTAACATTCGTGTTCCACACATCCAGCGTTAAAGAATATAACACATTGTGTTCAGTCTTTGAACGCACATGTTCAAGACAAGTGTTCTAAATTGAACACTAGAAATGTTCTAATATTGTAATGGGGAGTGAAAAAATATTTCATCGCTTCAGAGTCAAACAGACGATGAATAAGGGTGATTGGCACTATAATTTGACGATAAATGTATTTTAGCTGTATCAACATAAGCAAATTATAGTTTGGTAAAAAAAATGAAAGAGCGTATTTATATAAGCGTGCAAATGATTGATTTTTAGTATAAATCTTCTTTCTAAAGGACTTAAGTTCTTTGGGTATATTTTTTTACCATGTAAATGTGTAAATGCTCATGAAAACGTTGCTATTGTAAAAGCGTTCTGGCGTCGAACATGATGCGTTCAAATTTACCATTCCCCCCGAACGCCATGTGGGGGGGTAGGAGGGGTCCTGATACTTTTTTAGTATTAAATCAACAAATTTCTACTTTCACAGGACACACTGAAGTATAAATGGAAGTAGAACATTTTGTGTCAACACATAACGGTGCTGTTATGCCATAATTCGATTTAAAAAGTAGGAGGTTCGTTGAGAGAATATATTTAGATGATCATGCTATAAAAAAAATAACCAATGTAAATTTATACGTAAATGTTTAATGATATCGTTGCTATTGTAAATGTGTTCTAGTTTCGAACATGAAATGTTCCAGCTAATCGTTTTCTCTGAACACCATGTGTTCCAATGTCAAGACAGAAGTTTGTAAAAAGGCATACTGCAACACTAATTTTAAATTTCTTATGTATATGTTATATTGATAGCTTTCTCATTCTTAAATACTTAAATCTTAGTAATTCATTTTGGCAAATGTCCACAGTTCATACATGTATTGTTATGTATTCTTATGTTTCTTTTATAGGGTACAAACACAACTACAGTACTGAGGGGTAATTGTTCGTGCATACCTCGCCGAGAATGAAGAGAAAATTTCGCAGTTCAAGAGATGACTACTTATCCTGCACCATAAAAGTACTTTCATATGTAAGTTTAAGAATTTTAGGAGTGCCCATTGACTTCTTACAAGTTTTGTTATTGCAGATTTATCAATAAAATGTGCACCATTCACTGGTGTACATTATAATCAGAAAACTATTTGAGCTAAATTCGATATAATAACATCAATTTAAATTGGAATTACCGTATACAGATCATAAGTGAAATTACTACATATCTTACAAAAAAAAGAGACAAAAGGTAGTTATAGTTTCTAGAAATGTGAGCAGTTAGTTTAGTGACAAGTCTAAAGACAAAGTTTTGCCTAAAACACCTACTGTATAAGCATTTGCTGGACACTTCCTACCATCTTTTTTTAAAAGCTATAGAACACGAGAGCCCATATACTTGAAAATGCATGTATACCACTCTTTAACAAATGTATCTTATCTAATAATGCTGACAAGTATAATGGAATTAAAAAAACGAAATAAGAGTTTAATTCTAATTCTTAAGGAATATCGACATGATCCATAATTTGTTTACTCATACACTTTATATTTCATATTTTAGAACTCACAGTTGATGGATAACAAGGTTAAAGAGTAGTTATAACCCAAGGAGACGAATGTTCTAAAAAATGGAAGCTCAAAAGACGAATGTTCTAAAAAATGGCAGCTCAAAATCAGTTGTAGACGACTCAAATCATAATCAAAAGTACCTAAGGTAGCAGTGTTACATGAACACCGACTCGACTAGTAGCAGCATATACACAGGGTATTTTATGTTTGATATTGACTATCTAAGTGCTATGAAAGCTGTGGATCATCGAAAATATTGGTGATAAACGAGTCATTGACATAAGTATTTTGTAATTCAGGACAGTGCTTGACTTGAGAAGTTGCAAACGATGATTTAAACTGTGTTCATAAGTCACTAAACTTTGTTGTTACATACTAATTTTAAATATGACGAACAATTTGTTTATGGTTAAATATTTGGATACATTAATTTTTGCAAATTACAAATGTTATATTTTTAATTTGTCTAACTTGTCATTTTAAAGTTGCTTCAATATTTCACATTGTATTGTACTTTTTTTTTTTAATTTTGCCTCTTTTAATCAATTAAAGATGTTTTTAATCAATTTAATTATTTGTTTTACAAGACCACAATAATGTTTCAGAGAATAGAACACTTTTTTCTGGAACATGTAAAATTGTGTTCCACTAATACATGCATATGTATACACTATGTGTTCTGGATATTAACACATATTTCTGGAACACAGTCCGAGCGTTCCAGAAGTGTTACAAGGCTTGGAACGCGTAACGGCATACAATTTTGCTCACAAGGTCATGTTCCAGATTCAAACACTAGGCGTTCAAGGAGTACACACTATCCGATCAAGAATAACACACATAGCGTTCGAAGGATGCACACATGATATTAAAAACTGCAACACCAAAGTTAATATTTAAAACACTGTTACGCGTTCCAGATTCAAACACTCGGCGTTCAAGGAGTACACACTATCCGTTCAAGAATAACACACATATACATAGCGTTCGAAAGATGCACACATACTATTAAAAACTGGAACACCAATGTTAATATTTAGAACACTGTTACGCGTTCCAGAAGTGTTACAAAAGGGTGTTCAAAAAGTGTTCAGATTCTTAACACTTTTATTTACAGTGAAGGACACGGCCCGATCATTTTTTCTCCTTTTTTATTTCTGTTATTTATCAACTATCAATTATAAGTCTTTTAAAACGCTTGGGTTTTTTGTCGAGCCTGCACTTTTTGTTGCAGAAAGCTCGACATGGGGATAGTGATCCGGCGGCGGCGGCGGCGGCGGCGTTAGCTAACTTCTTAAAAGCTTTATATTTAAGAAGGTGGAAGACCTGGATGCTTCATACTTTGTGTATAGATGCCTCATGTTACGAAGTTTTTGTCAGTCACATGTCAAATATCCTTGACCTCATTTTCATGGTTCAGTGACCACTTGAAAAAAAAGTTCAGATTTTTTGTAATGTTGAATTCTCTCTTATTATAAGTAATAGGATAATTATATATGGTATGTGCGTACCTTGCAATGTCCTCATACCCGTCGGACAGTTTTAATTTCATGGATCAGTGAATAGTTTTAGTGGTCAAGTCCATATCTCAGATACTATAAGGAATCGGGCTAGTATATTTGGTGTATGGAAGGACTGTAAGGTGTACATGTCCAACTGACAGGTGTCATCTGACCTTGACCTCATTTTCATGGTTCAGTGGTTATAGTTAAGTTATTGTGTTTTGGTCTGTTTTTCTCATACTTTATGCAATAGATCTACTATATTTGTTGTATGGGATGATTGTAAGGTTTACATGTCTAGCGGGCAGATGTTATCTGACTTTTGACCTCATTTTCATGGTTGAGTGGTCAAAGTTAAGTTTTTGAGTTTTGGTCTTTTTATCTAATACTATATGCCATAGGTCAACTATATTTGGTGTATGACAATATTTTATGAGCTATATGTCAGTCGTGCAGGTTTTATTTGACCTCGACCTCATTTTCACGGTTCATTGCTCAGTGTTAAGTTTTTGTGTTTTGGTCTATTTTTCTTAAACTATATATAAGTTATAAGTCAACTATATTTGTTGTATGGAAGCATTGTTAGTTGTACATGTCTGCCTGGCATTGTTCATATGACATTGACCTCATTTTCATGTTTCATTGGTCTTTGTTTGGTTAATGTTAAGTTTATATGACAGTTTTTGATAAAGCTTTATACTTAGGACTATAAACATAATATCAATGATTAGCAAAGGAGACGAGATATTTCAGTGTGTGCACTCTTGTTTAAACAGAGAACTTAGCGAACATCCTTTGATTTCTCCTTAAAAAGCTTCACTGAAGAAAATTAACAGCAAAACTTTATTTAGTAGGTAAGTATATCTATATCTATAACACATCACGGCGAACTTAAAACTAATTATTTTATTATTAATCAAGAAATTCATACTTTTATTTGTCATGACACACTGAAGTATACAAAGAAGTAGAACATTTTGTTTGAACACATAACTGTGCTGTAATGTCATAATTCGATTAAAAAAGGAGGAGGTTCTTTGTGAAAATACATTGAAATAATAATATTTTCTTATGGTTAAACAATTTTAATTTGTACAGAAATGTTTTTGGACAATGAAATATGTTTAAACTATATTTATAGAAGGTATAGAAGATATTGAAACATAAAGCGTGTGATGAAAAAATATATAGTACTATCATTCAATACCATTTTTTAAAAAGGACAATTTTGATATGTTTTGAAAAAATAATATGTTTATTTCATCCCGTTGAGGCGTTTGCTATTTGTAACATATATATACATGGACAATTTGAGTCACTATTTTTTAGGTTATTTTTTCTTCTTTGTTTTGTAAACGCAATATGGTATCATTCCTGTAATGACATTATTTTAAAGTTACTTCATGATGATTTATGTTAGCTAAAAATGTGCTTGATCAGCAACTGGGCGTGTGTTAATAATCCAATTATTATCAAATTACTTTTTGTGAAACAGCGTCGAGTATAAAAGCTAATAATTTAGTTATTGTTAAATCTTTTCTTGCAACTTATGAATTAGAGTGCTGCAAGAAGCGTGATTGCGCAATTTCAACACGAAAGATATGCCGACGTATAAACATTGGACGATTCAACTTATTAATGAAATTGAACTTCATCTGTTTTTAGATTCAAAAGATGTTGGACAGTACTGTGCAGGTACGTTTTATATTGTTTAATAAGTATGTTCAGTTTTTAAATTTTAATTTCGTTTTTGGAGCAGCGCGAATACTTTTGAAAGATTTTTTAAACAAAAAGAAAACTATTCAGCATTTCAAATACACAGTATTACGAATATGTTGTTCTAAAAGTAAACGTTAACATGGTTTTGTTTTCAAATTTAGCAATTTAATTGTGTTTTTTAACCTGCATAAAGTCATTTTTTTTGAACTCATTACAGGAAAGTTAAAAATCAATTACAATTGTCAAAGCACATGCTATTTGGGAATGGACCCACTTTTTCCATAAAATAAAAATATTTATTCCATATCGGTATCATTTTAGAAGGTTTCTCTATTTGATTTTTAAATTTATAACATTTTTCACCGGGTATAGAGACGATCACAGCGTTTATCGTCAGGGTGATTTTTACATGTAATGTTTTAGTAAAATGATTGATGTACAAATATTTTGTTTTTTAAATATTTTTCATAACAAATATTGTTTTCTCTCGGAATATGTAATAAAAGAGTTACTGTCTTTTGCTTTGATAAATGTGTGGTTGAATTTTGAAATCTAATATAAACTTCGGCCGTTGGTCTCAGTGAACATCAGTTTTTCAAAAGTCAATAAAACAACATATTTACAAGATCTTACAACACCAAAAGACAGTAAATGTACATATCCACTGTTATTATAATATCGTATTGACAAAACAAAGAGCACTTTATACAATAAGTGAACATAAGATGAAATGATATATTTTGGAATTTGTTATGAAAAAAATAAAAGAGAAGGGTCTTAATACCCCCTAGAGCATGTGAAACAATGTGCAAATGGCAAAAAAAAATACGGTCTCCCTTTTGAGAGGCGTCTAGTTAAATGTAAATACGTGTTATTTCTTCACAATCGAAATTGTTTTGTTGTTTTGCACGTAATGAATGTGCATCTGTGATCATATGTGGAGCGAACCCCATTTTTATACCAACCGTAATCTTGATTAACAGTGATTATAAAATATTTAACAGAAGAGCTGAAAACAAACGTCATAAACAGTTACTATAGTCAGAAACATATTACATATGTCTCTGCTATAGTCAATAAAATCGAACTTCACAACGTCCACTTGAAGTTTTTTTTTGTCAGCCCATCTGATGAGGGGGGGATCCCACTAACATGTTTAACCCCGCCACATTATTTATGTATGTACCTGTCCCAAGTCAGGAGCCTGTAATTCAGTGGTGGTCGTTTGTTTATGTGTTATATATTTGTTTTTCGTTCATTTTTTTTTACATAAATAAGGCCGTTAGTTTTCTCGTTTGAATTGTTTTACATTGTCTTATCGGGGCCTTTTATGACTATGTATGCGGTAAGGGCTTTGCTTATTGTTGAAGACCGTAAGGTGACCTATAGTAGTTAATGTTTGTGTCATTTTGTCTTTTGTGGAAAGTTGTCTCATAGGCAATCATACCACATTTTTTTTTTTTTATTCACTGATATTTAAAGTGGGGCATGTTTAAGATCATAAATTTAAGTTCATCGTCTATTTCTTCAGTATTTTTCATACTAGGTGGGATGAAATCGCAGACCATTATTCAGCGGTATTTTAATTCTTTTCATAAGTTTTTGGTGCAGGGTGCCTTTTAGAATGTGGGCGAATTGGTGAAAAAGTGGGGCGAATCGTTGTGGGGCGAGTAAACATAGTATACAAAAAGGATCAGAAAGTTGGTTTCTCTCCCCCGAATTTTATAGTGTTCTATAACTACCGTAGTCCAAATAATTATGACGTCTGGCAAGGGCTTAGGCTATTTTAATTATTTTTGAGACGACTTCCTACAACGTAGGAAGGCGTCCCAGTAAAAAAAAAAAAATAGCCGTCCCAGACGTCATAATTATTTGGACTATAACTACAGATGCTCTTTGCTCGGTGAAATCTAAATGTATTTCATCTTCAAAAGACGACATGTCACTGTCTTTGTACTATATTTGTGCTAATTTATGTTTTAAATATGTTAACACAAGCTTGTACTGTAAGTGTTACTCAGGTCAATCTTCCGTTTTTTGCCCCGAGTCCTGGTGGGGTTGTCTCGGACTCTCCTTGACACATTCCCCGTTGATAATCTTTGGACTTCTATTCTGTATTTCTGGAGATTATTTAAATGAATTGCCGTTTACTATATAGAAGGCAGAACAGAGACCAGGACCATGAGGGGCGGATCCAGCTATTTAAAAAGGGGGGTGGGGTTTCAACCACATGTCCCCATTCGACATGTTCAAATCAGGCATTGATCGTCGAAAAGGGGGTTCCAACCCCAAGAACCCCCTCCCCTGGATCTGCCACTGTAAACATATTGCAGTTAAGTACAATTTCCAACATCCAATGGATTTAGTGTAAAGAGGTAATAAACAGTGACAAAGAAAAACATGACCTTGTGCAATGCCACAATACTGAGCAAAATACAGGTATGAACAGATTGTAGATCTATGAATGTATATATGTTTACAACAATAATATTTAGTCTCCTTTTAATTTACTGATAACAAAATCAATATTATACCAATAAGACATTATTCAATGATCTAATCATTGTCTTGAATTGATAACCTTTTTTCTCTAATTCTTTGTAAATTTACCCCTTTCTGCACCCATTGTATAAAAAGAATTTAATCAACATGTGGTTTGTTTGATCTTAGAACTTCATTGGTTAACATGGTTAAAATCCAATTATGACATGTAGGACGTCGAAATTTCTTGCTTTCCTCTGAAATTCCTATTGTGATGTCATGAAAAAAGGCAACCATGCCTGATGACGTCACAAAGAAAGAACACATCTTTTTGTAGATCATTCGAAAACAAGGAATAAGTTTACCTGCATAATGTTAGAAAATCATTAGAGAAACAGATTCCACCACCATTGGCACAAAATCTCGTATTACCTCGCGTTTTAAATTTGAAAATTTAACTGTCTCGAGTGTTTAAATATCGTATTACACTCGATGCAGTGGTAGAATCTATATATACATGTAATATATAACAGTGTTAAAAGTATTTTTTTTTAAAGAATAATGTTTTCTTATCATGTCAATAAAAATAATGTTATTTTGATTTATAACACATATATTTTTTAATTTTCAGATCAGTCTCTTCCTAATTTACAAACACATGTACAGCATATAACATGTATATCAGAATGTACAGACGATATAAAGAAAATACAGGTACATTTTATATTGACAATTTAAATTTTAAAGAAAACCACTCACTAATTTGTCATCGTGAAATATGATCATGATGTACTGTTTTCAAAAACATAATTCTCCATTAAAATGTGCATGTCTTAATGCTTCTCAAATTAAGAAATAACTATTTAAGCACATCTGCTAGGCCAAGTATTCATTATGATTATTTTTTTTATGAAAATCAGTCTTTTTTTTTTTTGTAAAGATTGAGCTAAAGTGTTAATTTCAGGACTGTACGGCAAAGTTGTGTATTGCTACCTCAGATCTACAGATATAAGTCAAATGACTGAAACTCACCCTTATATTAGAGTTTTTGCCTTTAAAAGATGATTTTAAGCTAATTTCTTAGTTTGATTTACCAAAAATCTGTAATGGATAGAAACATATGATGGAAATTTAAACATATATACAAGTATCAATATTCTATAGATATGTAAAACTATGCTATCATTATTTTACTCATAGTTGAAGGCTGTACAGTGACATATAGCCTTTAATTGCTGTGTCATTTAGTCTCTTGTAGAAGTTTATTTCATTGGCAATCATACCACAACTTCTTATTTTTATTATATTGATGAAAGATGTAATAGAAATAACAGGTGAGCAAATTCAGGCTCATGTGATCTGACATCCTGTTATTTATTTTCATGAGTAGGCATTAACAGTAAACTGATTAAATTAGCCATTTACAATATGATTTTAGGTGAATTTTGGGACATCTGTATTAAAGCTTAATAAAAAGAAATTCAAAGGAACAACTTTGTTTGGTCTCATGATAAATGATACAAAGAAACTGCTGAAGTTCTGGCTCGACACTGGAGAATTCTTAAAAGACAGGTTATTATAATTATTATTATTTTGATATATATATAATCTCTTAAAATAAATAGTTGTGCGCACCATTCTTTGACAATGAAGAAGTTGACTCCTAATTTTTAGTCTTTTAACAAGAAACAAATTATAAGGGCTTCAAGCATCCATCTGTGCTTCCAAGTTCATGTTACAAATCATGTCTTGTCTGTAACACTGCAACTGCTAACCAGAACACAATTAAAGTTGCTATGCTATTCTAGATTTAATAGATTACCATATCCAGCTGTGGCATCCAGTGTAGAATTTTCAAAAAAGCGATCATGCTCATGTTGACTGCTTAAACAAACTCAATTTATCTTTCAAATCTTATGTTGGAAAAAATAAAGTCTGTCAAATCATAATATGTCAGAAAAAATAAAGTCTATCAAGTTTTATGTTAGAAACAATAAAGTCTGTCAAATCTAATATCAGAAACATAATATTTAAGGCTTTGTTTATTTAAAAAGGGCGATGCTTATAATTTTTTTTGGTCGAATTGTGTTTATCTTTATTAGTAAAGCATGTATTAAAAACCAGAGGTTCATTGCTTATGACTTTTGCCTAACATGCTTATAGTATTCGTCTAAATAGTAGCCCAACAATGTTAGATCTGTAAATTAGTGGAGGCCAATTTTTGTTCTTCCCTGGCTGGGATTCCAATTCATGCTACTGAGATACCGTGGCACCAAACTGCGATGGTCTATGCCTAGTGGTCTAGACCACTTGACCACTTAAGCTTGACAAAAATGAACCATTTGGTGGAAGGGTGTTACTTTTCCTTGTCATTTACATCTGGTAACCAAAAGCTTGATTTTTGCACTTTAAAAGGCTGAACATGCATGATATATTCATATTCAATATGGATATTCTCATTTTGTCTATTAAACCATCAAATTGTTCAAAAAATGTTTTCCATAGTTTCCTACTGGTTTCACTGTTTCGCAGTTATCAATGTTTTTGGTGTATTTCAGCCTTATTTGTTTCCTATATATGTCTGGGTGTGTTTTAGGGAAAGATATGTTCAAGAATCCTCTTCTAGTGGTGAGCAATCAGAAGGAGAGGATGAGTATTACAATGAGCCGGTCCAGAACATTGATAACCTTTCAAATGAAGACAACCCCTTTGTTACACAACTGTCACAAATTTTACCAGAAAGAGCTATCAGTATAAAACATTTGGAAGTTCAACATGCTGTAGACAATTTTTCTCAAGAATCAAAAAAAAAGGATGAAAGCTTAACTGATGAGTCCACAAGGTTGAACAGAAGACAGTTAATGAAAAGTATTAGTTTAAAGGCAATTGGGCTCAAATTCCTAGACATATTTAATTTAAAAGATCCACCAGAAAGGTTCAAAGTCAGAGAAGCTGATGAAAACTTTGTTGAAAAAATAGCGAAAGTAATGGTTGAAAAAAATTCTGTAAGTGTTGATAATGCTCCAAATATAATTGGCCTTATTGACATAAATAAGGTTGATTATAAAGAAGAAAACTTTTCTAAATATGAGGTATATATAGTGGATGGGAACCACAGTATTAAAGCACAAAAAGAGGCATACATACAGACAAAAGACGAACTGTTCAGGCATCGTGGAGTTTTCATATACTGTGGTTTAACAGAAAATGAAGCAATTCTGCTTGGAATCAGCAGAAATGAGGATACTGAATCGTTTGTGAAGTTCTCTGATTTTCAGAAGGTTGATGTATTAAGGCGTCGATTGTATTCCATGACAGGTACACCAGCCCACGCTGATCCACCTACAGTTCCTAAAGAATTTAAGGATGTATTTATCACTCTACTTAACTTGCAAAGTGTAAGTAACAGTTAATTGCATCTATATAGATCTTTTAAAAGTTGAAGTAAGAAATGTGAATGGATCTGGTTTATTTGCATGGAGAAAATCTTTATGCTCTATTTGACAAAACAAAGTTGATGGGGAAGTGTTAACAATTGAAGTAATCTGCCTTATAAGAAATCAAAAAAATTGTCTAAAATCAAGCCAAATCAAATCAAAGTTTTAAACTTTAAACATAAAACAACTCAATGCATGCAATACTACATACAGGTAAGACAAATATGATATCTCTGTCATCAGATTTTCAATCAAAAACAACACCAATTCAAACAAGTATCACAAGTTGAAATTTTTGTAGGTTACAATTTATGTCCAGAACATATTTTAGAAAGCATGAGTCGATAATTTATATTACTATTTAAAATTACATGTAACCTAGTCAGTAAACAATTTATGTTTATATTATAAGATTTAGCATTTAACTGTATGAAAACACTCACCAATATTTAAATTCTGAAGTGCCTTCTCCATGCATGAATTTACGAAACTGCCATGAGAAAAAATTATATACATGTATGTAATCATTTGTAATTAACTACAATGACTGTTCTGTATTTTCACAGAAAAAAGAAGTAGACAACAAAAGCATGCTGAGGTTCCTTGCAACTGGACTTTCCTATCAATGCTATGAACTGTATAAGAATATATGCTCAAAAAGCACTGGAAAGGTTCAGGCATCAAAATTTGATGGAATAAAGGGTTTGAAGAAAGAAGATGCATTATTTTGTCTCATCAATCTCTCAAGTAGCAACCTTCAAAGAAAAGATTGGCAGAAATTTAACTACTTGTGTCAAAGCAAGCAATCAAAGCCAAAAAAGGTATTTTTTAAAACTTTATAATGTAGTAAGATGCAGCATAGTTTATGCATAACAAATTATTTCAGTAAACCTGTACATGCAGTCTACATTTCTAGGGTAAAAAGGACAGGATTAGGATTAATACAATAATTGGAACAAATCTGTCATCATCTGAAACAAAAATTCAATAACAGTCAATTAACTCTTGAGGGCATCCATACAATTTACAACAGAATAATTCTAACTTCACCATTTTGAACTCAGTTAAATAGTGCAGCAACTCATGATAGGAAAAACAAGCCCTGGAATATTTTATCAACTAGGAGATATATGCTCCATATGCATGCTGGAATGTTTTCTACGTAAGTAAAGGCCTGTACCAAGTCAGGAATATGACATTTTTATGTGTTTGAGCTTTTGATTTTGCCATTTAATTGGGGACTTTCTGTTTTGAATTTTCCTTGGAGCTCAGTATTTTTGTGATTTTACTTTTTGCTACATAGAAAAGGAAAGTTTGCAATTGAATTGAGTATGATCTATTGGTGTGTATATTGTTAATGACCCCTAAACCTGAAATAGAATACTAACAACAGATTAAAATTATGTTAAACATTTAATTTTTATTAGTTTATGTCTGTAATTTTTTCAGTTGAGGAAAGATGTAACACTAAATATAAAGTTCCAAACAAAGTGTACTCAGGGTTTTGTTGGACAGAAACAACTTGCAGGGAATTACACCTGGTTTCATTTCACTGATTGTAATAACAAGCAGATTCGCTTAACTGATAAAGAAATGGAAAGGCTGGTGTTTTGTAAGTTCTTTCTTTATTTTTTAAAATATTTGTTTTTGTTTTTTAATGATAAGTAGTTTTAAACACTTTCCAAATGCTACTGATTTTCTGGACAAAACTTTGGCAATTAAGTCCTTTAATATGGTACAATTTTTCAATCCAAAATCAGGCGAACTCCAAATATGTCTCCTTTTTTGCATATTCATTGAAAAAAAAAAAATCAAAAGTTTTGTATTTTTTTTCTATAAGAATGGTTTGTTGAATAATACTTTTCTTCAATTTAAATACACAACACGTGCAGTGTAAAAGATCTGATTTTGTCCACTGTATTTATACATGCTACTGGTTGCTGCAAGACAATCAAATGATGGGCCATTCAAATTTTATTCTAGTGTTAGTACTGCTTTTTTTGTACTTCCTGTGTTATCTCTTCTGCTGCATGTCATTATTTCTTTATAATAAAAATTGAAATATAAATCTCTGACCTAAAACATTGGCATATAGATCTATGACATAGAGCATTGGCATATAGATCTATGACATAGAGCATTGGCATATAGATCTATGGCATAGAGCACTGGCATATAGATCTATGACATAGAGCATTGGCATATATATCTATGACATAGAGCATTGGCATATAGATCTATGACATAGAGCATTGGCATATAGATCTATGACATAGAGCATTGGCATATAGATCTGTGTCATAAAGAAATATTGACATATTTAGAACTATAGCCTTCAGCATTGACATATTGATCTATGGCATCTTTTAACAGTTAATTGGAATTGATTGATTATCATTATCTTATTTTTTTCAGCATCAAAAGACAAGAGGCTTCCTATTTCTTCAACTCCAAATTTGGATGGTAAGTTTTATTATTATTTTAAATCATCTTTTTCTTCTTACAATTCCATATTAACCCTAAAAACTGATATAATACTGATGTCTGTATTTTTGTTCAGCTAAGATTTAGGGAAAGACAAGAGAATAATGATTATTTGATAGATCTATCTTTTATATTTACCATTGTTCCTCTGTTAGTCTGTCTGTCCCAAAAGTTATTTCAGTTCTTTAACTTTTAAGTTTCCTTCAACCAAATGCAGACAAAGTTTATGTTCCATTGTAAATACTAAATTGCAGAGTTTGCTGTAATTATAAGTGGGAGCATGGAAACATTTTTATTTAATTTTTAATTTTGAGTATATGAACAATAAGTAATTAAAAGAAATGTAATGTGCTTTTCAGATGAACAAGATTTTTTGGATAGATTCTCATCTCAAAGAAGCAGTGGTAAATTTTGTGATTAGAATAGATAACAAGCAACCAGAGTAAGGGTTATAGCAATAAACAGAAGAAAAAAAAACACCAGTTTTTGTAGATGGCATCCAATGAAATTCACTGGATTACAGGCTCTTGAATTCCTGAGAGGCACTTAAACAATGTGACAGGGTTTAACATGTTTGTAAGCACTTGACACCCTCCTAACTTGGTGTAACGTTGAAAGGATAGAACAAACTCATTAACAATCAGTTGAAAAGAATCACATCAGTATTCAAAAAAGTTTGTTCTCATTGCTACCTAATTATATGTAAAATTGATCTCTATTGGGAGGATTCACTTTCTTAACAGAATAATATGTTAACTGTTCATTGAATATTAAAGAAATAGAGAGATTTGAACACACCAAAATTGTTGATTGGAGAAATGTGCCATATCATATATTGCTGCTAAATGATTAATCTCATTAATTAAAATGAAATCCTTAGTAATTTAAAAGTTTGTTTGCATATCATTTTACTTGTTATTTTAAAAACATAGGTTTTTTTCTTTTCTTCAGACCTTGATTCACATGATTCAACAGATCAATTTTTGACAGGAGCAGAATGTGGTAAGTTTTGTCTCACTTACAATAAATGTCACTGAAGTCAAACTATGACATGCTGATATTGTTATCTGTTGTTGGCTTTTCAACAGTTGTGAAAATTTGCAGTAAGTCAATTTAAGGAGTATATCACTAAATGTAAGTCAATATATGATATGCATTTTTCTTGGGTTCGCATATATTATTTCCCTGTAGATGCCATCCCAAGTTGTAATACATTGTACTTCTAAAATTTACTTTGAAACTTTTGAACAGTATATTTATAAAATAAAGAAGATGTGGTATGATGGCTAATGAGACAATTCTCCTCAAGAAACCAAATGACACAGAAATTAACAGCTATATGTCACTGTACAGCCTTCAACAATGAGCAAAGCGTATATCGTATAATAAGCTATAAAAAAAAATCACAAAATTACAAATGTAAAATAATCAAAACTAGAATACTAACTGCCTAATTAATGTAAAAAACATGGAACAGAATGTGGTGGGGTTTAATATGTTAGTCCGATCCCATTCCTTCCCCTAACCGGGGACAGTGGTGTAACAGTGCAACATAAAAATGAACTATAAAAATGATTTGTCAGTTGGTGGTTATGTTCCAGATCATATGAGTATGTGGACCCTACGCCTACGGTCCAGACCGTATACATAATACTCATACGGTCTAGTAAGAGATGACCATACATGTTATTTGATCATATGGATATCATTGAAACAATCTTTATTTTTAGTTTTACAAATTTGTTTTGATAATTTATTACAATTAGATAGATAAAATGAACAAACAAACAATTTAAATTAGGTATTTGTTTAATTGTATCCTATTTTGGTACGATCGCCCAAGGTGACACAATTCAAGTAACGTAATATTTTTAGCATTTTCATGTATCCAGTTCAGTCATGTTCTTTTGCATTTGCATTTTTGGTAAAGTTGCTAAATATTCTAAAACGCTTTATGTTTACTTCCGAGATCTTCAATTCATAATGCAATTAATGTATTACTGATCGCCATGCTTAATACAAGATATTAACATATTTAATTAACGTGAATTAAAAAATAGTTAAAATACAAATTTTTTGTTTCAATTACAATTGAACTTTAATATTAATTTGATAGTTAAGTTACGTTGATCTGCTATATGCATTTGTATCTAATAAACTTGACCAACTTTTTAATATTAGTCAGACCGTATGAGTATTTTGAAAAAGTACGCATACGGTCCAAATACTCTACGGTCTGGAACAGTTATAGACATGTTTATATACTGAAATATGTTCTATTTTAGCAGCTACAACTTCGTTTCCGGGAACTACAAGTTTTTCATCTAATGGTATGTAAGACAATATACTATTTTCATATTACCGACTTGTGACTGGTTTATATTATTGTTCAACAGGTTACCTACGACATCCAAGTACTGGGTCAATTAAGATAAAAGTAAAGAAGTAACATCAAACATTAAATCTGTACAATTCTTAGGGGAAATATACTGCTTTATATTCTCTTTACACGACAAACTCATTGGTAAATAGTAAAATTTCCCCTCAAACCACACCAATTAAATATTTGATGTAACTTCTTAACCTTGCTCTTAATCGACTGAGTACAAGGATGTCGTAGGTTATAAACAGTAATCAAGGACAACTTTTTGTTTTAATGTTTTAATGTTTTAATATTTATATACTGTTATTGTGTATTCTACCTGTACTCCTCTTTACACCCTTCAGAATTTTTTTTTCAGTATTAACACATTTCAAAACAGTTTGCAATTTTTTTAAGTCTGCTATTTTATATTTCACTCCTTTTTTTCAACATGCCTGGCCACGTAAATTGAAATACTTCATGAAGAAAACTGTTTTGTTCCAGGAAAGCCTTCTATTTTTCGTGCCCAGTATATTAGCATTAATTTAGAGTTCCCAATATCAAATATAATCTTTTTGTCTGTGATCAAGTTTACATGCATGTGTGAAATGTTCTAATTTTTAAATTTTCAAATATTAAAAACAGAGTAACAATTTCTTTTTTGATAAATGGGATTTTAAAACCCTATATTTTATTTTTACTTAGTCATCACTTTTTAGGAACACTTTATTTTTAGTGATTATGATAATTGTCGCATCTGAAACAAAGTTAGTAAGATAAGAACTGCTTCTCATTAAGTACAGTTATTGTATATAAAGTTGAATTAATTAATTTAAAAGGTTGTGAGCTCTGTTTTTCTCTCTCTTTCTATAGGAGTCTATTGTTGTATTTTGAAGAAAAAAGACTTTCAATTAATGCGAAATTTTCAGTTATAGTTTTTTGCTTAAGTAAGCTTGAAAGGAACTTCTTCTGAAAGATCGATGTTATTATCTATAGTTGTATTACTACCAGTACATAGCAGTACACTATTCCAGGCCCTGCCCTTAGGTCATTGTAAAGTTTTCTGTCTTATAGTCATTTTGATAACAGTAACTTTAGATACATCAATGATTTTTTTTTGAATTTGCATGACTATTAGTACACATCAGATTGAAGATTATTTCAAGGCCATGCCATCAATTGAAGGTTCTTGTTAAGTGACTTTGAATTAAGTATAAATTTTCAGTGTCAAGTTTTCTGCTTTAGTCAGTTTGACAGGATCTTCTTGTGAAAGATCAATGATACTTTGTATAAAGTTACATGTCTGTCAGAAAATATCAGTTTTGCAATTTTTTTAGAGGCCCTGCTGCTTTTGAATGTTAAGTTTTCTTGTTAAGTCAGTTTGATAGGAACTACTGATAAAATAAATGATATTTTGCATAGTTTTATGTGGTACATCTATTACTATGCATAGGCAGATCCATTACTGGATCATGACTGGAGCCCCCCTTCCTTTTTAGGTCAGTCAGCAGGCCCCCTTACACAAATTTCTGGATCTGCCACTGCTATCAGTACATATCAAAATGATGACTATTTTATGGCTCTGTCCTTAGTCATGGTACAGTGATTTTAATTAATAAGTAGTGATGCTGTCCATCAAATTTGCTGTATCTAAAACTCTGCAGACAGACAAGATGCAATGTTATTATTATTTTTTATGGAGAAACATTTCCTTATGACAGGCTTACAATATTATCCCTATTATTATACACAGTTCTGTAATTGCAGGTAGCAAAAGTTCCCTGGGTATATCATTTTCAATGAAACTAAGTGGTAAGTTTTGTAAAATTATTCTTGCAAGATTCACTTTTAAAAATATTACAGTTACACAACCATGGCTTTCTTTTCAATTGTGTGTAAAAAGTAAAATCACAAAAATACTGAACTGAGAGGAAGATCAATTCGGAAAGTCCATAATCACATGGCAAAATCAAATATAGTCAAACCTGATTAAATCGGACCCTGAATAAACCGGTTTCCTGTCCATTCCGGCCCAAAAATGAAAGTCCCATATTTTTCCATTCAAACTCTTTGTGAAAATACCCTTTGTAAACCGGACCCTGTGTATTCCGAATTCCGGTCTAATTATGAAGTCCCAATACTCTTAATTACATTAATTATTACCTGTCAATACCGGTTTGTCTAATTAATTTCAATGATCGATATGCAATCAAAACATATTTGATAATCAATTAATCAGGTGTCAAACTGTGAACCTACAATCGTATAGTAGTGAGCTGTATTATTAATTAAAACATTATAAACGTGTCAATTAAAAGACACACCGAATATATCTCGGATTGAACTTCCGTTTTAACTTGGATAAACAAATTAAAATCGCGGAGTATAAAAAAATGGTGATTTCGAAATCCTGGGTTCCCTGTTGTGAACCGCTAAACAAATGACCTTGATAATGAAAAACACCCGGATGACAACAATCAATGGATATTGTACACTGTACGACAACGTTTCGAAAGTGATGAAATTACGTTTGATAATATTCTGGCTTTTTAATCAGCCATTTCAACATTTCAAATTATTGATCATGGGAATAAATCGAAACTCTTGTCTTACAATCCAAACAACGCGAGCATTATGATGCAAATGCAAACAATGAAAAACGAAGTGAAAGTATTTTAATTTATCAGATATAATTTACAATCAGAGAGAACTTTTACTTGCAAAATGTCGGACGTCACAAGTCATTATCTTTTGGTCAAAACGGAAACCTGAATAAACCAGCTCACTGTCCAAACCGGCCCTTTTTCATAGTCCCGTAGCCGGCCGGTTTATACAGGTTTTACTGTAACAAAACGCATCAAAAGCGAATGGACAAGAACTGTCATATTCCTGACTTGGTACAGACATTTTTTAAATGGAGAAAATCGTGGATTAAACCTGGTTTTAAAGTGCTACCCCTCACTTTGATGACAGTCTCATCAAATTCCGTTATATTTACAATGATGCGTTAACTAAACAGACACACAATCAATAAAATAGTCAAAATATGGGTACAGCAGTCATCCTCATGTAACCATTTTAAACTGAACAATTTAACAGAACACAAAAACATCTATCTACAAACACATTCATTGATTTGCATGTCTGATGCAGAAAATTTCATACGTCACATATGTTTGTCTTCAATGTACATACAAACAATTTTAAAATTTCACATATGCAATGTTAGCATACAGGGTTAAAAAATCAAAAGTATGCAAGAATAAAGTTTCAGAAATCGACCAAGATTTAAAATAGTCCAAAAGTTATATAGAACTTATAAGAATCCACAAATAGTTAATTCCACTACGCGATTGAAGTGAAAATATTTTTAACACATAAAAACTTACTTGACATGTTTTGAAATATTTTTGATTTCTTTTATTAGTCAAGTTTTCTGGGAACCACTTATGTCAAGATTTTAGTACACAGTTGTTATACTCCTGCTTTAAAAAAGTTAAGGGATACATTTTGTTTTCAATTTGTTTTTCCCTCTCTCTGTCTGTCGGTCATTCCCATGAATATTTTTTCCTTGAATTTTCTAAGGAACTGCTTTACAACTGCAAGGATTTCTGAAATTTGGTTGATATGAGTCAGCTTTACCGTGTGCTGCGTTTTCAAATTTATCACTCAACAACTTCCTGTTCACTGAACACTTACATATTTTTACACTATTAAGATTTTCCAGTAGCTCACAGTTTCACTTGTTTTAACTTTGGGTTATCTCATCTTCACTGAGATGAAATGGCATATTGCACTTTTGGTCATGGTTCATTGACTTTAAATATTTTGCAGAAGTATTGCTACATTAGTTTCAACATTTGGATTACTTTTAATGTCATATCAACATTTATAACTATTTATTTGGAAAACTTGGTATTACCACACTTTTCTCTTGAATAAGTAAGTGTTGTGTATAGATGCCTAGAAGTAAAACATACTATGGAAGGCTACTCTTTTCTACATTGTAAATGAATAATTTGAAATGACAGTTTCATAAATGTTCACCTATAAACTTGAATGATATTGTTCAAGGGTTTTTACATCACATGGCTGATTCAGATGCTGTTTTAAGAGCAGAATCAGGAATGTCCTTAATTGAAGAGGAAGAAGTGGAGGCAAAGCCAGAACAGTTGATCAGTTATACTGATGTGTTGTTGTGTCCAGAAACACAAACTGCAGCAGAGCCATACTTTAGTACAGATGCATGGCAGCTTGTTTTAAATACTCTCAAAGTATTAGAAGGTAATCAGTCTGAATATCTATAATATGGCATTGACAAATTCCCTTGGAACTGATTTTTCAAATGATATAAAAGGTTTAATCTAAATGGTTGAAAATATATTGAAAGGTACAGAAAGGTAGTAAAAAAACCACCATAAAGCAAAGAACATAGGAAAAAAATTCAAAATAATATCAACCAAGATATTAAACAGACCTATGTTTCTGGGATCTCCTTTACTTAAGCATGTTTAGCTCTTGAGAATATCATGTCACATGTGAAAAGGAAGCATTGATTTTCATAGGAAAAACATTTAATAGCAAATATCAGAGCATGATGCAGATATTCACAGTTTCAAAACTTATTTGAATGACTAGTTTTTTTTTTTAAATGATTTTATACTATAGTGTTAATTTTAAAAAGAACCTTCAATTAGATTATTTTCATTACTTTTTTATGTTTTAGATATGTATATTGTTAACACTCAGAAGAAATATGATATGATTTCTCCATCTCGGACAAGAAAAGGCAAAGCTTTAATAGGATCAGCTAAAGGTTGGTCATTAAAAAAATCATTTTGAAAAGAAATATAAATATAAGGACATGATGTGTTATAGTCAATGAGACAACCATTCAGAAAAGCCCATTAAACAAGTTTTTAACAAACAGACCATTGTACGGTCTTCAACAATAATACAATAAGAAAAACCTTTGCCTTCTTGAGTATTCAAAGTATAAGAGACCTCAACAATAAAAATATTGGTATTCTATTTGTCAAGAACAAAAAAAAAACTTTTTATCAAATCAGTGACATGACTATAAAAACAACCATACGAGTTATCTCATTCTGATTAGATATAGCATGTTCTGAAGGGCTATTTTGCCAATGAAAAAAGAAAGATATTTTTCGCTTGTAACCCTGCTGATATTTCTGCTTAATAACACATAACTTTAATACAGATGGGAAAGTGAAACAATTGCTATTGATTTCAATTGTTCTTTCTCTTCAAGGCATTACTAAAAAAAAGTCACAATTAATAAAGCAAGCTATTGATTAAGCATCATTGTGAAGTGGGAAAAGAAGTATAATTTGAGCAAATATCATGGTTGAGATAGTGAACCATGATTTAGCATGTTACTAAGACAATTAGTATATTCTAATTCCATTTAAAGAATGTCATTGTGTTTGAAATATGACCAAGCTTTGGCTTTGTCTGAATCCGTGAACCAGTTTTGATGGTCAACAATAGTTATTATATATGATATAAATTGCAAATTCATGTATGATTCTTGTTAACAACATTTGTAGCATTAAAAAAAAATATTTAAAAATTTCACTTTGTAATCTTTATTAATTCAGGATCAAACAGTTTATAAATTTATTGTAGGAAGAATATTTAAAAAGTGTTTAAAAAAGAAATCAGTCCAGATTGATTCAGGTAATTAATTCTTTCAAGAAGAAAAAAAAGGAAAATTCAAATACTTAACTGTCCTTTGTTGGTTGAAAGGTCATTTTGGGTATTGCCATTTATTTGGTGTCAATCATATGTAATTAAAAACCTGCTCTTGAGAGCCTCAAGTTTTATATATTGTTGATTTTACGTTTTTGATTTATGAGAATTTTTTCATAAAAATTTGATAGAATTCTGATTAAAACTTAAAAATGCTTTGAGGGATTTCCATGAAACTTTAGTGAGCGGTGGTGTAGTGGTGAGTGCATCGGACTACTATCACAAAGTTTCCTGGTTCAATTCCCAGTTGGGATGAAAATTTCAGGACTTGAATTGTCAGCTCTCCCTTGACACCATTCGCGAGTATAGTCTTGAGGAAAAGATGATAGTCCGTTGGAAGGGGACAATAGATGGCTGACCGGTGTTAAGAGAGAGCCATAGCTCTTGCATGTAAAAGACACTCTTGGAGATTTCGAAAAAGAGCAGCACTCGTACCCGCAAAGTGGAAAGAAATTAATATAAGTTGCAAAACTTGATTCCCAATCCACTATAAATAAAAATGTGTAAACTTAACTTTGGTGAGTTGTTTAATTGCATTCCCTTTTCTTATTTGAAATTTTGTTGATCTTATGTTTAAAAGGAGTATTGGGATTTTATTCATAAAATAGGAGGCATTTTCAAGTTTTCTAACTCTTATTCAAAACACTTTGAGCAGGTTTCCTGGTGACTTGATTACATGTATAACCACCCTTTTTATGCCCCACCTATGATAGTATAGGGGCATTATGTTTTCTGGTCTGTGCATCTGTTAGTCCGTTTGTCTGTGGGTCCGTTTGTTCAGGTTAAAGTTTTTTGGTCAAGGTAGTTTTTGATGAAGCTGAAGTCCAATCAACTTGAAACTTAGTACACTTGTTGCTTATGATATGATCTTTCTAATTTTAAAACCAATTTGGACCTTTGACCTCAATTTCACGGTCCACTGAACATAGAAAATGAAAGTGGAAGTTTCAGAAAAAAGTTTTTGGTCAAGGTAGTTTTTGATGAAATTGAAGTCCAATCAACTTGAAACTTAGTACATACATGACATTTGTTCCCTATAGTATAATCTTTCTAATTTTAATGCCAAATTAGATTATTACCAAATTTCACGGTCCATGTAACATGCAAAATGATAGTGCGAGTGGGGCATTCATGTACTTTGGACACATTCTTGTTTCAATATAAATTTCTGAAATGAAATGGATACCACTGTGTTTTCATGTCTCACAATTTACCATGTTGGGTGCTTAAGTCTATTTAAGCAGTGCTCAAAGTATTTTTAGCGGATTATTTCATTAAAGCATAATGACAATGAAGAGCTGAAAGGGTGGTGAGGTGTATATCATGCCCTCATGGCCCAGCTCTTTGATAATTGTATCTGACAGACATCCACTGCCTGTTTGCAGATACTTTGAATATTTCAGTTTGATGTTTGAACTTCAATGTTTTTATTACTTATTTCTCCAGAACAGCGAAATAAAACCCATTCATCTAGTTCGAGCGCATTTTCATGTTGTCAACTACTTTGAATAATGAGTGGGTTATGCTTAGTAAAATATGGGATAAAGTTTTGCTTTCTAAATTTCTAGCAATATATTTACACAGTCAGTATTGTACACAAAAGCGCACCATGAATGAGCATAGTATTTGATAAAACCAATACTTTTCAAAAGGATCAACAAGTCATTAGCAGGTCATGTGTTTAATTTGTTGGTGGATAAGGTTAATTTTATCTTACTTGTGTTAGAATATTTGGGTCACAATGAGCTACAGTTATTAGATGTGCTAGCTAAGTCAAGTTACATCTGAAGTAATTGGTGATAAGATACTTATTTTTAGAATATATTGTATTACAATTGAGCCCCTAATGTAATGGTGTGACTAGTCAGATTCTTCAGCACAGTCGCATTTAACCCTTAATAATTGATTACTTTATAGGAAAAAGAAATGTATATTCCTTCACAAGTGAAGACAGTTCTCCACTAAAAGCAATGGAAGGTGAGTGATTAAAAAAATATTATATTCAAATTAACTTTATTTTAGAAAAATCAATATTTAGCTCACCTTACTCATAGGGACAATGTAAGTTGAAACTATGACGTATTCTTATATCCATTTTAATGGCTGTCCTTAAGACCAAAGAATTGTTAAACCATTTGGAAACCTGAAGCTTAATTTTTTTCTGTAGTTGTCTTAATAATTTATAGGTAATGAAGATTAAAGTTATGACCTATTTGTAGGAAAAACAGAAAAAAATTCCTCAACAAGTGACAGATCTCCATTAAAAGCAACAGATGGTAGGTATATTTTCTTATTTCAGTATGTATATATACAGTGTTATGTTGTTCTAGATAACTATGTGTCCAGCCTACTTCAAAGTAAAGGAATTATATAAGGCATGTCAGATACTAGATTGAAGTTTAGTTTATAGAACAAAGTGATCCTAGACATGCTTTATTGGCTTCGTTGTCAACAGTTATATGGATCTGCTTACCCTTCCAGAGCACATGAGATCACCCTCAGTTTTTGGTGGGGTTTGTGTTGCTAAGCTTAGTTTTCAATGTTGTGTCTTGTGTACTATTGTTTGTCTTTTTGTAATTTTTGTTTTTAACCATAGCATTGTCAGTTTATTTTCAATTTATGAGTTTGACTGTCCCTCTGGAATCTTTCGCCCCTCTTTAAGGTTCAATCTGTGGTTACAGTCTTTTGAGAAATCAAACATTGTGTCAAACCTTCTTGAAATTTTATGAAATTTGAAAAGAAGGTTGTTTATGACCAACTGACAGTATTCAGAGCAACGTTTTGAAAATAAAATATATAGTATACTGTCTGTATACATGTGTTTGAAGGACTTTATTGGATAATGATTTTTGTAGGGAGAAGAAATTTGAATATTTTACCAAGTGCGGACAGTTCTCCAGTAAAACCAACATATGGTGAGTATGAATTTTAACTAGACATTTTTAACATCTGGATAAAATCAATGTGACAATTTTTTTTCTGGGCTTTTAATGAAAATACATAGAAACCATATATTTTCAGTATCAGGGTAAGATTAACTGTTTTTTGACACCTTCATTGCCTACTTTTCACCTTTCTTATGTTTCTTTTCAACTAATACCACTTGTAATTAAGAATGTAAAGACCTATATAAGTCTCTGAACAATTGGTTAAGATTGTTATTTTATTCAAAGTAAAATTGAGAATGGAAATAGGAAATGTGTCAAACAGACAAAACATGACCGAAGAGCAGAAAACAGCCAAAGGCCACAATTGATCTTCAATACAGCTGGGCCCTAAACATAAATGTGAACTAGTCTAGTGATAACTGATGTCAATCTAAACTCTGAAATATATTAATGAACTAAACTTAAAAATCAATCAAGATGACAAAGGCCAGAGGCTTCTAACTTAGGACAGGTGAAAAAATGGGATTGGTTAAACATGTTATTTTGAGATATCCCCTATGCCTCTTGCCAATACAGAAAATACAAACACACAGCATTATGCACAGTGAAAGAAATATAGGTAACAAAAGAAACTAAAAAAAATGACAATGGTACATAAATTAACAAAGTAATACTAGCATTTACTGACAGGCCAGCTCAAAACTTGGATTAAACTGACTGAAAGTTAATGTCTTCATCATATGAATATCAATCTCAATTCCTCCTGTTAGTGATTAAGTATCATTACAGAAGTACATAACCCTGTCTCTTGCAATGACCCCATTAGTGAATCAATATTAAAGCTAAAATTTGCCATCTTTAATAACATGAAAACAGAATCGTAAATATATCCCTTTTTTAATAGGTCTTTTTAAAGATTTTGAGTTGAAAGCTGACATTTTTTGCGTTTGTAAATAATTTAACCGTATTGGATTTGAAACACTAGAAAGTATACGAAGTCTGCATGCTGATTTCTATTTATGAATGATGACCTTGTACTGATGATAAGATTTAGTAAATGTTTTGACTAGTTTATGATATCTAAAATCCTTGTTTAATTATTTTTCAGCAATACATAGATTTCTTTCGCTAAAATCTAGTACATTGTTACATACACAAGCGAAATTGTAAAAGTTGAAATATAAACACCATAAGATGGTGAAAAGGAATGTCATCATCTAAAAAAAGATAATTAACCATATGCAATTTTTACTTTTTCAGATTTAAATGATGCTATAGATGTGTGCCCAATTTTAGAAAAGACCAGTGAAATTACTGGAGACGGTGAAAAGATAAGTGAAACTACTGGACAAGGTGAAAAGATTAGTGAAACTACTGGACAAGGTGAAAAGATTAGTGAAACTACTGGACAAAATGAAAAGATAAGTGAAACTACTGGACAAGGTGAAAAGATTAGTGAAACTACTGGACATGGTGAAAAGATTAGTGAAACTACTGGACATGGTGAAAAGATTAGTGAAACTACTAGACAAAATGAAAAGATTAGTGAAACTACTGGACAAGGTGAAAAGATTAGTGAAACTACTGGACAAGGTGAAAAGATTAGTGAAACTACTGGACAAAATGAAAAAAATAGTGAAACTACTGGACAAGGTGAAAAGATTAGTGAAACTACTGGACAATGTGAAAAGATTAGTGAAATAACTGGAGATAGTGAAAAGATAGGTGAAACTTCTGGACAAGGTGGAAAGATTGGTGAAACTACTGAAAATGGTAAATATTCTGAAGTTTTTAGCTCACCTGGCCTGAAGGGCCAAGTGAGCTTATGCCATCACTTGGCGTCCGTCATCGTCCGTCGTCGTCCGTCGTCTGTTGTCTGTCGTCTGTGGTCGTAAACTATTTCAAGAATCTTCTCCTCTGAAACTACTAGGCCAAATACTTCCAAACTTTTAATTGAATTTTCCTTAGGGTATCTAGTTTATTAATTGTATCTGAAGTTTTGATCTATCAACAAACATGGTCGCCATTGCCAAAAATAGAACATGGGGGTCAAATGCAGGTTTTGGCTTATATCTTAAAAATAAAAGCATTTAGAGCAAACTGGACAGGGGTAAAAATGTTTGTTAGGTCAAGATCTATCAGCCCTGAAATTTTCAGATGAATCAAACAACCCATTGTTGGGTTGCTGCCACTTAATTGGTAATTTTAAGAAAATTTTGCAGTTTTTGGTTATTATCTTGAATATTATTATAGATAAAGATAAACTGTAAACAGCAAAAATGATCAGCAAAGTAAGATCTACAAATAAGTTAATTTGACCAAAATTGTCAATTGACCCCTTAAGGGGTTTTTGTCCTTTAATGACAATTTTTCACAATTTGTTCATCATATTTTCTCACTTTAAAAAATCTTCTCCTCTAAAACTAATCAACCAAATTCAACCAAACTTCAACTGAATGATCAATAGGGTGTATAAAATAAAGTTTGTGTTTTATTTTCTATTTTGTCAAAAAACATGGCCATCATGGCTAAAAATAGAACACAGGGTAAAATGCAGTTTTTGGCTTACATCTCAAAAACTTCAGCATTTAGTGCAAATAAGACAAGAAGTTAAAGTATTTATTAGGTCAAGGTCTACCTGTCCTGAAATTTTTAGCTGAATTGGGTAACTGGTTTTTCAGGTATAATGCCCCTGAATTGATGATTTTAAAGAACTTTTGCAGTTTTTGGTTATTATCTTGAATATTATTATAGATACAGATAAACTTTAAACAGCAAAAATGTTAAGCAAAGTAAGATCTACAAATAAGTCAATTTGACCAAAATTGTCAATTGACTCCTTAAGGAGTTATTGCCCTTTAAAGACTTTTTTCACAATTTGTTCATCATGTTGACTTACTTTAAAAAATCTTCTCCTTTGAAACTGCTGTATAAATTTCAGCCAAACTTAGGCTAAATGAGTTTCAGAGTATCTAGTATAAATTTTATATTTTATTTCCTTGTATGTCAAGAAACATAGCTCCTATGGCTAAAATAGAACATAGGAGAATATGATATTTTTTTTGCTTTTGAAGAAAATAGGACGATTCAAAGAACATTTAAATAAATTGAAAAGCCAAAATAATCATTGATGAGAGATTTAACCAAAAAAATTAAGGTGAGCGATTCAGGCTCTTGAGAGCCCTTGTTACAATATCAAATCAGTCAAAGGTTGTATTGGTGACTGTGGCTTCTCTACCAATTTTTGAGATTGCCACCATATACTTAAAATTGGAAGATTGTGTAAGGCTGAAGGTTTTATAATATCTCTTAGTATATAATACAATAGACCCAATAGAGATTGTTTGCATCTCACTGATATTTACTTTACCATAGGGCAGATGTTTTATGAATGTGGTAGTTTAGTTTCCTTATGCAACAATCTTTCTCAGTTGCTTTGCTGCTATTTTGATAGTTATTTTTGAAATGAATGATAACTGATAAAACAGATTTAAGGTGTGTGAAAACAAATTTCAGTTTCATAATGCAAAATTTAAAGAAGTTGAAATAATGACAAAATTGAGAATGGAAATTGGGAATGTGTAAAAAAGCAATAATCCAACCAAAGAGCAGAAACATCTGAAGACCCCGTTTGGGTCTTCAACACAGAGAGAAAATCCAACACCTTTAGCTGGCAACTAATAAAAAATGTGTACTAGTGCAGTGAAAATTGACGCCACACTATTATTATCCAAAACATATAAAAGAACTAAACAAATTAGTGTCCCAGGTAAGGTGAGGATTGGGATTCCCCTAACAAGGTATTAGGGGAATAGAAAATTGTTGTACCCTGAGATAAATCTGAGGGTAATAGTTGTATCTGAGAGGACAATAAACTTATTTTTCTACAAATATCAATTCAGTAAGACTTTTATTATACTGAAAGAAACAACATACACAAAATAATGCCAGGGACTGAAGGGCATAGTTGACCATAATTCATTTATACAAATGTAAGAGACAGCAGACACATTGTGATGACACCTTGTCTATCTCTTCTAAGGTATTGGAATGCTGTCTGTTTTTTTAAGGTAATCAGAAATAATCTTTTGTCAGTTTGAATGACTGAATTTGTGTTTTTGTCATCCTTATGCAGATCAAAGTGAAAGATCCAAAATATATTTTATATGCCTTGGACAATATATTTGTTTCATTAAAAACAAGTTGTTGTTTTGAACTGTACTTGGATAAGCATAAGTTGATCTGAATATTATGATATAGTTTCCAAGTATTTACAAAGTAAGAAAAGATATCTGTTCCTGATATGTCATGTGATTTAAGCAATATAAAAGTTTTTTTGCTAATATAATAAATTTATCTTTTTAGGAAGAAAACGAACAAGTTGTTCTTCAAAAAATGAAAAAGTGGATGCAACAGAATCAAAGAAGTGCACAGTAAGACTGACTGATATTGGTACTATTAAAAACTTGAAAACATATGTTGATAAGACAGAGAAAAAAAGAAAAAGAAGAAAGATATGTCTAAAGAACTTGTAAAATAATATATGTAATATGTTAAGTTTTAAATAAGTTCATCTGATATGAAACAACAAATTCAGGATACTTTGTGTCATATTTCAAATAAGTTGAATGGATGTCTACTTTTATGATAAAACTATGATATTTCAAAAAGTTGTTAATATTTTTTTGTCTAATTTATGAAAATCAGTAATAGAATAAGGAAAAAAGTGTTAATATATTAAAATATAACAAAATCCCTTCCAAGAAAATCTTGACCTTTAGCTTAGTCATGCAGTTCTATGACAGCAAAACTTGTTTTATGTACAAGTAGCAACTTAAATATAAGTATGACCAAATGCTAGGCAAATAATAGAAATCAGGAAAGAGAACACATTGTTGTGTATTAATTCTGTGGAACTTGCGATTATTTATCTAAAGTTTTTCAATAGTGTTAATGTATGTCATGTCTGCAAATTTTCTACACTAATATTTTTAATGTTAAATTTTTTTTCCATCAAGTAAATGAGTCTGCAATACAAACAAAAGAGTGTATTGCACAGTTCTTTCCATTAAGGTCATGTGTATTCATTTATGCACAAAAAAGTCATAACTATAAGTATTGTTTTTATCACTGTGTAATATTTACCCTCCTATATCTAGTATATTGGCCAAGAAACTTGAGAAAAAAGTTCAAATTCTGTAAAGTTTTGCTAAAGCCCGATCTTTTCAGCAAGAAATTATTATTATATATATAAAGAAGTTCAAGTCAAATATGAACTTGATTTTTTACATTATACTATATATAGATATAATACTTTTACTTAATCATGCTGCTCGGATATACAAGTTGTCCAATTATTGAATTGAATAAAAGACAAATATTGGTGTGTAACGATCTTCATACTGTTAGCGTTCAGCCAGGATGAAGCGGTTATGCTCCAATTGGATTGAGTTATTATAGTTATAAAAAAAGGAAGTGCATTCTAGATTCATTGATAGAGATGGAATCTCACAGTTAATTTTTGTTATGATTTGAGGATAATGATAGATAAATAAAGTATATCTTGTGACTTTAATATTTTATTGTTCTTGTTTGCTTAAACAATCTTCTTAAACAATATGTTAAGTTTTTTTTTAATAAATTTTGTGTCTTTATTTATTCTGTTACATTATCAGCTTTTTTGTGAACCTTCAGAATTTGTGGATAATCTTGTGCAACATAAATGTAAAAATATTCATGCATCATGCATCTTTAATTTTCTTTTTCTTTGCATAATATGTACCATAATGTATATAGAGATAATCTTTTTACCTAATCATTCTGCTCGGATATACAAGTTGTCAAATTATTGAATTGAATAAAAGACAAATATTGGTGTGTAACGATCTTCATACTGTTAGCGTTCAGCCAGGATGAAGAGGTTATGCTCCAAATCGTCTCTTGTTGATTATTGATTAACCCTTAAGGGTAAAGACCAAATGTTTGGACATTCAAAGAGTGTTTTGAAAACAATATCCACATGATTGTCTGAAGGTTTGCTATGGTGTAGAAGCATCTTGAAAACATATCTGCTTTTATCCTTTTTCCTTTTTGGGGTGGGTAAGAATATAATTCTTAATAGGGAACTATAATTAAATAGTTGGGAAAAAAGGAAAAAGGATATCGCAATTCTATCATGAATAAGCTAATTCTTCATTTAAACTTTGGTCATGATGGTGAACCCAGTGTGGTTACCATTGCGCCCCAGGCCAAAGTTAATTTAGCACTAAAAAGGAGTGAGTTTTTATTAGATGTTGTTAATAATTATATGCAAATGCAAAATGAAAATGATATTGTAGAAATAGAAATTATTTTATCAGAGTATAATCACAATTTTACATTAGGCTTTTTATTTAAACAATTATTAAATGACAATAATGAAGTAAAAAGATGTAGAGAGGGCAAAACAGGTCATCTTGTTCCACTGATTGAAAAGTTCAAACTTGAAACAGACTTTGTTAAACTGCTTCTGCCACGAAAAATCAGAGCAAAAAATGCTGTTGCCATTCATTCACTTTATATCAAACCAATGTATCGTTCTGTCATTAATGAGTTTTATTTACTTAATTTACATGGAGTAAATTCACAGGGACATATAAGTGCAGAAGATTTTATGAGGTTATTGCACGAACTTAAAACCTGTCATGCTCATTATTTGGTGCACATTTTACCAGTTTGCATTTGTTTGAGATGCACTGAATATAGACATGAAAGACTTAATCAACTTTCAGAATGTACCTATGCAACACCTTACCATGGTCCTATTACAAATAGCCCTTTCCGTAATTTACCAGTAGGACAACAACAATTAACAGGTGGCAGACCTGGATAATGTTATTCTGTTATTCCATAGTATTACATCTTTCACATTGTTATTTGTTTATTATGCTAATAAATGATTAGTACACAATTGAATATTATTTGTTTTTATTTTAATCATATATTAGTTACTAGTAGTTGTTGATTTATGCATAGACGAAACATACTGAAAAATAATAAGCAGAAAAAAAAAGATTTGAAGAGGCCATATTTTGAATGAACATTCAAAATATTGTAGCATTTAAGGTCTCAAGGTCTATTGATTATTTAATATTTCATGGGAATGTGTTTTTTAATTTTTTAATAAATTTCCAAATATAGGCAACCAATGTTCAACAGTCATAATTTGATAAAAAGAAAACAAATCAAGGCTGCAAACAAAAACTGTTGGGGTATTTTAAAGTTTCTCAAAGTAACAGTTTTATTTCTTATTTTCCTCCTTACAAAGTCATTAACCATAGACATGGAATAACTTCTATGTTTAGGTAATTAGTTTTCATGATTGCCAATGTTCTACCATAATGTTCTAGCCAAAGACACAAGGATATGAATATTACAGTATAGTCTTCATCATGAAAAAACTCTTTGATTGTATTTAAAGCAACAGTAGTATACCGCTGTTCAATAGTCATTAATCTAATCAAACAATAAAACAAATTTGGGTTACAAACCAAAACAGAACAATCAATTATAAGATGAAAACAACATCAAAAGCACTGAACTACAACGAAAACAAACGCCAAGTTGAACATACCTGAAGCTGTATAGTCAGGAATAGCATTTAGCCTCCCAAACAGTTCAAAGAGATTATTCAAAAGCAGAGATCAAGTTTAGTGTAAATGATTAAGATTCTAGCATATCAAATCACACAAAATATCAGAACCCTATAATTTCTGTCATCAATACAAGTGTTCTCTAGAAATTTCAACGAGTAAATAAGCCATATGGTACTAGCATTAAACATCAGCTCACTTTACAAACCTTCACACAAAATTAAAAGCATTGGCCGAAAATTGAAGGGTTTGTTAGCATTTATAGCATGGAGAACTTGCATTACAATTCATAAACAATGCGTGTTCGGAGTACTTTTGTGAATGCTTCTTCAGCGGCTTCTGCTTGATCTCTGATTTTGAAATGTCGACTTATTTTTTTTTGTTTTGTTTCGGACTTTTCTCTAATGATTGACATTCTTCCTACACCAATGAATGAGAAAGTTAGCTTAACATGCTTAAGTGGAAGAATCGGAATTACAAATAAATAATCATGCATATTATATATACATACTGAAGCATCGGTATTTCCTTCCAAAAATCACGACTTTGCACGAGTTAACACATACCACTGTATCAATTTGTCCACTATTGCAATTGCTATTGTGACTATGTTGAACGCATCCATCCCATCGAACACGAGATAAAGGATACAACAGATACAGTTAAGTCGTCCTCATATATTGACTTACATCTACACATTGACAATGAGGATCTAAGTAGCAACATTCCAGCAGCGCCTGCATACGGAGTATATATCTTCAAATTGATACGATATCAAGAGCTGGTTAATAACCGCTATTGATGAACAGTTTCACAGATGATATCAGATATGTTCCTTACGTGGTTACTACAACCCCCTTCCCTTTTCATGAATGTGACCTACCGAATGAGACTATTTACCAGGTTTGTTGAAATAACATAAGCAACACGACGGGTGCCACATGTGGAGCAGGATCTGCGTACCCTTCCGGAGCAAATGATACCCCCCAGTTTTTGGTGGGGTTTGTGTTGCTTAGTCTTTAGTTTTCTATGTTGTGTCTTGTGTACTATTGTTTGTCTGTTTGTCTTTTTCGTTTTTTAGCCATTGCGATGTCAGTAAATGCAGTTTATTTTCGATCTATGAGTTTGACTGTCCCTCTAGTATCTTTCGCCCCTCTTTTGCCAAACAAAGTTTACCTTATATCCTCTTCTGCGTTGTGTCATATATTTCATATAACAGCACTAATAAAAAACAGTTTGAGACTGAGGTCAGACTAAGATAACTGTTGACAACAAAAATTTCTGCATTAGTTAGAAAAAATTAAAATACGGTATATATCGCATGCGTCCAAAGCTCTTAAGGATTAATCTTAATCATTTACGCTCAGAGCCTCAGATTTGAAAGACGAGGATGTAAAAAAAACCCAACAGAAACAGTTAAAGAGCTATTCGACCAAAAGAACCAAAAAATAAGACAACATAGTTGACGGTCAGCTGCACCTGGTGGACTTGAAATCTTAGGTTTTTTTAATTTAAATATTAATAATTGGACAATTGAAGGGAATTTGAAGGAATTGCATAATCAAAACTCCTTTTTTTGCTGGCATGGTTTATAAAAAAAGTCGATATAATATATGTTATTTCCAATGTAATTTCAACTGATCTTACGCTTTAATTTGGATATGGACATAACATTGAGAATGGAAATGCGGAATATGTCAATGAGAACAACCCGACCAAATAAAAAAACACAACAGCAGAAGGTCACCAACAGGTCTTCAATGTAGCGAGAAATTCCCGCACCGGAGCCGTCCTTCAGCTGGTCCCTAAACAAATATATACTAGTTCAGTGATAATGAACGCCATACTAATTTCAAAATTGTACACAAGAAACTAAAATTAAATACAAAGGCCAGAGGCTCCTAATTTGGGATAGGCGCAAAAAATGCGGCGGGGTTAAACATAAAACAGTCTTTTTGAAGATGTGTGCAATAAGGATGATTTCCGTTACAATTATAATTGATTTCTAATTATTATCAGTGTCACAAAACGGATATACAAAAGAGCGGACGGTATGATACTAGTATGGGACAAATAGCTGAACACTAATCGAAGAATTTATCCAAAAACACCTGTATATATACGGATAGTCCAAATAATTGGAGCAGGTGGGAGCAGGACTGGCTCATGCATTTTCATCCTGATAAGTGCAACATTCTCAGTGTAACTCAAAAACGCAAACCTTTAGACTTCACTTATAAATTACACAATCACTCTCTAGAAAAAGTTGACTCTACAAAATATTTAGGCCTAACTCTTCAATCAAATTTAAAATGGGACAAACATATAGATAACATGACATCAAAAGCAAATATCAGTCCCTTGGATTTATTCGTAGAAACCTAAAAATAGCCTCTCCAAAAGTTAAAGCATATGCATATAAAGCTCTTGTACGACCAAAATTAGAGTACTGCTCAACAATCTGGGATCCGCATCAAAAACAACAAATTACACAAATCGAAAAAGTTCAGAGAAGAGCAGCACGCTTCTCATGTAATCGCTTCCATAACACCAGCTCAGTTACTGAAATGATGACAGACCTAAAATGGTACCCACTTGAAATTAGGCGCTTTCTTTACAGACTTGGTTTCTTCTACAAAATTATTCATGAAATTGTTGCAGTCCCTACACATAACCTTTTGATACCACTAGACAATAGAACCAGACATAGCAATCCGCACTCATTTAGGCAAATACAAACATCTAAAGACAGTTATAAATATTCTTTTTATCCACGAACAATTATAAATTGGAACTATCTGCCACAACAAATAGTATCATGCAGTACAGTAGAGGGATTTAAGAGTATGATCACAGAATCTGCTCTCATCCCCATATTCTATCCCTAACTATTCTGTTATCAAATGTATATAGTTTTATCAAAATTTTTTTTTTTGAATGTACATACGTTATTTTGGTTTTTTTTCTTGATATTGTTATTTTTGATTTTTTCCTGCTAAAATGTAAATTCTAAATTTTATAGTCGACGCCCGGCGAATAATCTTCAATAATTGAAGGATCGCTAGAAACCTACAGAAGAAGAAGAAGAAGATTATGCCGTCTAGAAAGGCTATTTTTGATTTTCCTGTTACGCCTTCCTGCAAACCGGTTAAACACCGCCAGTCAAGTGAAATAAATCAAGTATTAACATCAGAACAGTTATTAAAAATTAAATTGGAAATATATTATAATTGCTTTCTTTGTTGAAACACCATTTAAAAACAAATAATATAAAGGTCATACAATTATTCAAGCATTTAGGAGACAAAAGTCAAAACATAAAAGCGCTTTAAATGCTGAACTCACCTGAACGTTTGAAAAGTCCTTGATTTATCCCTTGTCTAAAGCGTTTGAAAGATAACGAATTTTGAAGACTTCAAAATGGCGCAAATTTATATTTTATTTATTGTTAAATGGCAAAAACATCAAATTTGTCTGTTTTATAAATTGCAATGAGAATTTTATTTATAGAAAGAATAATATCAAAACAGGAGGAAACATCAGGAATCTTTTACGTGAGTATTTCCTTATATTTGACTTGTTTATCTAGTTTTTGTTTGTATAAGAAAATGTAAACAAAGTATCTACTGGACCCATATGCTCATGTACAAGTTCTATAGCTGATATATATGTTCAAACAGCTCAGTCAATTGTTGATTGTTATACATTTTTTTCAAGTATTCTTTTATTCATATTTTGGACATCTTCAATCGCCTGTCCAAAGCCAAACGGACTCCTCGTTAGGTTTGTCTTGTCTTGACTTAATCTTAATGGTTTATATATTGTTTTTAAAACAAACAACGTATAACATATGTGGACACAACATATAATAAACAGTACTGCCTAGTATACAATATGAATTTGAAGTATACAAAAGGAGGATGATAACAAACATTTAGCGATAATACCGTGTCACAAATATGCAAATGCAGCTATTGTGTTTCTTTGAAACCTACATGTAAATAAGTATCTGTTACTTAGTATTCTTTAATCAAGATACAGGGGCAGATCCAGCCATTTTCATAAGGGGGAACGGGGGTCAAAGCATAAGTTCCAGGAATATACCCCCTCCCTTATCCGCCGCCGAGACATAATATACATAACACCTCATATGTGAAATATTTTACATGTAATGAATCATCATACAATTTCGTGAAAAAACTAAAACTTTAGCATTTTATATCATGTAACTTTACTATTATAAGAACTTGTTCAAATTTCGAAGAATGCTAAAATTTTAGTTTCATAAAGTGAATCTTTTTTTTTTGGCAGCTAAAATTTTAGCCGTAAGAGTTTTGAATTAAAATTTTCGGTAGGCTAAAAATTTAGTTTTAATATATAAATGTATTGTGTATTATATATAAAAAGGGACTGCTAAATTTATAGCAAAGATGTTATTTCTTTTCTTTTTATTGCAGGATGATACTAAACCAGTTCGGAATTTTCTTATCTTATTTCTTTAATAGATAAATTGTATTCAGCTGAATAATTGAAAAGCTGAATGCAGTATCTCTGGCTCAAAAGAAATTAAGGTTTTTCAACATGGCTGCGAATTGTTTCTCTCCATGAAATGGTTATTTAAAAAGATATATGTAAGTAATCATATATTAAATTTAAAACACTGGTTTTTAGCGAAAAAACCTAAACTTTTAGCCATTTTGCAATGATTCAAAACAATCCATTTTGAGAATGAAAATTGCAGTGAATCAAAATTTATTGCAGTCCGTTCAATAAGAATCGTCTGATTAAAATCAAACCTTTCAGCACTCCCATTTTCTGATACCCTAAGCGCGGTATGAATGTAAATGGTAGTAAGTGAGATGTTTGATTTTAATCTGAATTAATTAGAATAGGAGAGCATAGTTGCCCTGTTGTTAAGATCAAAGTTACCTGGTATTTTGTAATACTAAACTTTCTGAAACCACGTCTCTAATATGCATTTAAAAGTATTTTGAACTTTCATTCAAAAGACAGGATAAGAATAAAGTATGACGTCTACTGGTTGGATTTATTTTTACTTTAGACATAAAAGCTGCAAAAACAAAAGCTTGAAATTTCGAAATTTAACATACAAACAATACGGATTTGCATTCGTGGTTCTATAACGTAAGGGATGTAAAAGATGGTTTCATTGGTTTTTATGTGTTTATGGGTTTGTCACTTTTTTGCTTTCCATCTGTCGTTCGATCGTTACCTCGGGACCTTTGATTTATAATGTTCTTTCTTAAATGAGTTTTAAGGCAACAAATATCAAGTCTACAATATGTTTGAAATTGTTCCTATCGTAAACAGGTTCAGTTTTTGATAGATTAGAAATATTTCAAGGACAAACATCTGCGCATTTTCATTGATACGCCACGGTTATTATTTTAAAATTCGATCAATGTATAGTAAAATCATAGGAAACAAGAGGCTCTCAAGAGCCTGAATCGCTCACCTTAATTCTTTTGGTTAAATCTCTCATCAATGATTATTTTGGCTTTTCAATTTATTGAAATGTTCTTTGGATCGTCCTATTTCCTTCAAAAGCCAAAAATAATAATCATTTTCTCCTATGTTCTATTTTAGCCATAGGAGCTATGTTTCTTGACATACAAGGAAATAAAATATAAAATTTATACTAGATACTCTGAAACTCATTTAGCCTAAGTTTGGCTGATATTGATACAGCAGTTTCAAAGGAAAAGATTTTTAAAAGGAAGTCAACCTGATGAACAAATTGTGAAAAAAGTCTTTAAAGGGCAATAACTCCTTAAGGGGTCAATTGACAATTTTGGTCAATTTGACTTATTTGTAGATCTTACTTTGCTGAACATTATTGCTGTAACAGTTTATCTCTATCTATAATAATATTCAAGATAATAAACATTAACAGCAAAATTTCCTTAAAATTATCAATTCAGGGGCAGCAACCCAACAACAGGTTGTCTGATTCATCTGAAAATGTCAGGGCAGATAGATCTTGACCCGATAAACATTATTACCCCATGTCAGATTTGCTCTAAATGCTTTGGTTTTTGAGTTATAAGCCAGAAACTGCATTTAACCCCTATGCTCTATTTTTAGCAATGGCGACCATGTATGTTGATAGATCAAAACTTCGGATACAATTTATAAACTAGATACCCTAAGAAACATCCAGTTAAAGTTTGGAAGTCTTTGGCCCAGTAGTTTTAGAGGAGAAGATTTTTGTAAAAGATTACTAAGATTTACGAAAATGGTTAAAAATTGACTATAAAGGGCAATAACTCCTAAAGGGGTCAACTGACCATTTCGGTCATGATGACTTATTTGTAAATCTTACTTTGCTGAACATTATTGCTGTTTACAGTTTATCTCTATCTATAATAGTATTCAAGATAATAACCAAAAAACGCAAAATTTCCTTAAAATTACCAAATCAGGGGCAGCAACCCAACAACGAGTTGTCTGATTCATCTGAAAATTTCAGGGCAGATAGATCTTGACCTGATAAACAATATTACCAATCTAAATTAAATCGTTTCAACCCCCATGAATTAGCCTAGTATCTCAGATAAGTTCCATTTGTCGGCAAATCAATTTGTCCTAGTTTTACCACCTGAAAAAAGTAAATTACCAAAATATGACTGGTGTCATGAAATAAATTAGTTTTTAAGCCTTCTTTTTAAATTAAAATCATAAAATTTTATAGTATTACTAGATATAAAATATTTGAATACGACATCAATAATCCTATAATGTACATCATTTCAACTGTTCAGTCTTTTGTTTCTATTTTTATAATAAAAAAAGTATTGCATAAGAAAACAACAAGCCCTTCTTAGGCTATAACTAACTATTAAAACCTGACTCAACCTATCATCTACTTCGAAAATGCTTGCAATAAGCCATGAACATTATAAATATGACTGTTTTTTACATTTGTTTTGTTGTTTAAAAACTTTGAACAAGTGATTGTGTAAGAGTTTATAGACCACCTTTTATGGAACTACTTGACATTGGGTATAATTGATATTTTATTATGCAGAATAATTCCAGGAGGATATTACTAATTGGTATTACTAGCAGGCATTAAAAAATTCACATATTACGACAACAACTTGTCACTAAAAATATATATCATGTATATAGGTTGTTTAAATTCTGAAAAATAGCTTTGAATTCCATGTATTTCGCATAAAAAGTTATAACTATCAAATGTTTAAGTTTATGAATAAAGGCTGGCAATGCATAACACATGTAACATTAAGTTGTTTAATAACATTGGCAAACTTAGAATAATCGTATGAATTAAATAATTGTTTATTTTATACAAAGCCTACAAAAAGAAATCTATCATAAAATGATAAAGTTGATATTTGAGTATATCAATATCGTTATCATTTTAATTAAATTTAAGTAACAACAGATGTTCCATTAAAATATTTGACCTGCTTTTCCGGTTTAAAACCATATTCGTTTTTGAAACTTTTTTGTACTGAAATCGGAGTCATTCTGGATATTTTCAAATTTATATATATCTATTTTACATAAAGTGAAGTAGGGAAACGGGGAATGTACAACAGAGATGACAACACCATCAAATACATACACTGTAATATATCATAAGTACAAGCACATATTTCGGTGATAAATTTATTTACGTAATTTTTTATATTTATGTGTTAATTACGGAAAAGATTTGATGCTATAGATTATAAAAAAGGGGATAGTCTAAAAATATTTGTAGTAACAATTTTCACAGACAAATTTAAACAGAACGATCAGACTATAACAAATATTAAGATACGGTTAAAAGCAGTATATCAGTACCATATAACTTCTCACTGAACACTGTACATAAACATTTAAATTGAAGAATAAAAACGCTAACGAATTATCTAATTCCTTAATATCACGTTAGAATTAGCCGTTTTAACTTTATAAGTTATTCCATTTTTAACTTTTAATGTAAGGTCTTCGGTTGGAAAGTTGTCTATGAATCGTATTTATCAACATGGCTCACGACCTGACATCATGAACGATGTGAAGAAAAAAAACAACTATAAAAAATTCACCTGTAATGTCTTATGTTACAAAACTTTTTTCAAGATCTATCCACAAATTAACGTTCTATTTCAACAATTCAGTATCGATGAATACATATTTGCAATTTAAGTAAATAAATATTATTTTCATATTTTCATTAAATGTTTGTAAAAAAACTATGTCAGCCTCTATATTATTTTGTAAAGGTATATTGTAAAGGTAAAAACAAATTTTAAAGTGGATTAAAACACAAAGATACATTAAAGTACTGTAAACTTCGAAGTTGACACCAGCGGTCATTACAGTACCTTAATCTATGTCAAACGAAACGATTTTGAATTGAAAATTATCATATTCCCCGAATTTGATAGCAAAATATCATCTTCAACGTCACATGTCATAAACATAATATACATTCTTAACTAACTTAGTATTCAAGGGTTTCAGTTGATACTTAGAATTTGCAAAACGTCACCATTGTCAAAAGTTGATGAATAAGGGTTATGTTAAATAAAAAGGATTGTTTTTTTTTCTTAAACTGTTTATCAGAATATAGCAATACCTTGTGTCCTTGTCTTTGAGATATAAGCCATTGAAATGATGACGGGGAATGATAATCTCTAGGATCTAGATTAACCATATACCTATCATTGGCACCTTATTATTATTTTTAATTCTATGAAAGAAAAAAAATAGAATTCACAAAATTGGCTGTTTACACTACATGTATATGTAATAATTTTATTACAAGAAAAAAGGATAAGCGGAGAATTGTTTTGAATGCATCAGCAAAAAAGTAAAAACCAGTCAAACGAATATCATCAAAAAAATATTGAAATGTAACCACAGTAAAGCTCACTTATCATGCGTTTCAAGACGTGTTTTCAAGTGTAGTATTTTAACATTTATTTGTCTTATCTAGATGACGTTTAAACAGAGAGCATATACTCAATTATATCTTCTTCAAACAGGTTGAACACAGTAAGACCGGATATTTTTTGCACATTAATATTCTTGTATATGTTAATCTAAATTGTTAGCTATTACAAGAGATACATGTAACCTATGACAATTGACTTGACACTTTAACCTTAAACACTGTTAAATGTTATCACTGTCAGTAGAAGGAATTTTGTCACAATGATAAATATTTCTGATATGCTAAAGAAATTTAACAAATAAATTGTGTTTTAAATGATATATTCATTTAATCTCAAACTTTATATTGGTTTTTTTCTAACATTGATTTATCTATGTGTTAATCTGAATTTTTGGACATCAAAATAAATAACCAAAGTCGATTTACGTGGACAAATTTAAATCGTTCAGTAAGATATTTTTTAACTCACAATACTGACTACGTTATAACTATGATTTTTAAGGAATTCAACTAATGTATCACGTATATTTAACAAAGCAAATATTTAAGAAAATGTATTGCAATCTTCAAGGAGAACTGATTATGTTCTTTGTTGTTTTGATTAATAAAATATCCAATTAAGAACATGTATGGCAATGTGTATGATGTTCACATACTACTTATTTTGTTCTTTGTCGTCTTGGCAATTCACCTTATCATCAAAATCTAAGCAAGTTAGAGTTTTTGTCTTATTGTACTATTGAAGATTTTAACTAATGATAGAAAACATCGAGGTAGTTACCAGTTTGTTTGCTTATATTTTATTGGTTTTATTTATGTGTGTTTGTTTTTGGCTGTTTAATTGATCGGAATTTCAGATACATGGCTTTGAGTACAATGTAATCTTTAAAATTATCATGTTAATTGATTTGGAATTTAATCCCTCCAAAATGTATTAATTAGTATGATTTTGATTGTATAATGCTAAAGAGAGGTTGAACCCGAATTACTCTTGGCAACAAACGCTTTTTGATGTATCAGATTTTGACCTATTTTGACAAAGAATTGTTACTATATTTCCGCGTTCCCAGTCAATGTAATAGTATGTTTAATTGTTTCGTCTAAAGTGGGCATTGCATGGCATTTGTTCCTCTTTAAATTGCGCTATCTTACAAATAATTTTTCTATGATGTAAATCCCGAAAGACTATCCAATAAAATTTTATAATACAACGAGGAATAGAAATCGGAGTATACTTTCCTCACACATCTACAATGTCCTTATTCGTGTGGTTATTTTTTTTTATGTATTTGTCTTATATAGAATGCATTAGAACTATGCAAATCCACTTTGTAACATCCTCAAACAAAGGGATCATTCAAACCTTGAAAATTGAAAATTAACTGCCTACAGTTTGTATGTATGTGCCTGTCCCAAATCAGGAGCCTTTAATTCAGTGATTGCCGTTTGTTTGTGTTACATACTTCTTTTTCGAAAAAAAAACCCATTGGTACATAATTAGGTCGTAAGTGTTCTCTTGTGAATTGTTTTACATTGTCATGTTGGGGCCTTTTATAGCTGACTATGTGGTATGGTGACATATAACTGTTAATTTCTGTGTCATTTGGTCTCTTGTGGAGAATTTTCTCAATGGCAATCATACCACATCTTCTTTTTTTAAATTGGCAGCGTTAAAGTAATTTTATATGAAAATGTTTTTCATTTATAATTTTCATAACGGCTTATTTGAAGATTGTATTATGATGACATATTATCAATGTCAATTGGGCTTGACATCCTAAGCTGCAAGGATAATATCGTCTGATGCGACAGTTTTTCGTTATTTTTTTTAATTTCAATGCTGTTCAAGTACATTTTGTATATATCAGAAACGTGTATTTCTTCAAACGTGGCCATATCACGTCTCGATACTCCAAGTCAAATTTGTTTGTTCAAATCGTGTTCTTATTTTAAAAATCCAGAAACGTGTCCATCTTATGAACAAGTGGTTCATAATCGAAAATCAAGTCGGATTATTACAGGGATTTGGACCAATTTGAATATTGACCATTTTATTCAAACTTTCTGCGTAAGTTGACTATGCTCCAACAAGGGGCACCAGGATAAAGCAAGCGGCGAAAGGTAAAATTGCGTCAGGATGACCCATTTATAAGGTGTTTGACTTTTTTTTATAGATGACTCAACGTGAAATTGACAATTGATGATATCCTCTTTATAATAATTGCCTTATAGTTTTAAGATGAATAACCAGTCATTATGTCATCAGAAACACTCTAGTCATTTTAATATCAATATATATATAAACCAAAAATATTCAACGTGTTCTATATTAACAACTTTTAAAATTCAGTAAATTTAATATAAAAATAATAAACTCCATCCAGATTTCCATATTATCATGATTATAGACATTTCTATTTTAAATGATCCTCGATGCTAAGAAAAAAAGTAATTATATTCAGGACTAAATAATAAGACATCATAGAATGCTCATGCTCAATAAATAACGAATTAACTGAGTGTTAAAGCTTTTGTTTAAATATCTTACCAGTAAAATATGATTTTTGATTACTAGGATATTTAATATCAATCATATTATTTATTTGGAATGCAAAGACGATGTGGAAAGTAATGTGCTTTTTGCGTTCGGGTACAAAGACTCCCGAATTCGCGTCATGCAAAACTGCACAGATACTACAAAACCTTTCTATTACGTGAAAGTCCCTTTAAAAGTAGTTGTTTTTAAGAATCAATGTATTTATTCTTAAAGACGTGTGATTTTCAATTAAGTTTTGTTTTTAATTCCTTATATGTGATGCACGTTCCATAATAAGAGAGAAATGCAAAGCGTTATTATATCATTACACTTTCACATGTAATAGCAATACGTGAAAAACCAATAATTCCAGTGGTCTTATGTATAGAGAATTTGGCCTTGTTACTCTCGTATCTTTAGTTATTGTTCCACTACTTAAAACTATAATTTTTTCCTCGTCATTTATCTTTGGGGAAATATTTGTAAAAGAATATGCTAAATTATATAGATAAGTATTATAAAAATAGGTCAAATCAAAGCTTTATTGCAAAAAGTATCAACAAAATAATGTTTATGTCAATAGAAAGATTTATGTTATTATGACATAAAATTGAGAATGGAAATGGGGAATGTGTCAAAGAGACAACAACCCGACCAAAATAAAAAAACACAACAGCAGAAGGTCACCAACAGGTCTTCAATGTAGCGAGAAATTCCCGCACCTGGAGGCGTCCTTCAGCTGGCCCCTAAACAAATATATACTAGTTCAGTGATAATGAACGCCATACTAATTTCCAATGTATGACATTACACATTATATTTGTCTTGCAAAAAGTCCCTTAGGGGTCTATGGGTGACGTTTAGAAAGGCGTCTTTTCTATGAAATAGCCTGCATCAGATTATAATTTTATAGACAAATTCACTTTTCAGAAATGATATTCTTAATGATTGGACGGGTGTCACATGTGAAACAGTTTACTCTTTTCAGCACCTGAGATCACCCCTATTTTTTTTTAAACAAAATCGTTAAAATAGCTCTTAGAGACAAACAATAGAAAGAAAGTTTTAACCTTTTTATTGTATGGAAGGATTACAACTCATATACAAAAAAAAAAGAATAAAGTTATATTTTGGAAATAGAGTAGTTTTCTTCAGATTAGTTTTCCTTTCATACTAAAAATCAAATCAACTTCAAAATTTACTAGGGTAAAAAATAAATCAGTATGTATGTCAATCAAACCTATGATAACCAAATGATTCAGTAAACCTTCAACATTATTAAAATAAAGCTTTCAATAGATATCAAACCCTGATTTCCGTGTAAGGTAAAGGTTAGACATATACATAAACTATTGAGCCATTCCATTTCAACTATCCTTATATCATGTTTATATCGCCCCAGTGATATATTTGTTTTAGTGTACATGAAAAGTTTCCCTCCACAATTAGCCCCATCTTTTAAAAAAGAAAATCGTTCATTTAATGAGCCTTTGTTTACTCCTTGTGGTTTTTACTCTAGAGGTTTAAGCAATTTAAACATTAATGATGCTCGCTACTCATATTGATGAATTTTTGACCTCTAGTTTTATCAATGTAGGATCTAAAAAAAACTTACCCCTCCTTTTCTTTATAAATTTGTACTTTAATGACATATATTTTAAAAAGCCATATTTGAAATGCAATAAAATCCTTTATATTTTTTTTGAATTTTTAATAAAGAAAGGGTGCATGTCTACAATGTATGATAAGTGTAGCATGTCTAGAGGGAATTATTTCCCGCTTCAGTGGCCTATATTTTGCAAATAGCAATTGAGTTAAAGTTAAAATTGCGTCAAGATGAAGAAATATAATAGGGCTTTATTTTCGTATGAAGTCAAAAAACTTTACATCACAAAACGTAAAAATAATAATTCATAATTCCCTTTGTAAGAATTGTCTATAATTTTATGATAAATAAACATTGATGAATTCATCAGCTTTATTCAAACAGATATATCAAAACTATTCATAACTAGTTAAACACTTTGAAACGTTTTTCATACACACAAATTAATCCGGTAAGATAATATCGAATAATCGATAAAAATCCATACAAAAGACATCTATGTTTTACATGATCCTTTTTATTAAGAAGCATACTAACTGTTTGAGGACAATTTCTAAAATAAAACACACTAACAAAAATCTTCCATGCCTAAAACTTTGATTATTTTAGCTTTCATATTGATAGATATAATTTGAAAACTGGTTATTTTTTAATTGTTATTTTGAATAAAGTTGGTGTTTGTGCTTTTAATACAAATGAGGCAAAGCGTTTGGTTATGTAGTAAATCAAAAGTGTGAGTTTGAAATCCGCTGAGGGTCGGTCAAAATGTTGTAAGCCAAAAAAATCCATCTTACACTGTTGGGTTCAATTTTCAGACATAAATATCAAATGCAAAGATAACAAATGTGCGTTAAAGTTTCTCTGTGCAATTGTTCGATACCAGATAACACTACCACGATCTCGCACACTAAAGTCAAGTATAATTCATAGACATTTTTTTTTATTGTTTCTATTATGAAACAGTGTTAAACAAAAAATAGGATTTTGTATTTAACATACATGTCTTTCTATTAAATTATGTGTGATAAACGTACTGATAGAAATGGAATATGCAAACATTTGCCATAGCATTGTACTTTCTGAAAATGTAACATCTAAACTTTTTGAACTAAACATTTCAGTGTTCTTTGTTCTTAAAGAATTCGGTTATCGTGTTTGACTTTAAATTTGTTTATATCCATAGTAGTGGCTCCCCTACTTAGAACCATTTATTATTTGTCATTTATCGTAAGGAAATATTTGTATACAATAATGTTAAGTTGTACAAATGATTATCTTATAGGATAAATATGGAATCTTCTATCACCTACATTGTAAAACATAATATCCGAAATCATGACTAAACGTTTCGTAATCTGTTCAACCGGACGTAAATCTATAACTGTATTGCAAGGGAGAAGTAAACATTCCATTTATTATTTCCCTATGTCTTCATTATCTGTTGGTTTTTTTCTTCATTTTTTTATATGTCTATTATATTTATTAATTTTCAATTATAAGGTTTAAAGAAATATTACAGATTTATGTAGGTACTATATCTTAGTACATTCACGTTGGGTATGGTTGTCCTGCGACAGAACGTTCTGTGCTGGTGATTTGATCCTGTCAGGTGCTGGTGGGTCTTGATTCTGTGCTGGTGGGTTTGTTTACATTGTATCAGAACGGCAATAAAACGACTGTTTTGTTGCTGAATTTTTCTCTGATGCGTCATAAGTTCCATGCAAACTATATTACAACAATATTATATTGCAAAAGTCTTGCCAGTTCATTTAACGGAATTGTCCTGTCGCTGTGCTGGTGATAAGAAAAGCGGTCCTGGTTCTGTGCTCCTATGTCCTGGTTTTGTGCCTTTATATTTTAGTTAAAAGTGGCATATATTCAAGATAATTGATGCTGTACTGTTATTGACTAATTAACTGTTGTCTGCTTTCTTAAAATTGTTGTGAATCTGTTTACTGTTATTATGAGAGAAAAAATATCCCTATTTCTTTATTTTTTTTAAAATTAACTGTAATCTTATTTATTGGCCTGTTAATGGAACCCGTCTTGTCCCGTTTTAAGATAAGAAAATATGTTTACGATTTTTGGGATACCGATCATTTTGCAAGATCACCGAAATACGTTGTAATTAATACAATACTTATGTAAGGGAGCTACCATTTGATTTTTAGGGGGGGGGGGGGGGGGGCTAGGATGAAAAATTTTGTCCTGCTTTTTTTTTTAAGTTGTAATCTCTGTCCTGCCTTTTTATTTTTTACTCTAAAGTAGATGATGTGGTATGTTTGTTGTCAATTGACAAATTTCCATAAGAAATCAAAGAAAGTATGTGTTAACAACCATACGTAATCGTACGACCTTCAACAATAACCAATAAAATAAAAATTTAAAAGGTTTTGCATAAAAATGGAAAGTAAAATGTAGAACAAAGGACTTTCTGAGCGTCTGAATCATATGTCTTTAGCAGCTTAAAACACATTTGTTGGTGTACAATTGAGTGCTGACTATAAGAATGACAATAGTATTGCGTATTTTTTGGTTTGGGTTTTTATTGGGGGGATGGGGGATAAGTTAGAGCGAGGTTACAGTGAAAGTTTTAAGCTTGGAATAGTTTCCCGTAAGATTTAAAAGTTGTATTATAAAAGAAAAATGTATCTTGTAGATATTAAGAATCACTTGCTGTATCTATAAGATTTTTTCAACATATTTTTTTTGTCTGAACGGTTATCAGGTATTTTTTTTCGAAAGTTCGATAGAACACTTAAAAAAATCACTATTGTATGAAAGGGCAGACTAGAATATGTCAGAGAATGAAGACGAGATAACCTAGAGAACACTAACAAAACTAAGATTTCTTAGCTTTTTCATTTCAAAATTCCAAAATAAATAAATATTTTTGATACAGAACTACGGGGGAGGAAGTAAATAATGTGTCCTTCTTTTCTATATTTAAATATGTTTATGAATAAAAATCAAATGTGCCATAATTATAATTGAAAATGAGTAAATGGAAAAAATACCCAACTAAAATACACTTTTATTGTAATATTGGTAATATCACTAAGCTATAAGTTTTGTGTGTCAAACACACCATCTCTGTAGTAATGACTCCTTACTAAGATATTTCACTTCATCCATTTTTTTCTGCCTTTTTTGATATTGTGAATTCCTAATATTATTATATTAAAATGTAGCATTGATTTATATTTAAAACAACTGAATCTAAGCCAGATATATCAAACATTTTTGTTTCCATCTATCCGTTTTCAGGACTTTAACAATCAATGTAAACACGGCTGGAAAGTAAAATGCGTACTCGGCTGTCTGTAATCGACCATTTGTAGACACCCTCCTAAAAAACAAGCCGGGGTGGGGGTTCAGAGATGCAAATTAAGTACTTTGATCAATATTTTATCTCTTCGTGTATGGTTTATGACCCCTACTGCGGCCTGTCGATTACGAAATGTGCAAACTGCGATGGTATCAATACAGCACAGACAATGAATTGTGTAACTATACCAAGGGAAACTTTGTGCAGATCATTATTATTTATAGTTCATTATTGTATTTAGTAGAAAAAGAGAATTTGGTGAAAATAAAATCACTTCTTTTGTAGAAAATTCACAGACCTTTGTATTGAGATTTTTGTTATGTTTAGCATGGGATCAACAAACGGATACATTATCCTTAAAAATCTATTTAAAAGTATATGAAACTAACGTTTTCTTTGTTAATTGTGCGTTCGATTTCAAAAATTAAAATATCTCGTAGCTTCATACTACCAATTGCGTATATACGTTTAAAAATGAAATTCTTAGATTAAACACCTACATTTTACTTTAAAAGGTCATAACAGTTTAAAACAATACAAATCTACACACACATAAAACTGGCTTAATTTCAACTGGTTATCAACCCGAATCGCTATAAGATCATATATAAGCTGACCTGTGTCGAGGGGTCGTATGAGGTTCATTAAATTGTCTTGGCGTCCGCAATTAAAAAAAAAAAGATCTTTTCTGAAATTACTTGACCAAATGTTACCAAATGATTTTTCAAGAGTGATTCTAGGAAAAACAATATTCATCAACAAACATGACCACTGTCTGTTAAAATGTATTCGAGTTTTTAGTTAAGCCGATTCCATTGAGTATGTAGGCCAAGGTAATATTTTGGTTAGCTTGCTTGCTAGCTAAACCGTGAAGTCATTGTTAGGTAAGGTATACTATCCTCCTTTCGTAGTAGCCTGGTCCTACAGACAGAAAGATGTGTAATTTGTCGGCCTAGTAAATTCTTAAAGTAGGGTAGTTTACATAACCTAACAATGACTTTCCTGTTCAACAAGCAAGATAACCAAATATAATCCATGTGTCTACACACTCATTGAAATCGGCTTTAATATTGCAAAAATTCAAGCAATTAGGGCAAAACTTACCGAGTAAAAAAAAATCAAAATGTCTATCTACCTTGCACATTTCAGAACATTCAGATCAGATAACGAAAATGGGTCCAGCAACATTTATAAGCAATTTAAGATTTTGACCCTCACAGTTTCCATTCACCACTCATATTCTCGTTACAGCGAATCATTTTAAATACAAAAATACCAGTGGCAGCCTTTTGTTTATCTATTAATATATGTAAACGGGTGAAGTTATGAAAGGCAGCAGAGTCACCAGGGTGAGGAGTTCATGTCATCTGAAATAAATGCTAAGCATAGATCTAGAAAGCGACAGATAATCATGAAAGTAAAAAACTTTCTTCATTTCGACTTTTTTTCGAACAAATTGACACATAAAATGAATTATATAGTATTGTGGAATTTTTAACTTGTGTTCAATTCATTGGTTACACCTTTTACTAGGATAACAATCCTGTCAAGTATAAGCTGGGTAACATATTTCAGAACAGAAGACGGAAATGTGAAAGTTTCCGTGCGTCAGATGCAGCATACGAACAACTAACTAGCCTCGTCAGGGTGGAAGCTAAAAAGTCCACGAACATTTTTAAAACCTTTATTCGTTCCAACAAAGTTATTGAGATTTTGTTGAGGGTTTAACTATCTACGACAACAATTTATTTTTTTAGAATTTTACAGCTCTTCTATAAATATATGAAAAGCAAACCATTGATTAAATTGCTTGCTTTGATTGTTTGGATGTTTGTAAACGACAGGCACGTAGTCTGTTTACTATATACTAGAATTTACATGGGCTTTGATCATTGATGGAGCATCAATGTAAGGGGCATTTAAGGGCATACGATACATTTACAGGGGAGGTAATGACGTTGTTAACGTAAAATGTTATTTTCGCGACGTCAAACTGTGACATATCGGGAAAAGATGCATTTTTAGACTGATTTTTATCACTCAAACTGATTTAATTTGAAAACGAGTTCATGGACCCCTATTTATGAAAACGGCAATATGTTTCATTTTGCAAAGAGATTATGTTACCCAAAATTTATAAAACTGTAAATAGAGGATTTTTTTAAATTTTGATAATCATGAAGCAAAAAATTACGTTTTTTTCTCAATTCATGAACATTTTGATAAATATGAGTATTTCTGAATTAAAAAAATGCATATTTTTTTAGGACTTATAAAATACAGAAATTAACGATTATGTAACAAAAATCAATTTATGTTTATCTTTTATAACAAAAAAGTTATGTCTTTCTTTCGAAAAAGAAATTACGGCCACAAATCTGAATTTTGAGCAAATATACAAAATTTCAACCTCATTTTACTCAAAAAGTAGCACATGAAGGTATATTTTTTATTACATATTTGATTTAATCAGTATAATGAATAGCCTACATGCAAATTTTCATGAACTTGTGAATACAGGATCAAAACTGTATCGTATGCCCTTGATATTTTAATAAAACTATTCTTATTTTAGATACTATATATTGTTATCTGATATTGGACGAAAGTTGTTGCCCTTTTATGTAATTATGTAATACAAGTTAAGATCATTTGAAAACACATATTAAACAGCTAAATGGATGCACAAAAGCTAAAATAGGAGTCATATATCCTATTGACAACAATTATCTGCCCAATTTTGTTGATTTTGTAACATTTGTTTCAAATATGACCAACTTCTTATCCAAAATCACCAGCACCGTATCAGGACCCACCAGCACAATGACAGGACCCACCAGCACAGTATCATGACATGAATAAATTGAGAAAATGCTAAATTTTAATAAATTGCAATGTTTTTTTCACAAAATAGTTTTGTCGTGTGGATTGCGGTATAGAAAGCGGACTCTATGAGCATTTTTGTTATATATTTTCAGTTCGAGATTTTCTGAAAATGAGAATTTTTGTGTTACGCTTACTGAAACAGTTTAGAGGGTCAACTTTTTAATGGTTTACATATGAACCCATAAGAAACAAAATTGAAAAATCTCAACAGTTTTCTTTCATTTTTTATGAGTGAAAACGTCAAAAATCATCATTTTCGTCTTTGTTTACCAATTTTCATTGATCACCAGCACCCGTCCGGACCGAATCACCAGCATAGAACGTTCTCTCGCAGGACAACCATACCCACCATGACATTCATCATTCCATAATTTGTTGTCAAACACTAATCGAAACGAATTACTTTGAATGCAGTTAAAATAGAAATAAATCATTATTAGATTTATACAAATTTTGAATAATAACCCAATCGAAATGGTGAATAAGACATAGAAAACTACAAATACATTTAAGTCTCCATCATATCTTGACTTCATCTAGAAATTGACAATGGGGGTCAGTTGAAAAAAAACTTTACGACAAAATAGATGATTGCAGCTCCCTAGTTATAAAGTTTCCATTTCACTGTTTGATTATTTACGGAGTTTATATAACCCAGTTGATACGCTATTCAATGATATGTATGTTTTATTATATTTTCCTTGATAGGGAAAACAATTAAACTAAAAGCTCCAAATGTTGAAGTTGAAGATATCCCTCCGTAAGTTTTATGGACGTTATCACAAGTTAGTTGACCGTTATGGAATATCCGTTTAACATATTCATACTGATATGTTTCTAATGTCGCAATAATCCAGTTCCCATCTCCTGAGTGAGACCTACCGAATTAGACTTATTACAATGTACCTGTTTAAACATTTTTATTTATAGTGGATTTGGAAATAAGGTATTGTAACTTATAGTGATCCCTTTCCACTTTGCGGTTGCGAGTGCTGCCTTGTAGTGGCATTAGCCTGCTCTTTTTCAAAATCTACAAGGGTGTCTTTTACGTGCAAGAGATATGACTCTCTCTTAACACAGGTCAGCCATTTATGGTTCCCTATCATCGCTTCCTCAAGACCATACTCTCAAATGGTGGAAGATCGAAAATTAAGTTCCGTAAATTTGTTCCCAAGCACGGGTATCGAGCCTGGAATATTTGTGTTAGTTGTCCGATTCACTAACCTCTCTTTTACTACAATGTACTAGGTTTGCTATAACATGAGCAAAACGACGGATGCCATACGTTGAGCAGTATCTGCTTACCCTTTCAACCCCACAGTCTTTAGTTCTCTATTTGTGCTTTGTGTACTATACAGTGATTATTGGTCTCTTTTAAGCCATGGCGTAGACTATTTTTCTAAATATGAGTTTGATTGTCTCTCTGGTATCTTTTGCCTCTCATTTACACTGACAAATAAAATGAGCATGCTCACAGTTTAATGTCAAAACTGACGTGCATAGTACCCTCTTGATATAAAATTACCAATTTTCTTTGCATAAATTATTTGCTATGTGCATGTTAATACAGATGACTGTTTACAATTTACTGCACCATGTATAATTTATGCAACGAATGTATCTTTACTAATGCATGAACAAAATTAAATTCATCTAATATAAGTCATTCAATGAGTTTAGAAATGAACGATCGCGTAAATACAAAATATAATCCTGGTATCTATATATGAAAAAAAGATATGGTATGATTGCTAATAAGACAATTGTCCACAAGAGACCAAAATGACACAGACATTAACAACTATAGGTCACCGTTCGGCCTTCAACAATGAGCAAAGCCCATACCGCATAGTCAGCTATGAAAGGCCCCGATATGACAATGTAAAACAATTCGAACGAGAAAAGTAACGATGGTGAGTTTATATCAATTGCGATATGTGTCGAATTGATAATATCCAAAGCAAAGTATAACAACGTTGTATTGGCCAGAACGATCAAGCTTTTTATCTGAAAAGTAAAACAAAAGCCATTTGGCGCAAAATTACTCGTTATACCTCTAAAAACCATTAAAACAGCAGTTTAATCCACACGTACCCATAACACTCCGCTTCATGAATTTATTACACTTAATGGTTACCGCTAGATGTACATAGATGCTTTAAGACAACGTGAGAGTTAATTACACGAACCATTTTTAATGAAATTCTTATTAATAAAATATGGCAATAATGTATGTCTATGCCAAACTGATTAATACATATTTTTTATTGGACATTGTGTTCTAATTTGATTAATAAATTTATCGCTAGCATATGTCGAAATTATAACTACACCCAGATAAGTTACATTTGTTGAAAAAGCTCCTGCCTATATGTTTACCCCCTCCAAAATAAATCATGAAAACATGACTGTTAATTATAAGATAAATTCCTTTTAAAGACCATTTTCAAATTTAATATAATCAAACGTACATGCATATTTTATCTGTAACCCTATGAAGACAATTCGGTTAAATCGTCAGTAATGCGTTTGCAAACACCAATATTAAACGGCTTAGACAAGGCATCGTTACCTGGACAATGCAACAGCTGTTAGCATGTATAAATAAACCTCAGTTGCTATTATATACATTAATCTGTTGAAATGAGAAATAGATAAGCGTTTTTGCCTCGTGCAGAATATGAATAATACAAACTTGTTGAAATATTTCTTTGATTATCTTCTAGATGATTATCCAAGGGGTTTATTTACCAATTTATTTGTCTTATCAACAAGTTATTAGATTCAAGATTATCAATATTTAATTTATATTCTTATAACAGTTTGAAATCATGGGATACCCATATGATACAGGAAATAGTTCTAAGGGAATGTTTCGTGTACCTGTTAGTCTGAAGTTTTAACCCTTAAAATAGATAACCAGTGTCAAATTAACTTGACATCTAAAGATACTAGATTCATATCATTTGAAGTTGAAATTTATCAAAATGATGAATGAGTTTACTTTGAGAGGTATTTAATAGAGATATAAAATAACAAAAGTTGTATTTATATATGAAAGACAATTTATTTCTTTGGTACATGACGTACCTCTGTATTATACAACCCGTCTTTGAAATCTGTCTTTTATATGCCTTTTGTGTTTCTGTGTTGCATGAAATAGATATGTACTACAATGTAATACATCAGGACATTGTGTTTGTTTATATGCATTTTTTGTTTCTTTATTACATAAAGTTGCTCTGTACTTGTACATCCCGTCATTGTGTTCTATTGTGCTAAGTCTATATACCTTTTTGTCTCGTTGTAAAATGATGTGGCTCTATACGGTCATTGTGTTATTAGGCTATTGTAAATAATTGTATGCTTGTCTTTCATTTTTGATAACGTGTCTTGTCTATCTGTCTTCTTTCTGCTTCTGTGTAACATATTTGTTTGTTCCTATACCGATTGAGATTATAACACAATGTTGACTGTTTTTCCCATATATTTGACAGTTTTACAGATTATTTCTGTTTATTCACAGACAAGTAGATAATAAGTGACTTAATAGAAATACTGAACTCCAAGTAAAATTCAATACGAAAGGTCTATTAAAAAAGGACAATATCACTAACTCAAACACAACAAACCAATCGAATACAATTGATATATTCTAGACTTGGTACTCGTGTTTCCCTTTTTTAAAAATGGTGGGTTAAACCTTGTTTTACAATGTGTGACCAAAACTAGTATAAAAGTGAAAATGCTTTTTGGGGTACAGAATTCAACATTCTAGTCTTAATTACTATAAAAACAAACGACGATGTTAACAAAGATAATCAAACAAAACAACTAAAACAAAAGGCAAGATTGCAATACTGACCATATCACAATAACACAATTGTTGGAGGATCAAACCAAAAAAGGACTACACAGTAAAGCTTAATTATACATCTGATTTTGTTTTAATTTTAAGTTTCATATGATATTAGTTCTCTAATTTTCTTTGGGACGTCAGTGTTTTACATGTGATCAATTATCTAGATTGTAATTATAATGATCTAAAGTTGATTTTTGGGAAAAAAATGGATAAGTTATTATCTTCATCGAAAACTTTCACTTCAAATTCGCATGTTTCAATCGACGAGGGCCATTTCCAGCAAACGCAAAGGATGCAAATGTACTTCCATTACATGTATAAGCGACAAGAAAAAATGTCAATTCTATTTTGAACCATAATCTTGATTGTTAAATCTATTAACCTTGTGGTGATATCTTAACATAAGCTCTGTGACATTCATTCTTTGTCAGTGTTTGACCGGAAGGTTGCATGCATTACTCAAACGGATTTGTACGGGATTTACCTTCGTTGTTTCTAACGAAACTTAGGAGTTCGCAATTTGAAATACAAACAGATGTTCAGAAAACATGGGCCCCAAAAATTCATGTCCAGACAAATCTGATTATTATATAATGACTACAAAACCAGCTTAAAATATAAGCTTGGTGGGTATCGAGATAAAACCTTGGTCAACATATAACATCTACCTGATCTAACGAATCATTATCGAAATTAAATGTCAATACAAAACACTGGCAACAGGAGTATTATCACCTCTCGAGACATTTTGTGCCTCTTAAATGTAGCGAACCACATGTCATATGTAAGGAACCAAGATAACACGATACATTTTAAGGATCATATTTGAAAAAAAGTGTTTTCCTTTTATAAAACTCATTTCGCAAAGCACCATTTTGCATAATGTGAACGGACTGACATATTACAGCAAAAGGACTGACATATTACAGCAACTCTGATACATTAAGTCAAGTCAAGTTAATCTGCATTTTCTTCACGCCAAGTTACTGTTTTCTTTAGTGATATGTACTTAGCGTATCCTTATTGATCAAATATATAGCCGCCACAACGTTTGTTCGTATTTATACATTCCGGTGTTTCAAAAAATAATATATGAAGAAAAAAACCTTGGACATACGATTTTTGTTTGTTTGTATGTTTGTTTATTTCTGTTTGTTTGCTTGTGATTCGGCATAATATTCTTGTGTCCTTTGACCTGTTAAAACAGTAAATCGTCATAATGTAAAGGTTTACTGGTAAAACAAATAATTAAACATCAAAATGTTGAAACCGAACTTGTAAATTGAATCATCTTGTTAATTTATTTTCCTCAATAATGAACACCTCAAATTTCCCATTTTCGATTATATGTTGCACTATATAAGCAACACCTATAGTATGGTGCAGATCTATGATCATGAAACCGACAGGCACCTATGATATAGTATGGCACAGATATATGGTGAAGTGACCGACAGGCACCTATGATAGGGTATGGTGCAGCTCTGTAGTGAAGTGACAGACAGGCATCTATGATAGAGTGTGGTCTAGATCTATGGTGAAGTGACCGACATGTACCTATGATAGAGTATGATGCAGATCTATGGTGATGTGACCAACAGGCATCCATGATAGAGTATAGTGCAGAAATGTAGTGAAGTGACCGACAGGCACCTATGATAGAGTATGGTGCAGATCTATTGTGATGTGACCGACAGTCACCTATGATGGAGTAAAGTGCAGAAATGTAGTGAAGTGACAGACAGGCACTTATGATATAGTATGGTACAGGTCTATTTTGATGTGATTGACAGGCACCTTTGATAGAGTATTGTACAGATCTATGGTGAAGTGACCGAAAGGCACCTATGATAGAGTACAGTGCAGAAATGTAGTGAAGTGACAGACAGTATTGTATAGATCTATGGTGAAGTGACCGAAAGGCACCTATGATAGAGTAGTGTACGGATCTATGGTAATGTGACCGAGAGACACCTATGATTGAGTAGTGTACAGATCTATGGTGGAGTGACCGACAGGCACCTATGATAAAGTATTGTATAGATCTATGGTGAACTGACCGAAAGGCACCTATGAGAAAGCATTGTGCATATATGTAGTGATGTGACCAACAGGCACCTATGATAGAGTATGGTACAGATCTATAGTAATGTGACCGATAGGCACCTATGGTATAGTGTGCTGCAGATCTATGGTTGACTGACCGACAGACACCTATGATAGAGTATGTTGCAGTTCTTTAGTGATTTGACCGACTGGCACCTATGATTAGGCTAAGGAACAGATAAATAGCAGTGTGACCTGCAGGCTCCCATGATAGGCTTTATTGTAGATATATGGAGATATAACCTGTAGCCACCTATTATAGTCTATGGTACAGATAAATAAGCAGTGTGGCCACCTAGAGGGACCCATGATAGACTATACTGCAGATATTTGGTGCTGTGACCTGCAGACACCTAAGAAGGGCTATTTTACAAATTAAAAGCCGTGAAACTTTGGTCAGTTTTAATTAAATCGGAAGAAATTTTCCACCAATAAACCAACCTACTCTTTTCAACTGGCTTTACAAAAGTTTCCAAGCGTGATTTTTAGCCGAAAGCTATATATGCCCCCCGTTTCAACTCTTGCTCTATTTGTTCTATTCTTAAGATGAGAAGTTAATCCTGAAATATTTAACTTATTTAGATTAAATGATACAAGTTTTCAAGTGTTAAACATTCCTTAGTTTCGCCATACATTCTTCTGTACTTTCATTGATTAATGCTGCTACGTTGTTTGTACTATTCATTGTACCACTCGTACAGGGCCTCAAATCGTTTCAGATATGGATTGTATTGTTTATATATTGTAAATACCACGGGCTGAAATAGGTATATGGTAAACAAATCAGGTATATAATCCAGCACTCTCGAGTATTATCATTAACTTTAGGTAATGTCACTAGATTATCTAACTTTCCCCAAAAATATCGTCTTTCAGCAGAAAGTGAAAACCGGGGCTGGATCCCACATCCCGACATTAATCGTTCTCTCAGTAACATTCGAAAATCTCTAGAAAATTATATAAATATATCGACTTACCCTCAAAGCGATTGTATGCGTGCCTCTATCGTACATTCGTAAATCTCTGCGACGGACGCCACATGTGGAGCTTGGTCTGCTTATCCTTCCGTGTGTACTAATATTTGTTTGTGTGTCTTTTTTTTTAAGCCATGGTGTTGCCAATTTATTTTCAATCTATGAGTTTGAATGTCCCTCTGGTATCTTTCAGTTCTCACACTTGCTTTGCATGGTGCTATTTCTTGATCACGAGGAGGCTTACATTTCTGAGTATTTTTAAATAGTCTATGAAGGTTTACATAACTAGTATGTTATTAAACTCGAGATGGGTGCTTTAATACACAATTGATAAATTGTGCTGCTGGGTTTCTGTTCCACCTCTCTTTTCACATAACTAAGATTTTAAAGATGAATACTTTTGTATTTATTGCGTAGGTCAAACTGTAAGGTTTACTTGCTTTAGCACCATTTGATTTTATAGGTTTATGATTATGATGTTCATACACGTCCTGTGTTTTTGGCTTGTAATTCTTTTTAATGATAGTTCATTTTTTTTAATCACAATGTAAACCGCAAATTACAAGTAGGTTCTTATATGTAATACAAACGTTTTAAAGGTGATTTTTTTATTCGAATTATGCGACAGTGACTTGCCAACCATTGTATCGAGTTCAAAATAGAATCACGAACAAAATTGAGCAAATGAATCTTCTTAGATCGAACACATATATACCGAACACAATTTCAAAGTTGATGATTACACAGTCTGTACATACTATGTTCGGAATTTTTTTAAATTATACCAAACAAAATATATCAATTAAAACAACAGCAGTACATGCGAAGCAAGCACATTCTACAAATCTACAGCTTTTTAAATCTATATTTATAAAAGCTGTTGAGGACGAAGATAGAGTAATACTGTTTTTAACCTGTTTAAAAAGCCATCGTCTGTGGACACTACGTTTTAAAATTTGTGAGGTTCCCCCTTCTCTGTAGTTCTAATCAATATCACATGTTCGCACATAAAACTACTTTGTAAACACATTTACACATTTCAAAAAGTATTCAGCACTATAGTAATTAAAATTATTCCTTTTTATATTTTGGAAGTTCAAAAGACTAATCTTAGAAAAGAATTGAAATCTGGAAAAAACAATTTTGTCTTACACTTAAAGCGTTCCCTATTTGATAATATACCCCAAAGATATAATGTATCAAGTGAAGTCTGTGTTCTTGATTTTGAGATGCAATAAATTCAAATTTTACTCTTTGCTAGGAACATGTAACAACGTATCTTGATTGATATTTGCTATAGTTATCTAATCACATTATGTTATCTCCCTTATTATTTTTAGCTTAAGGAAGTTGATATTATAACTGCGAAGAAGCGAGTTTCAAAATAGTTCATGTACATGGTTTTTTGCAGGTCCAAGCATTGATAAAAAAAGATAAAAGAGCGTGTCCTGCGCAATACAATTAATCGGTGTAAATATTTACTTTTAATCACAAAGCATTGGTAGATATACACGTATCTAAAGTATATACAAGTACAAAATGTAGCATAACGTATATTTGAGGTTGTTGCAAAATTTTTTACTATTATGCAGCTTGATCTTTGAATGTAATTTTTTGTTTAATATCTTATACCACAATTTAGCCATTGCCATGCATTCAAACGTGTTGATACAAAACTTAGAGATGATGCTTATAGAAATATTACATTGATTTGAGCGTCGGACTCAATCATCAATTACACTTTTTCAGGCGTCTTAACTTTGAAAATTTTTTTTAAAGCTAATCACCATTAATTACAGGATCCCGTTGTAGTCCGGCGGCTACAAGCATATTTCAGACGAATTGTGCACATCCTGCTACAAGCATGAAATTTGGCATAGACTTTCATCAACTGTCACTCCTTTATTTCAGATCGGGAGGCATTTGAAAAAAATCTCTCACTTCCGGCAAAATTCAAAATGGCGGACATCATACTTTAATTGGCCCAATATTGAAGGCTAGCATGTGAAAAGGTGATTTTTATCATGCTGCTATAAAAATATTTGGTACAAACCTTCGTTATGTAGTACTTTTGGATATATTAAATAGATTATATGTCTTTTAAAACCCTACTTCCGGTAAAGTTCATCATGGCGGACATTGTACTAAAATAAGCTTATTTTTTTAAGAATAGTGATTTAAATATGTTTTAACGTATTGCAACTATCAATAAATTGTGCAGGAACCTTTCTTCGATGCTTCGAAGGGATACAATGTATAAGACATATGTCTCAAAACCCTTACTTACGGTTATATTAAAATTGCGGATATAGAAATATAATTTTTTCATTCTGATATTCAACTTTTTTTCAAAATGTGAAGAAAGTTTTTTTTTTTGTGGTAGTCATTAAATTTGTTGCCTTAAGTTATCCTGTAAACCACTTATTTGTTCTGTAGTTGATATTTAAATACAAAGTTAACACTTTCGGTAAACAAAATTATGGCGTAAATGTCAAAAGATGAGTCCTCAATCCATATCTTCGATGAAGAGTTTTTGATAGACTGATTAAAACAAAATAAAATCACTTAAGCACTAAAACATTTTTAAAATTAACAATATTTGGCAAAAAACGTGCTTATTCCCTGTCATCACCACATGCACATAAAGTAGGGAACGGGAGACTTGATTTTCCACATTAACAACTACACCAACAATGGACAAACTTCTGAAAACATGATGAGGCCTCAGAAATAGTTTTTAAAAGTGATCCTCTTTTTCCCTTCGACATCCATTAGAGCCTGGACTGGGTAGTATAAGAGTCAATTTTAAGTTCGTCCCCTAAACACCTGTATAAGTATATTGTACGTTTTGCATACTTGAAAAGACTAGACTAAGTTGAGGGAACAGCATCAATAAGCCTTCCATTTTGCGTAAATAGTTATTTCTTACTTTGTTAACCATGCTAACCCCATTTGAAAAGTTTGTTCGATTTTACAGTAAAAACCGATGATTTAGGCGGATCAATTATCATTTTTATTTTTAGGTTAAAGTCACATCTTTAAATGCCATCAATGTCTCTAACGCAGTCTATTTTTCCCTTTCAAGCAAAGAGAAACCGTGTCACAACCGGACAATACATGGATCACAATATGTGTGTGTGTGATCACTCATCGCTAGATCATTTGAAAGGTCATTGAAAGATATTTATCCAAAGCTTTTCATTCCTCTGAACACAATCCACAGTTCGTCTACCCCTATGTCACGGAATAGAGAAACAGTAATTACAGCATCATCAGTAACGACTGTTCGAATCATTAATCGGTTAAGTTCGTGTTTCAATGCATCAGACACATGCACCATGATTCTAGTGTTTGTCTAATGTGAATATGGGGCTTAACTTGAAATACATCACGTGGTGGTTAAGATAGAATATCCTGAACATGTGTTGCTACAACTACCATATGCATCAAAGACTGCATCCACTCTTGTAACAGTTTCATGAATTTTTCAAGGTATAGGCATAATACCCTATCATCATACTCGTTATGAAACAACTTGGAACTGTTACAACAGTGGATGTAGTCTTGATGCGTACATAGACAATACCGTTAAGTTGAAGGTTGCTACAAGAAACAAGAGCTACATTTAGGGAAAAGGGAATATGTAGAAGAATTCAGAATCAAAACAAATTTCTCAAAATTGACAAGGTTTTCTGAGGGATGACGACATTAAGAAAGAACTTTTTAGTTTTTATTCACAGGAGCTTGCTCAAGGTGTAATACCACCATTGATTTTCCCCTATTAGTCTTTGTTAAATTTGCACTTTTCAAAAAATTGTGCAGAATTTATCTTAATTTCAAATAAAGAAATACTTGGCATGAGTAAAGTTTTATCCTGTCCAGTTCTATAGAAAAAGTTACACATAACATTTCATTGCATATAAGAAAATAACCATCATTGGAAGTTAACCAATCAAATGTCTCCCCTTATTTAATTTGTGTACAAGGTTTAGTCACCATGTAACCTCAAGATTACAAAATTTTCTATAGATATCACAAACAAAAAATAATGGTGTTTTGAAATACCCAAGACATATGTTTATGACACAGAAATAGTTTTACTGCAATAGAATGTAGGATTAATTACCTGTTGACTATGTGGCAAATTAATCTGATAACATGTAACTGTAAAAATGTCACACCTCTATCTGGATAGATTAAAAAGAACGAAAAGACATTAACACATAATACCCGTCTACTTTCGTACCAATTGTGGCTAAACAAATCATATAGATCCAAGTAAATATTCTGTCTTCATATTCTCAGTTTGGGGTCATTTTGTCCTAAATAAACAACTGACTGTTAGACTGCATTATACATGTTATAACAACAAATTTATAATCAATATTTATGGTGTACAGGATCTCATTATGTACAATATGAATTGAAGTTTTAAGCTCATTTTGTTGATATGAATATCAATTTAAGCAATTCCTTATTTAAACGGTTTCTTATGGTTAGTGCGGGTGAAAATGAGACCAAAATATTTTTTATTGATTTAAGTGTAATAATCACGTGACTTAGGGTTTGTTATATAATCTACTCTGCATGCCAGTGTCCTCAAACAGCGTGTTTGTGCTTAGTAAAGGTAAGAACCTACATCTTCGATTTATGTGTATATGCTGTGCATAGTGTAATATACAACACTATTAATTAACTAAACCTTCACAAACCTAGAGTTCAATGTTGCTTTTTTTCAACGCTTAAAAATACAAAATTAAAAAAGAAGTTAACATATTCTTAAACGATTTATATGTGTACTAAGGCATTGAGCAACATTTTGGTGTATTTCTTAATAGATACAAAAGTAAAGCTGACTAGCTAACGATGGCTTCAACTACAGTTTTGGAGTTTTAGTGGTTATGGTATTCAAATAAAAAAGATACTTTTTCACAAACCAAACTTATGTTTAGAATAATGTGATGTTTAATATCTTTCAGATACACAAAATATTAAGACCATTTTTAACGATAAGACATTCAACCAAACTGTATTCTATAACATTGAAAAACACTAAATCTAAAATACATTTTTATTTCATGGATAAGTATGCGTTTCAAATTGTTCACGCTCCATGTTACTTTTAGTAATTTTGTTAACATTATCGACTTCCAAGTTTACTTTGGGATCAAAATAAGTAAATGGATGATTGATACTTCAAAATGAAATATCAATTGAAATAAATCATGACATGTGAGTGTGTAATGTATGCTGATAGAACTCAGTTTTCGTTTTAAGATCACAATTGTTATGCTTTTAAGTTTCGAAACACCAAAAATGACTTATATGTATACTATTCTATTCAAAATTCGTATTTGGTGTCATACATTTATATTATTGGTACATGTGGAGCAACTTTTTTTTGTTGGATTTTAAAAAAAAATGAGTCAATGCTAGGATTTCAACCAAAATTGATACGTCAGGATGAAGGTACAATATACTTTTCGAGTATATATATCGGTTAAAGCTTACTTTCTATTTAGAAAATCAGAAATATTGCAAAATGTTATTTCAAAACTGGATAAGAATGTATTTTATGTTTTCCACAGTAATTCACAATAACAAAGTTATAAAAAAAAAAACGTATACACATTCATGTATCTACAATCTGTCGATACTTGTATCTTCGCATTACACAATGTCATGTTTTTCTCTGACTGTTTATGACGTCTTTACACGAAATCCATTGGATGTTGGATGTGTACGGATTGATTATTTAGTCTAAGATGCATGATTTTTCATTAGTTGTTAGAGGTTTTGAAGTAGCTGCAGTTAATTGCGAGTTCTCTCAGATCTGTACCGAGTGTCTTTTTGTTGTTAGGATGTACAAGTATCCGTTTACGTCCAATAGTATTTTGTTCATCTGATGAGTAAAACCTTTTCAATTGATTTTTATAGTTCGTTTTTATGTTGTACCGTTATACACCTGTCACAGGCTAGGGGAAGGGATGGAATCCCGCTAACATGTTTTACCCCGCCACATTCTTTATGAATGTGCCTGTCCCAAGTCAGGAGCATGTAATTCAGTGGTTGTTGTTTGTTTATGTGTAACATATTTGTTTTCTGTTACATTTTTGTACATAAATTAGGCCGTTAGTCTTACATTGTCATTTGGAAGCCTTTTATAGCTGACTATGCGGTTTTAGCTTTGCTCATTGTTGAAGGCTGTACGGTAACCTATAGTTGTTAATTTCTGATTTATTTTGTTTGTCTCTTGTGAAGAGTTGTCTAATTGACAATCATACGACATCTCCTTTTTTGTATATACATAGTGATGAATTGGCAGACCAAATATTTGTGCAAATCGGATTGGTATCTTTTTTTCTTGACCATTTCTTGGTCTCAAAATTAAATAAGACTTCAATTTGTAATAATAAGAATGTGTTAATCTCCTATACGAAACCTAATTTTAAAATATGTATTAGAGATATAATGTTAAAAAAGATAAAACATTAGAAAAAAAATGCATGTTACCGGTTACAACATTATAAATTAACATAATAAGTTCTAATATACTGTTATACAATTTTGCCAATGGGCTTTTTCTCCCCATTGAGTTTTATTTCAGAAATGTATTGTTGTTTACTAATAATGTCAACATCCAATTTTTACTTAATAAATTGAAGTGGAACCCATCATAAAAAAAAACGAAGTTATTGAAAGGTCAAATTAATTTCCTTTTTTGGATTTCTAAGAAGTTTACAAATTCATTTAACGCAAAAGTAACTAAATTGATAATTTGTAATAGTGCAATCAATTTAAGGTGACAAAATTGATAAACTCGTTTGACCAGATAAATAACTATAATAATATCAACAACAACAACAATCAGAGAATTCTCAATGAGAATAGACATTTGTTCGATACATAAGCAAATTCCTTTCCTATCAACAAATGTATTTTCGTTTACAATTTCACTACATTAGGCATAGTTATTCATGAATAATGTCTCATTCTTAAACTATCATTTGTCTAAGATCCATTGAATTCCTCGATCATTTTTATGTATATATTATAGAAAAACGTGTAATCTTGATACAGTTTATGTGCTCACATGTAGACAACACATTTTGATCGAATGAATTGTTAAACTTATTCATGACTGTGTTTGGGAGTGGCACACAAATACATATTCAACATTTTTCTTTTTTTATCTTAAAGGGTCGAACATTTGCTGTTTTGCGCAAGGGATTGGGTGGCAAATGGAATAGAAAATATAAACTATGACCTGCTTTAACACACACAAAAAAAATTTAAATAATCTTAAAAGATAAACGAAAAGATAGATACGTTTGAATTTTAACAGGTAATACGTACTGTTGGTTTATCTTTTAAATCTACTAATACATTTTAAACCATAACATAACATCGGACGCAATCAACCGATACAGTTTTCCCGTTTTGCATTTCGGATTAGATGTGGAATTTATTCATTCGTGAAGGTCGTACGTTGTTCCATATTTACTTACAACCACGTTTTTTCATCTATAGTAGATTGTTTAGGGCAAGCATACGTCATCTCTTGTTATCAGCCGGGCCAGTTGTCTTATCAATGAAATAGTAACCCCCTTGTTAATTTGATAGAGTAATTAAATACATGTATATGTATTAGTACTATTTCATTGTATAGTTCAAATAACAATTAATTTGGTAATTAGATATTATAATTGTATTTCTAACGATGAACAAAAACAAGAAAATTTGAAACTGTTTATTCATTCATCACCTTACCATGCTTACTACACTTTATAAGTCATGCGGTCTATTTTGTCAACACTTATTTAGAAATAAATAATGATGTTGCGAAAGTTAAAAAATGTAGAAACGAAACTGAGAATTAAATATAGAAATTGAATTCAAATGTCGTATATCGTACATTTTTATTGTGATATCACACACTTAAAAAAATACGAAAACTACTTCCGGTTCTTTTTTTTCGTTTTAAGGTATAAAAAACGAAAAACAAAACCAGTCCTGTTTTTCGTAATGCATGTTGAAAAATCAAAAATGAAAACAAGTTGGTTTTCATTTTGTCTTTTTTCGCTTCCTCAAAACGAAAAGCTCATGGACGGAAACATACACTAACAGAAATGCTGCAGAGAGCTGTAATTATCTTCAATCTTCATATACGAAGGATAATTATTGAGCATGCCTGATTACATTTCAGTTGCAAATATATTGAAAAGCAAAATCAACATGTTTCTTTTGCATTTTAATGAATACATGAAAAGGGGAAACACTGTTTTAAATCATCTTTTTTTTATTAAATGTAAGCGTTATACGATATTATTTGAATAAAGATTCATTGTGATTATAATGGTGAAGGAATAAAGAACGAAAAAAAGAAACAGGAAAAGAAAGAAGAAAAATTATAAAAAAAAATCTTATAGCACTTTAAATTAATTAAATTGGTTATTGAGTCCTACACGTAAATGTGGTTTATTTTTACATAGTTATTGCATATATTATAGAAAACGTTTTTTATTGTAGATGCAGCTTACATCAATCTATTTCAATAACCTGAAAATGCTTCTAAAACTGACTATTATTCTTTTTGTAAGTATATTTCAATTATGTTTTCGTATAACACTATTACGGCCAGAAATCACCTTTGAATTGTAGCCAACTAAAGACAGAAATCAATAATAAAATTTAACAAGATTTATTTTTTAAGTTTACAAGAAGTATTACACAAAAAGAATTGTCAACTTAACTGTCAAAATATATGTCCGACTTTTTCTCTTTTTTTTTTCGGAATCCAATCAGAATATTACTTCCAATAGGTCACAATTTAGTATGATGTTGTTTGTAATATAAAAGTGTCTATCCAACTGCTGAGAATATAAACATGATTAATGGCTATCGATGTCTATGTCTGAAATCTTAACCGTAGTGTCTGTATATATGTAGTTTTCAATTTAGACTCGTATATATACGAGTCTAAATATATATATATATATATATATAAGTACGTCTGAGTCAGTATATATATATACATAAAGTCTCTGAATGATTGTATAATAAAAACTATAAAACAAATTCCCATACATTTCGGCCGTAATGGCCGAAACGTATGGGAATTTGTTTTATAGTTTTTATTATATATATATATATATATATATAGTTGTCACGGAAATCTCTAGAACACTGTAGAAAGGAAAGTCAAGAAACCTGTAAAACGGAAGTTTCTAGAACAATATAAGAAGTTAACAACGCATCTTGTATTATGATTATTCTAGAATCGTTATTTAATTCATATTGAAAATTCTAATCAGTATCAATGATTGTTCAAGTGATTTCCAAACTGCACATGCAGTTAAAAGATCTTTTTGTAAACAACTATCAGGCCACACAAAACAAATTAGGCCAACATAAATAAATATAATAATTACAATTTCATAACAACACAATGTAGCTTAATGACAGCTGAGGGTTAATTTATATTCAAATCAGGGTCAATGTTAAAACATCTAAATGAGCTTGTTATTGAGTTAGTTTTGCTCTACAATTAAGTTCACCCTAAGACACTTGAAGGACACTTGTCTCTGGTATAGTGTATGTGCTATAGACAGAGACATTGTATGTACGGTTTAAGTTTATGATAGTCATTCCTCACATCAAGGTTACAGACGTTTCGGTTTATGACAATTTATAAACAAGGCAGAAAAGACAAAAGTGTTAAATCAACATACATCATTCAAATAACGACAAGGGTAGTTCTGATTATGTTTCACAAATGATATCGGATATTTTCCTTACGTTGTAACTACTATCTCCTTCCCTTTCATGAATATGACATACCGAATTAGACTTTTTACCAGATTTGTTATAACATAAGCAACACGACAGGTGCCACATGTGGAGCAAGATCTGCTTACCCTTCAGGAGCACCTGAGATCACCTCTCGTTTTTTGAAGAGGTTCGTGTTGCTTATTAATTAGTTTTCTATGTTGTGTCATGTGTACTTATAATTGTTTGTCTGTTTGTCTTTTTTCATTTTTTTGCCATGGCATTGTCAGTTTATTTTCGATTTATGAGTTTGATTGTACCTCTGGTATCTTTCATCCCTCTTTTACATTAAATTGATGCTGTCACACTTGTTTTGAAAATTTTGAGTACGTTTATTCTGAATTTTGGGCTTAGACTTATATTACATCGCATCTAATTTTTTTTCTAGTTTAGTTTATGATTATCACACTGTTTAGTGTTGTTACAGTTGTTACAGTTGAGTTCACACGTAGTTGATTATGGTTATATTTCAAATAAAAAAGCTCTATGACACGAAAAGTATAAGTAGATATGGAATGTTTCATATTTTCAATGTAGATCTTTTAAATCGGATTGCATTATTTGTTTTTTGTTAAAGACCATACGGTTGCCGAAAGTTGATTTTACCAAATTTAATTTGAACTTTTGATAGGAGTCTCATTGACATTCATACCACAACCCTATATTTGTATATCAGAATACTATCCTAAATGATATTTAATGTCCTATCATTGTCCGAACACTTAAATGTCCTAACATTGTCCGAACACTTGAATGTCCTATCATTGTCCGAACACTTGAATGTCCTATCACTGTCCGAACACTTGAATGTCCTATCATTGTCCGAACACTTGAATGTCCTATCATTTTCCGAACAGAGTCTTCTCATGCGTTCGTATCAAGAGTCTTATAGACCAATCACTCTTGACAGTTAAGAGTGTCACGTAACATTCGAGAAACTTACGTTGAATAAGTCTAGCCGGATTACAGTCGTCACCATATGGTGGAAAGCATACCAGTCTGATCAGCATTAGATTATTCACTGAATAATCGGAAAGTTTTCTGGAACAATGTCTGACGGTATGACAGTAATCGTGATTACATTGTATATAGTTATCAAAGGTACCAGGATTATAATTTAGTACGCCAGACGCGCGTTTCGTCTACATAAGACTCATCAGTGCCGCTCATATCAAAATATTTATGAAGCCAAACAAGTAAAAAGTTGAAGAGCTTGAGGGTCCAAAGGTTCAAAAAGTTGTGCCAAATACGGCTAAGGTAATCTATGCCTGGGATTAGAAAATCCTTAGTTTTTCGGTAAATTCAAAGTTTTGTATACAGGAAATTTATAAAATGACCACATTAATGATATTCATGCCAACACCGAAGTGTTGACTACTGGGCTGGTGATACCCTCGGGGACGAAACGTCCACCAGCAGTGGCATCGACCCAGTGGTGTAAATAGTTATCAAAGGTACCAGGATTATAATTTAGTACGCCAGACGCGCGTTTCGTCTACATAAGACTCATCAGTGACGCTCATATCAAAATATTTATGAAGCCAAACAAGTAAAAAGTTGAAGAGCTTGAGGGTCCAAAGGTTCAAAAAGTTGTGCCAAATACGGCTAAGGTAATCTATGCCTGGGATTAGAAAATCCTTAGTTTTTCGGTAAATTCAAAGTTTTGTATACAGGAAATTTATAAAATGACCACATTAATGATATTCATGCCAACACCGAAGTGTTGACTACTGGACTGGTGATACCCTCGGGGACGAAACGTCCACCAGCAGTGGCATCGACCCAGTGGTGTAAATAGTTATCAAAGGTACCAGGATTATAATTTAGTATGCCAGACGCGCGTTTCGTCTACATAAGACTCATCAGTGACGCTCATATCAAAATATTTATGAAGCCAAACAAGTAAAAAGTTGAAGAGCTTGAGGATCCAAAGGTTCAAAAAGTTGTGCCAAATACGGCTAAGGTAATCTATGCCTGGGATTAGAAAATCCTTAGTTTTTCGGTAAATTCAAAGTTTTGTATACAGGAAATTTATTAAATGACCACATTAATGATATTCATGCCAACACCGAAGTGTTGACTACTGGGCTGGTGATACCCTCGGGGACGAAACGTCCACCAGCAGTGGCATCGACCCAGTGGTGTAAATAGTTATCAAAGGTACCAGGATTATAATTTAGTACGCCAGACGCGGGTTTCGTCTACATAAGACTCATCAGTGACGCTCATATCAAAATATTTATGAAGCCAAACAAGTAAAAAGTTGAAGAGCTTGAGGGTCCAAAGGTTCAAAAAGTTGTGCCAAATACGGCTAAGGTAATCTATGCCTGGGATTAGAAAATCCTTAGTTTTTCGGTAAATTTAAAGTTTTGTATACAGGAAATTTATAAAATGACCACATTAATGATATTCATGCCAACACCGAAGTGTTGACTACTGGGCTGGTGATACCCTCGGGGACGAAACGTCCACCAGCAGTGGCATCGACCCAGTGGTGTAAATAGTTATCAAAGGTACCAGGATTATAATTTAGTACGCCAGACGCGCGTTTCGTCTACATAAGACTTATCAGTGACGCTCATATCAAAATATTTATGAAGCCAAACAAGTAAAAAGTTGAAGAGCTTGAGGATCCAAAGGTTCAAAAAGTTGTGCCAAATACGGCTAAAGTAATCTATGCCTGGGATTAGAAAATCCTTAGTTTTTCGGTAAATTCAAAGTTTTGTATACAGGAAATTTATAAAATGACCACATTAATGATATTCATGCCAACACCGAAGTGTTGACTACTGGGCTGGTGATACCCTCGGGGACGAAACGTCCACCAGCAGTGGCATCGACCCAGTGGTGTAAATAGTTATCAAAGGTACCAGGATTATAATTTAGTACGCCAGACGCGCGTTTCGTCTACATAAGACTCATCAGTGCCGCTCATATCAAAATATTTATGAAGCCAAACAAGTAAAAAGTTGAAGAGCTTGAGGGTCCAAAGGTTCAAAAAGTTGTGCCAAATACGGCTAAGGTAATCTATGCCTGGGATTAGAAAATCCTTAGTTTTTCGGTAAATTCAAAGTTTTGTATACAGGAAATTTATAAAATGACCACATTAATGATATTCATGCCAACACCGAAGTGTTGACTACTGGGCTGGTGATACCCTCGGGGACGAAACGTCCACCAGCAGTGGCATCGACCCAGTGGTGTAAATAGTTATCAAAGGTACCAGGATTATAATTTAGTACGCCAGACGCGCGTTTCGTCTACATAAGACTCATCAGTGACGCTCATATCAAAATATTTATGAAGCCAAACAAGTAAAAAGTTGAAGAGCTTGAGGATCCAAAGGTTCAAAAAGTTGTGCCAAATACGGCTAAAGTAATCTATGCCTGGGATTAGAAAATCCTTAGTTTTTCGGTAAATTCAAAGTTTTGTATACAGGAAATTTATAAAATGACCACATTAATGATATTCATGCCAACACCGAAGTGTTGACTACTGGGCTGGTGATACCCTCGGGGACGAAACGTCCACCAGCAGTGGCATCGACCCAGTGGTGTAAATAGTTATCAAAGGTACCAGGATTATAATTTAGTACGCCAGACGCGCGTTTCGTCTACATAAGACTCATCAGTGACGCTCATATCAAAATATTTATGAAGCCAAACAAGTAAAAAGTTGAAGAGCTTGAGGGTCCAAAGGTTCAAAAAGTTGTGCCAAATACGGCTAAGGTAATCTATGCCTGGGATTAGAAAATCCTTAGTTTTTCGGTAAATTCAAAGTTTTGTATACAGGAAATTTATAAAATGACCACATTAATGATATTCATGCCAACACCGAAGTGTTGACTACTGGGCTGGTGATACCCTCGGGGACGAAACGTCCACCAGCAGTGGCATCGACCCAGTGGTGTAAATAGTTATCAAAGGTACCAGGATTATAATTTAGTACGCCAGACGCGCGTTTCGTCTACATAAGACTCATCAGTGACGCTCATATCAAAATATTTATGAAGCCAAACAAGTAAAAAGTTGAAGAGCTTGAGGATCCAAAGGTTCAAAAAGTTGTGCCAAATACGGCTAAAGTAATCTATGCCTGGGATTAGAAAATCCTTAGTTTTTCGGTAAATTCAAAGTTTTGTATACAGGAAATTTATAAAATGACCACATTAATGATATTCATGCCAACACCGAAGTGTTGACTACTGGGCTGGTGATACCCTCGGGGACGAAACGTCCACCAGCAGTGGCATCGACCCAGTGGTGTAAATAGTTATCAAAGGTACCAGGATTATAATTTAGTACGCCAGACGCGCGTTTCGTCTACATAAGACTCATCAGTGACGCTCATATCAAAATATTTATGAAGCCAAACAAGTAAAAAGTTGAAGAGCTTGAGGGTCCAAAGGTTCAAAACGTTGTGCCAAATACGGCTAAGGTAATCTATGCCTGGGATTAGAAAATCCTTAGTTTTTCGGTAAATTCAAAGTTTTGTATACAGGAAATTTATAAAATGACCACATTAATGATATTCATGCCAACACCGAAGTGTTGACTACTGGGCTGGTGATACCCTCGGGGACGAAACGTCCACCAGCAGTGGCATCGACCCAGTGGTGTAAATAGTTATCAAAGGTACCAGGATTATAATTTAGTACGCCATTTCTTACACACAGCCGCGTATCGAAAAATCTAGTTGGGTACATCAATTTTTCCAATTTTTCCAAGACGGAACTAAATCCATAATGTATGACTCAGACTTCGACGAAAGATTATTGTGTTGTTCATTGTGAAGCTTATTTCGATGACTTCAGTAATTTTCTATATAATCTCCATTTTAAATGTGAAACTCACCATTCAAGAATCTAATGGACTTATGATGTTCTTACAGAATTAAAACGGGTCATAGTTTTTCGAGAAAAAAGCAATTTAAAGGTACATTATATACATTAATTACGTTTATAAACCTATTTTACCAAATTTAAGATTGATTATATGTCAAGAAACATACAACCTAAATTAAATATCTAAATGCAAAAGAATTTTCTACAAAATCCGAAATACTACCTATTAATTTACTTGCCTTACTTAAAATGACCATACTATAATTAATATCAGATCCATTGACTGACTTTAATAATTTGTATACTGGCTTGGTATTAAGAAAATGAATAAGAAGACTTAAAGGTTGACTTTTTTAATAAGGTTGACGTAATTTTTAGTCCTTTTTCATCCCATTGATAGTTATTTGAGTGCATGTACATTTTGGTGTAAAGAAACAATAATGCAGTTTATATAAATGGATTGTCTATGTCTGAAATATCGCCACTTCATGCTGTTGTATAATTTTTTGGTTAATTATCTATTATTATTTTATTTGGTCATTTTGTTATTGATGTACATTTTTATTAAAGTTGATCATGTTGATTTATTCAAAAATCTTGTTTAAGTGTGTCTTTCTTAACATTAGATCAAATTGTGGCTTTTGACTTGTAAGTGTATAATTGGTTGACAAATTAAAATACTCCGGCAGTTGTACTTCAGAATTATCTCTGACATACTAACCTAGTATTGATCGTGAACAAAAGAAATATGACCCCTTTAATCAAAACATATCTGCATGACTTAAGTTTGAATACATTGATGATGACTTCTTAGAATTTGTACAGTATGCAAAAATTACAACAGATATCATATGAGTTATGTTGCAACTTTAATAGTTTATTGTTGTACATCAATTTTAGTTTATTTATTGAATTCCTGAATTTATTATTCTTGTACGTGTCTAGGACTGAAATAAGACGCAGTACCATAACACTTTTGTACATTTTTAATTACGATAAACATGATAAACAGATGGTAGTTGAAATGCAAATACATTTGAAACACTTCAATTTCTAAAGGTAATACGAAGTTTGTGTTTCTTGTTTTCACTTAAGTTTTTTCATATCTTAGATTAATCTGTCCATATGTATCAAGAACAGTTCCACTGCTACTCCAGAAATAAATTATGGTAAGTTAACAGACACATATTTTGAACACAATCTTCAAACTGATCAATAACCGAAGAATATATGCTCTGAAAATAAAATCATTGACACGTGAACTGGTCAGTCTGGATATTCAGCACAAACGGTTATCCTTCGACTATATTGTGCGTTTCAAGAACTATTTTTGTGTGTGTAAATTGATTTGTGGTTCAGTTAAAATAGAAAAGAATTCATTGATGATCTTGGTTCCTTTTCGAAATTGATCATTTGGTTGTATTTTTTTCTCAAATAAAGTACTTGTTACCAAGTAAATGACTAAGCTTTGAAAGACGAACATCCTTAAACTGAAGACTGAAATGTTTGATAGTACCACCCATTCATTGTACAACTAACATCACTAAGAGCGGAGAAAAAAATCTTTAGAATAATTATGATGAAATTAAAACAACAGATCAAAAAGTTATTTCTCTTTATTAGCGAAAAATGCTAATTGAAACATTGTCATAAAATAAATAGCAAATTGTCTATTAATCTAAAGGGAAAATTTAAACGATTTTTAACCAGCTCATTTTCAATTTTGAATTTATTGTGTGTTTTGTTTTTGAATACTAGTATAAGATGACTAATACTTAATGTAGAGCGGATCTTAAAATTACAATAGGAAACATACATGTAACAATATGTTAGAGGCGCGCTTTATCTATGTTGAAATTACAAATATTTTAAGTTTTTTCGTTATAATTTCTAAACATTCATATGTCAACATAGTAATTAAAATCCTCATTTAAATAATAATGGAAGATGTAAATAAAAATTCGTTCAATATTAACCATTAAGAAGGACATGTGTCATGCTTAATCACATATGCATGCCAGGAACCTACGACGAAGTGGTAATCATTTGTTGTGTATAAGAAAGTTGTTATATTTTTAGTGTTTTGTGCATAAATCAGGTCGTTATTTTCTTATTGGAAGCTATTTCAAATCTTTTATCCATTGCAACGCAGTTTTGGGTTTGCATGATGTTGAAGGCCGTATGCTGACCTAAATGTATAACTGCTGGTTTCTACACTTTTTGCTATGTTGTGGAGAGTTTTCTCATTGAAAATCATACCATCATTTTATGTCAGTAACTTTCTAGACGGTATTGTCTTTGCTCATTATTGAAGGCCGTATGGCGACCCATTTGATGTCTGTGTTATTTTATTTCTTGTGGAGAGGTATATTATTGGCAATTATAATACCACATCGTCTTTTTTGTATTGATCTAAGCATCTTTGAACTCGCCTTTCATATTATCGTTAGAATAAATTTTCCCTCATCAAAAGTAATAAGTAACAAATACATGAATAATTTGCATGATTAGGTTGGCACTGAAAGTATAAAAATACTGACTTTAATAACAACGGACCAATTAAAATACCTAGTTTGAAGGCTATTCTTCAACAAATTTGTTTTAAGTTACTATATTTGAGACATGATTATAGCTCTTCATCTTTTATATAAGCTTTGGATTTCAAATAGTTTGGCCACGAGCACCACTGAAGAGACATGAATTGTCGAAATGCGCATCTGGTTCAAGAAAATTGGTACCGTTAATTTTATTACCACCACTGGGTCGATGCCTCTGCTGGTGGACTATTAGTCCCCGAGGGTATCACCAGCCCAGTAGCCAGTACTTTGGTACTGGCATGAAAATATGGATTTTTGTGTCATTAAAATTTGCGGTTATTTTTTAAAAAACAAAGGAACTCAGTCCAAGGGTTTTCCAATATGTATAAGCAAATATCACTCACAAATTTGTAGGAATTCGTTTAGCGCAAAAATTTAGTTTCCTGTGTTTTTTGAAGAAAAAAAACTTAAGCTGTTCGAACATATACCTATCCTTGTGAAAGATTTGTCTGGAAGGTGAGTGGTCTTCAAATTTATTTTGTTATCTTTTAAATATTTAATGGTTTTACATGTAAATGACACTCATGAAAGGAATGTGACTTTATATTTATCAGAATGTACACCCGAAAGATATGTCAAAATACAGAATAAAACACTCGTTAGGGACCACAGGCTGAAAGTGTTGAAGAAAAATGGAGAAGCATGTGACCTAAACAACATTACAATAAATACATGTGGAGTTAAGCAAGGGGTAAGTTTTTATATTTTTGCAAGTTTGTGCATAATGAATAACTCATCAAACATTGTAAAAAAAACGGACACGCAACTTCATTTATTGAGCTGCATTCAATACACCATCGTCAAGTTAGATACATATTGTGTAAGGTCTAGTATCGGTATAACTTAATATTGGTTATTGATTGACATAACTGCAGCTTGAACACACAACTAGTAATATATCCTCGCTAACATGGTCTTTAATGGGTCTCCTCTGGTAGTCCGGATTCCTTTGGCAACAAAACTGACTGACCGCCACGAAATAGTGCTGATAGCGGCGTTTAAATAGCAATTATATAATCAAATCATCTTCTCGTTTAAAATCATTGTTTTTCAATTTTAATTTCGATGTTTTGTGTATCATAAGGTTGCCCTTCGAAAAGTGGATTCCGAATGCCCAAAGTGTATATACCACTTTTTGTATTATGAATTAGTAACAACACAAATAAAAGTAGCTTACATGTGAACAATTTACCTTATATGCTGCTCTTCAGTCACTTTGTCAATAAAATAGAATTTTAAACAATTAATCACGATGTAAAATCTGACAAAGACAAGTACAATATGTACAATGCACCCCTTGATTTTGTTAAAGGTGTTTTTCTTTCCTTCAATTTGATGGAATGATTAAATCCTTTCAGTCTTTTTCAGATATGTCGTTTCTGTTCTAGTTCGGTATCTCTTGATATTACCTTTCATACGTGTTATTAAAGTCTTATGAAACTTCAGAATTAAGACAAAAGTTAAACGTGTTGTATACACTTAAAAAACTAAGTTTTACTGTAAACGAATTGAACTTACTTTCATTTTAATCCTTTATGTGTAATACCACCAAATCATGGTACGTCATATCCGGTTGCATAAAAAAGGTCGAAAAAAATATTTCCTTGAATTTGAAAGTTGTAGGTAACTAATTCTACATTTTATTACAATAAGACATTTCTGGGTAAAAAAAACATTTGTCTTGGATATTACAAAGCACCATTTTGTTTTTATTTGGGGTTTCTATAGAATGTTTTTCAAACTTAAAGTTACATGGATACTTAAGTTTGTACACAGGTTAAAGAAGAGGGAAATTTGATTGGTTGACTTCCAGTGATTGTTATGTTCTTTTATGCAATGAAATGGTATGTGATTGTTTTCTCCATAGTACTGAACAGAATAATACTTTACCGATGTCAAGTATGTCTTTACTTGAAACATTGATAAAGTATGCATTTTTTTTTAAAGTGCAAATTAAACACAGACTAAAATGGGAAAACCAATGGTGGTATAACACCTAATATACTATTAAAAATTAATAAATTTACCGATATTGAATTGATGGCATTCCAGACATTAATGTTTCAACGTTTTCTTGTATGCAGTGACGTTATCTACGAGACATATCGTTAAGGCTGTGTCCACTGCACAGCGCAATTGCGAGGGGAAAACCGTAGACGTGAGCAAATAATGTAAACACACATTTATGCATGCATGCTCATAAAAGTAAATAATAATTAAAGATTCTTTAAGAACAAATGAAATAAAATAAATCACTTAAATGCTGTCAAGAAATGGTTTAATTTACACAGTGTTAAAAATGGTAACGCTTGGAAAATATAAAAGAAACAAATGTCATGGCTCTTTCAATTCAAATATATATGTAGCACTTTCCACGTACTCTGTTTATGTTGTTTATCAATAAAACAAACCGGTGGACATCGCCAACAAACTCGAAAGTAAATACGTCTTCGTCCAACAACAACTAAATTAAATATCTGTTGTTGATAATACGTCTTAGATGTGTAATACATATAAAAAAACGTGCAAGCTAAACTTATTTAAAAAATATGCATTTTTTGGTTCAATAATTTAGTTAACATTAAAATGTCAAAAAAATTGAAGTTAAGAGTTTTAATTTCCCATAAACGACCTCTCTGTATCACCGAATTTGAGAGTGATTGTTTTTTAGTGCAGATGTATGTTTTGTATCATAAATAAACTTACCTTGTCCCACTGTTTTGCTTAAATATATGTAACAAAAAAGCATGTATTTATTTACAGGAACCGGTGAGTCTACTATTACAAGAAGATAATACGACTGAGGTTGTAGGTGGACACAATTCCTTTAAGTTCCAGTTGAATTGTACCGACGAAGGAGTCTATACAGTTATAAGTTCATCAGAAATAGAAGTAAAGTAAGACATGTTTATTGTTTTATAAAGACTTTATACTGTCCTGGATAAAATTGGTGCAGGATTAAAGTAACATATGTTGCCGTAAACTATGTCGTATGCGGAACTCTGATATAACATTATATCGTCTTATTATTACTTGATGATATTTTGTCTTTACATAATCACTGGCGTCAACGTGATGATCGTAATTGCAGTTACGATTATCCAAATATGGCCGACAGAAATATAGGGAAATTTCACAAGGCTGAATTCTCTACTTTAACAGCTTATTTTCAGATTTGTTTTATATCAACAAAAATCTGTATAAGCATTGCCATTTATTGTTTTTTTCATAAATTATAGAAAAAAACAACAGAAGAACGAAAATCGAGATTCAAAATATCACGATGATGATCGTAACTTCGACTACAGATGATCGTTACTTTGAATTGCTTTTATAAAAAGGTGATCGTAACTCAAAATTTACAAATGTTTTTTTTTCGCTAAATGAACACCCTATTTAGCAGTTACGATAAAAAAAAAAATATTATTTTAAAATCAAACAAAGAATTACACGTTGACGCTAGTGCATAATATTGTTTTGACATTACGTAATGATGTTTTGATATAACTCAATATGGAATAGTCCTTACCCAATGATATTTCGATATACACGATATAGCTTTGTATTGACTTGAAATAGTTTTGTGTTTACTTTATATGGATTTGTCATTCCTCGATGTGGTTTCACCATTTTTTTAATGAGGATGTGTCATTAGGTAATGTGGTTTCAACTTTACTTGATGTGTATATGACTTCACGTTATGTAGTTGTTAAATTTACATTATTTAAATATTTCGTAATGATGATTTGCCAATTCTTTATATGGCTCTAACATAACGTTATGATGTTTCAAATTTGACGATTTTACACTATATGATGTGTTTGTTTCAGTATTTGTCCGGTTATTTCTTCGATGTGGTTATCACATTAATTGATAAGGTAAATCCACGTGACCATAAGGACAAAAAGATGTTCTATTTTTAAACAAATTTCCATATATTGATTGTTTAATGTGCTTTGGATTAGTTTCGCTATACATTGAGTTCAAGTTAGAATTAAAGTTCAAGTTGTTGTTTAAAGATGTTTTGTTTGAAAAAGAGGAACGGCAGTTAAGAAAAACGTAATAATGTATTAACAGTATTTCGGACAGAAGGGGGATATTTTCTTCCTCATTGCTCAAGTGAATTCGTAAAAGATTCCACATAACCCTGTATTTCGCCTGATATTGCTGCTGTCATTGTAAAAGCATAGGGTTGGCTGTAAATTTATCAGTAGAAACAAAAAGTCTGATTATTAGGTCTTTCCATTTTTCTGTGGAAAGACCTGTTGTATGTGTTCTGATTATCAGGTCTTTCCACTTTTCTTTGAAAAAAGCTATTGTATTTGTTCTGATTATCATTAAAAAAAAATCAGCCTAATTTTGTTCTTGCGATAAATATTTGTTTCGCAATATGTCGCTTAGATATTTTCATATTGTATCGTATAGTTTATACACTTTTGAATTTCACCTGGCTAAGACGAACACTTTTCTTTCTAAGAGCTATCTACCTATTCACTGTATATTAAATGTGTGCATCTTCTTCATAACTAAAAGAGATATCGACAAAATTATTTTTCAAAATGGTTCGTTCCATCCTCAGGCATTTTTGGAAGCCATTCGATGAAATTTTAAAGGAGTTATCTCCCTTCACCAAATGAATTTGTCGGTTTAAAAAAAATCATCAACCGTAAAGCGAATAACCCAGGAACCTTTTTAGTTGAGGGTCCTAGGTCCTAAGTTGCTTCATTGTAATAAAAATATGTTACATTTACTTTGAAACGATTTAATGGCATCTTATAGGAGTTAATGCCCCTTAAATGTCTTTATATATATAAGGTTAATTTATTATAGCTTGGTTCATTATAGAGCCACATGCTCTTTAACAAAATGTTTGATGACATATGACTTTGAAAAAATGTCAACCGAAAGTTACCTTAAGTTTAAACGGAGTAGCCATTTTTGCGCCTTTTCTTGAAAAAGTACTCAGAATCCATATAGTTTGTATATACATACATAACTGTATCACTACAGACCAACAGTGACATTCGGTAAACCGGAAGTGGCCAATTATCTCCTGATTTAAAAATATACAGAAACTATATATTGTTGGAATCAGTTTGATGGACAGGGATGGGGTAATCGTAATCTGTAATCGTAATCGATTGTAATTGATTACAATTTTTCGAGTACTCGACAGTAATCTGTAATCGAAGACATTATCGATTACATGTAATCGTAATTTAATCGATTACAGCAAAAATTTGGATGTAATCATCAATTACTTTTCGATTACATTTCGATTACTTCAGTAAAATAGTTTGATAAAAAATAACCTTTTTTCAGAGGAAAATATGCATGTTATCACTATGTCATGTATGTAGTACAGATAAAATATCATGCATCAACAATACTTGAGAGTTAAACAACTGTCTTATTTCTAACTACTGTCTCAAGCTGCATAATGAGCAACCAGATCCCCTACCTAAATTTACTTTATGTCTAGCTTTTGAACCAAATGAATGTATGTGCTTGTCAATAATTCAAGAGCTTTAATAATTAAATAAGAAAACAGATTTGAAATAATAAAATAGATCTTAAATAAGAAATGTGTCTGTCTTTCATTAAGTTCTGTACTACAATGTTTAAAGTAGTTAGCTTATTTGTATTAGATTTCCTGAAAACATCATTTTGCAATCAGTGTTGAAATTAAAGCTTAGAATAAATAAACACTTGATTTCTTAAATGTTATGCTATACATGTATATAAATTAAATTAAAAAAGAACGCAAAATCCTTTTAACAATGAACCAATGGCAATGCATTGCAATTCTTTTTAGAAATAGATACATGCATCCCTTTGACACTATAAATATATTTTGTATATAATTTGATTGGAGAAGTTTACAAATCTCAACAACATTCTTGCCTTTACTAATGAGATGATCAAAGTCTTCTAATCAATAACAAACAGACTTAGTTTTTATTTCAATTATCGTATGTCTAATTAAGAAGGAAATTTACAATATTTAGCCCCAGGTTATAAATTGTACTCTAGTGGCAGTTAAATAATCTGTAATTAAGGTGGTTATCCAATCAAAAGGTTTAAATCATGCATGTCATTATAAAAATAAATTTTAATCTTAAAAATTAGCTGAACTAATTAATTATTCTACTTTTTTTTGTATTCCTTTAAATATTATAATTAACTATGCTAAAAAAACAAATTAAAGAGTAAAAACAAAAAAGCTAACGTACGTCAGTAAGTAAGCAAAATTTTTGAAAAACAATTAGTTACATGTATAAATAAGTGATTGGTGCAATGAGATGACATCATTCATTTATGTTCAAGGTCAAAATTTCACGATTTTTTAAATATTTCTTATCTTCATTTAGAGATTTGTTCTAAAACAGCTATTAACTTATAATTTAGAAACAATGCTTTAAATGAAGCATTTGTTACATTTCTTAATTTCCACTTTACAAATGTTGAGCAATATAAATGTGTTTTACTCATGTTATTTTTGGTTGAAATGTGAAGCATGTAATTGACAGTATTTGAAAAGTAATGTAGTTACTTTTGATAAAGTAATCGATTGTAATCAATTACATACTAAAACTTTAGTTATCGATTAGTAATCGATTTCACAAAAATCCTTCATGTAATCGATTTAATCGATTACATTTGTCAGTAATCATACCCATCCCTGGTGATGGAAGCTATCATATGAGATCAAAAGGGACATTCGTTTCAACGGAAGTTGCACATCATTTCTCTTTACTTCACTCAAAAGTATATAAAAACCATTTATTTTTTTGCACCAGTCTGAAAAAAAACTTGGATGCCAATTTTAACTTTGAGTAGACCGGAACTGGCGTCTCTTTGAAAACTTTGAAAATTGATGTGGAAAGCCCTTCAATTTTTCTCTGTATAAGGGACGACATCAAAAATTCAATGAAGGATAAAAAACTTAATTCAAATAATTTTTTCATTGACTCCCCTGACCCACTCTTAACTTAATTTGGGAAAAATTGATTGACCCATATAGATTTACGTAAAAATTATTGACTGATAACCAAATCTTGCAGCAGTTCAACCCCCCCCCCCCCCCCCCCCCCCAACCCCAAACTATTTGAATTAAGTTTTTTATCTTACATATTGATCTTTTGATGTCGTCCTAACTGGTATCTATTTTTTTATTGCCAAATTTTGTTCTGGCGACAAATTTTTGTTTCGGAATATGTCGTTTAGATATTTCTTATGTTGTATGATAAAGTGTTTGCGCTTTTAATTTCGCCCGTTCCAGCCAAAACAATTTTTGTAAGAGTCATCTCCCTGTTCATTGTGGGAACATATTTTTCGTAACAATAGAAGATATCGACAACGTTATTTTTTCTAAATTGTTCGTTACATCTTTAGCAATTTTTGGATAATTTGGATCAAAGCAACTCGATTGAATTTATAGGAGTTATCTTCCTTTACCAAATAAATTTGTCGGTATATTTTTTTAAACCGTCAACTGTATAACCCTGGAATGTTGTTTTTTTTCGTCCCCTAAGCCCTTACTTAAAAAAAAGGTCAAGGTTAAAGGTTAGTGTCAAGTTCTCAATTTTGACTTTTCCTTGTGTTTTGCATTTTCGCCGCAACTTTTAAAGAGATATATAAAAGAACTAGTGCGAAATGTTTGCTTTATTGTAATGAAGATATGTTATTTTTGTCCAAATATATATAATGGCTTCTTATAGGAGTTAGAGCTCCTGAAAATTCATTATATGGTTAATAAATGATTACTTCAACTTTATTATAAACCTATATGACCTTTAACAAAAAGTTGAGTCACATATGAACTTGAAAAATGACAACCGTAAGTGATCATTAAAAAAACAGAAGTAACCATTTTTGAACTTGTTTTCATAAAAAAATACTCGGAGTCCATATATTTTGTAACTTAAATACATTATCACTAAAGACTAGCAGGGACTTTTGATCAACCGGAAGTGGACAATGATCTCCTGATTAACAAGCAAAAGTATATATAAAGTATATATATTTGGATCAGTGTGATAGAAGCGGTTATATGAGACCGAGGTTGACAAATTGACTTCACCGTAAGGAGCTAATTATCTCACTTATTTCACTCAAAAGTGTATAGAAATGACTTGTTTATTGCATCAGTATGAAGAAACTTGGATGCCAATTTTAACTTTGAGTACACAGGAAATAGCGTCTTTTCAATAACTTTGAAATTGATAAATAAAGACGTTCAATTGTTCTCTGAACAATTGGTTTGTAATCACTCTAACATTATAGATTATGTTTCTTAAATAGTATCATACAGTTTATGCGCTTTTAGATTTTCACTCTTCTAAGCCAAACAATTATCTTTGTAAGAGTTAATTCCAAATTCTCTATTATCATGTGTGTATGTGTGTGCATCAACTACCAAAAATAACGATAGCGACAAAATTCTTTTTCTGAATTGTTTCTTTAATCCTCAGAAATGTTTTGCTAATTTTGATCGAAGTTATTCGATTGCATTTTATAGGAGTTATCTACCTTTTCCAGAATGATTTGTCGATGTCTCTTTGTAACTCATAAACCGTTAACAGTATAACCCTAATATCTTATATTTGAAGTCCCTGACTAGTTGTAACTTAGAAAATATGGTCAAGTTCAAAGGTCAAGGTTATGATCTCAATTGGGACTTATCCTTGTTTTTGCATTTTCTCTGACATTTTTAAAGAAATATATAAGCCATTTGACGTTTTACAAAAGGTTGGGTGACATATGATGTTGATAAATGACAAATGGAAGTGTACTTTAAAAAACTGGAAGTAACCATGTTTGCACTTTTCATGGAAAAATATGCGGAATATATTTATTTTGTTATTTAGATACATTAACTTATAACTGAAGACAAGGAGTGACTAGAAGCAATCATCAGAGACCGGAAGTGACATTTTCATAACCGGAAAAAGCATTTTATCTCCTTATTTCACTCAAAAGTATATAAAAAAAATTGAGAAAGGAAATGGGGAATGTGTCAACAACGAGACAACAACCCGACCGTAGAAAAAAAACACTTATTTGTCGCATCAGCTTGAACTTATGATTGGATACCAATTTTAACTTTCAGAAACAGGAACCAACTTCTTTTCAATAACTTTGAAAATTGATTTGGAAAGACCTTCTTATATAATTTGTTTTTAATTATAAGGTCTTTCCACTTTTACGTTATAAGACCTGTTGATTTTGTTCTGATCATTTATTTTTTTTCTTCCACCTATTTTTTTTTTCTTTCGCTGTTTGATTGTTTTGAAAGATGGCGATTTAATAATTGGAATATGATATCAAACAGTTTATGCGGTTTTTTTTAAATTGACACTGATTAATCGAATACTTGTCTTTGTTATCTCCCCGAACACTGTTTTTCTTGCATTTGTTTCTTCTTCTCAACCTTAAAAAATTACGACGAATCTATTTTTACCAAATTGCTCGCAATATCTTCAAAATGTTGAGTTTGGTTTTTACCGAAGCTTTTCTCCGCCCTCATATTTAGAATTGCACGTATGGTGATATAACTCATTAATCATATATAATTAAGAAGGTCTTTTGATTTGAGGTTCTTGGTCTATGACCTTTGAATTGAGATCAAGGTCACTGGTAAATTTGACGTTCTAGATTTTGACCTTAGCTTTCAACTTATACGTATAAATGATAAAGTCATTGGACTTTATGCATTATCATTTGACGTTCGAAAGCCAGAAGTAGCTATTTGTGTACATATTTAATGGAAAAGTATATAAAGCCATGTTTGAAGAATCGGTGTCAAGTGAACTATCAAATTATACCGGAAGTATTTTTTTTCAAAGTGGAAGTCTGAAATTAACTTCTTTATTTATTCTCTAAAAAAATCAGTTTATTTTTTGGATTAACGTACACTAAGGCATCATTTGACGCTTGAAATTAAGTTTTAAACCGAATTTTAATATTTTATTTCAAAAAAGATCTTTACTGATTTAATTTTTAATATTGTTTTAACAATTCTTCTCGAAAAAACATTGACCAAACTAGTGTGTCTGATACTATACGAAAACTACATGTCTAATCGACCACAAACTTTGAAGCCAATAGGGAATACATGTCGTTCATCTTATTTTCACAACGTTGTGCAGCTACCTAATATGATTTTTAAAGAGAAAGGAAATTTCAATGCCGTCAAAATCACTTGCTAGCTCAGTGAAATCCTTTAAAAAAATGTCTGCACCATGATTAAAATAAACATATGTGTTACAAACTATTGCTAAAAATGTACATAGTATGAACATAATCGATAAACGTTTTGTAAACTTACACCAGATCAATTAAATGCAAAGAATGCACTGCTCGTGAACTGTGATCATAACATTAACTACAATGACAAAAGAAATACATAGTGTGTATTCCGTCGCTATACATGATGTCTGTCTTACGTTTCTACCTTGAAAGAAATAAAAGTTTTCGCTATAAAAAAAATTGTCACGTAACGCCACAATATGACACGAGACAAAGACTTGCTCTGGACCTGAAATATAATAAAATTCCAAAACTAAATGTAGAAGCTTCTCTTCTGACAGCAAGTAACATTTGTTGCTAACGATATCTGGCCCAACAACTTTATTAACATTGAGCTTTGAAACAATACCACCAACGAATCTTGTTAACTTTCTTAATTTTGCCCACAGAAGGGCGAGATATCGTTCTTGAAATCGTGCGATTTTTTTTTTTTTTAAATAGAATCACAGTTTTTATTCAGTTCACCTAACCCAGTAATACAATTATATTCATTCAGTGCGTTTTTCAACATTTGCGCAAAATATTGCAAGATGTAAACTGAAAATTGCCGTTCTGTCCTCTAACTAATATTTTTTTCAATATAGATCGGAATTTGGTGTTCAACTCAATCCACATACTCTCAAGTTGGCAATTCTCTATTCATGTCCACGTATTATGCCAACATAACTTTTATAATTTATAATAATGCCACCCATGTGATAAGTTTTATCATTTTGCACTGGTATTTCAAATCCGGATATATCAATCTGTAATAATGATTGAAATTAAGAATGGAAATTGGGAACGTGTCAAAGACACATCAACCCGACAAAATAGCGGAAAACAGCCAAAGGCCACTAATGAATCTTCAAAACAGCGAGAACAATCCACACCTGAGTCTCTATGTGTTTCTGACAAGAAAACGACATCATAATCTTCAATAATATGGACAATATAATTACGTTTACTGCTCAGGCTTCTTTTATTACAATAACAATTTACAATGTTTTCTCAGACACTCCAGGTGTGAGCTAAGGACCCGGGTTCGGTTCGATTGTCACCACATATAAGCAACATGTAGATGGCAATCAGAAAATAAGGACTGCTTTGTTAAACATGATGCAAGATATACTGTGGATTCATTTATTTTCATGGGTACCAATTTTCATTGATTGAGGAAAACTTGCATGTTCGTGGATATTTGATTTCCTGATTTTGCCGAAGTCTGCATACAAGCCTATTGAAAATTTGTCATTCGTTGAACATTTAATTTCGTGGTTCAACTGTTCCCACGAAACCCACGAAAATTGGTATCCAACGAATAATAATGAATCCACAGTAAACACAAAAAAACTAATGATCATTCATGAGTCAGGTAAATACAAAAAGAGAAAACAAACGTTTATGTACAAAAGGCAAAATTGTAGCATCAGACAAATTTTCATTGCAGTTGCCGTGTAATCAGAAGGTTTATTTGTCACGATGAATTTTTTCCTATGTAATATTAGGGGGGACATTAATTTAAGTAATCAGAAAACAAATTTGAATTGTTTAGACAGAAAACGTGACACAATTTCAAGACAAGATAGACATAATTTAGACTTTAAAAACAAAAGATTTGTTAAAAAAACGTAAATAAGAAATAGAATAATCTAGAATCGACAATGATCAATACACGTAGCTTTAAAAAAAAGATTGAAAAACAATTGATATAGTTACAAAAACGGGACAAGTTCACATGGATGTAAGTGATTAATCACTCAAGTGTAAAGAGTTGAATTAGAATTTCATGTCACATGTTTTAAACCGCAAATAAATGAAATTTAGATAAACAAACACTGGCACGTGCTTCTTAACAAGAGTAAATGTTTACCAAAATAAATAGAAAACGAATATATTTGTAATTACAATAGTCATTTGTTGGGGCCCTGTATAGGCTACTGGTTGGTGTGAGCCAAGGATTCTTGTTGATGACCGTACCTTGAACTATTATGGATTACTTTTATAAAATGTGACTTGGACTGAGAGTTGTCTCATTGGCACTCATACCACATCTTCCTATCTCTAGTATAATTACATCGATAAAACAAATTGTGTTATTAAAACCAAGGAAAGTGGTGAAAAAGACATAAAATTATGATCATGATGATAGAAACGGAATGTCTAATACCATTTCTAGTCATCACCTTCAATTACTTTCCCATCGAGTTAATATGTGACCTGTCTTGATATTATAACTTGCGAGAACTCGCAGATTGTTTAATCAGTATGGACCCATCATGTGTCCATAACGAATTTAAATTAACTTGCTTACATATTGTGTTCTGTCTGTGCATAATATTGAAAGTGTGTTTAGTAAAGTTTTCAGCAATTGCAGTTTTGTTTATCTTTCTCTTCCATTTAAGTTTAGTTCTGAAAACTAACTGCCTCTGGCGATATAACAGGAAACGTATTTTGATTGAAATTGTGCCGTGTTTAACCTCAACTTTGGAATGCGATCTGCCAATAGATTCCGTGTCTTAAATCATTTTCAAAAGCTTCAAACACCAAGGATAAAGGAATAGGTGTTAATAGTCTTAATGATATAACCTTGGACGTCAATTGGTTCATGACAACTATGGAATCGTTAACTTGTTTTTCTAGAATACAGTTTAAACGAATTTTTTTGCTCTGTTTGGTTGTTAAGTTTAATGTCTTTTCGAATAAGTGATTCGTTATCATGTTCAATCAGTTTTACAGTAATGAGAGGAAAGGTAAAGTCCAAACACTCTTGATTTTTAGCGTAACACAGCAAACATCATGTACCTTAAATGTTAAATATGGTTTCATTTTCAATGAATGATATGATATTTAAATGATCAGAACTATGTTTTATCGAAACCTACATCATTTTTTTAGACCACCGACAACGTTGATACCATTGAAACGACCCGCATATCATGCCATATCACTATCGATACTAGATAGCTCCAATGCTCCCATAACAGGTGCTGTACATGTAGGACAAGAACTAAAAATGATAATGGAAATAACTGATGGTTAGTATATTTTACGATTTTCTGTGGAAAGAACTACTGTGAATTCATTTATTTTCGTGGATATCAATTTTCGTGGATTGCTGAAAACTTGAATAATCGTGGATATTTGATTTTGTGGTTTTTGCCAATCTACGTAGACAAAACCTATTGCAAATATGACATTTGTTGAACATTTGAATTCGTGGTTCACCTGTTCCCACGAAACCCACGAATATTGGAATCCAACGAATAATAATGAATACACAGTATTGTTTTTCTTCTGATTATTAGGTGTTTCCACTTTTTTGTTCTGATTAATTATTTTTTCTTCCGCCTAATTTTATTCTAACGATAAATATTTGTTTTGCAATGTGACGCTTAGATATTTGGTATATAATATCGAACAGTGTATGCGCCTTTAAAATTTACCCTGCGAAACCAAATGCTTTTCTTTGTAGGAGTTATCATCCCGAACACTGTTTTCCTAGTGACTGCATCTCCTCCGTAACCGTAAAAAAAGCGACAAATTTATTTTATAAATTTGCACTTTATATCCTTTGCGTGGTTTGTCTTATTTTGACCGAAGTGATATGAACACTCCATACGAGAGTTATTTCCCCTTATGCATTTGATATAAGTGATATGCATTTCTTTCTTGTAAATCATAAGTGATTGAGACCTAGGTCTTTTAATGTGAGGTCCCGTTATTACCACTATTTACTCATTTTAAAATGAATTTTTACACATATTTACTATTAACTGTGACAATAGTGATGTAATATAGTCATCTGATCAATAGTTATGATATAACTAACTAGAAGATCAGTGAGTACTCTTAAAAAGTTATCAGCCTAAAATGTACCTTTTTGGTATATGTGCATTAGCTACGACGACATAGGGAAAAAATAAATATGATGTTTTTTTGTTAAATCATAAATGAAAATGATATAATGAAATTATAATTCACTTTTTAGAAGCCAATCTGGTTCTTTTTTGTTAAATAAGCTGATAAACAAGGTTGATAAATTGTGCACTTGCAAGTTAATAATTGGACCTCATTGAATACGTATTCATGTGACTTTTAATTCAACAAAGTAGCTGGCGATGGGATACTGATGTAATTAGCTATTAAAATTGCTTAGTTTTTTGCGGAACCCAGTGTGTCGCCTTCTTTTGCTGTAAGTCGTAGGCTCAACAAAAATGGGAAAAACATAATTAAAATTTTCTTCTAGATACTATCTTTTGACTAGTACTGTAGGAAGCTTCTGTTCAAATTGTGTAAACATCCAGGATGGTTTATATAATCTGATAAATGTTTTAAAAACTTTAACTGCAGAGTGTATGTTATTTTAACTGGAGAAAAAAAACAGTCCATTTATAAGATATATACAAAAAAGTCTTGTTTTCCAAACTTTACTTCTGAATATTATTTCATGAGCATACACAGCTTCTGTTCAAGTTTGGTAGAAATCAATGATATTTTGAGAAAGTTATTATTTATTTATTTTAAATAACCACCGTGTGAATGTAATGTTAACTGGCATAAAAACACGGGAAACATGACTTTTTTTTAATCTACTTCTTGAAATTTGTCTTAAAATTTAAAGAAGCTTCTGTTCAAGTTTTGTAGAAATCCGGGATAATTTTTAAAATAAATTTAACCACAGAACGAATATTTGTGGATGCTGCTTACGACAGAATGTAGGTTGGTTCGCTATGTCTTGCGTTTGCGACAAAAGTGGCAGGCTCGAAAAAAAAAAGCAAAAGAATGTCAACATTAAAGTCAAACAAAAGGGATGGATCATACAGTTGACTTATTCAATTCACTAATTATTATACAGGTAAAAACAATGTTAAATGTTTATTGCAGGTATAACAGCTTACGTTTGGAGGCCTAGAAAAACTCATAAAAACACTCTGGACAAGCAGATGATGGTAACTGAAGTTACCACCGTCCCAATATCCCCGTAAGATCTTTCCCTCTTAATTTCGTTGTTTTTGCATAAATGTTGCTAACATTACTCAGCAGTCGTTTGGTTATTAACTTTTTGAAAAAGTCAACCTTACACTTATATGCGGCAAAGCTTAGCGAAAAGTAGTTCGACGTAATCAGTCAAACAAACTTTATTAGAGTAACTCGTAAAAGGAACGATCGTTTTCATTGGTCAATTCAAACCTTCGACCTTACACCTGAAAAAATAGAACACGCGTACTATAAGTTGAATGGACTGTTCAGTATTCACGTAGCTGGTCAAGGTTGTTATAACCTTCCATCGTCGTATCCAAATACGTTATTGTGTTCTTGATTATCCCATAGCAATTCTAGCTTGTATACATGTGCATGTAAAATTCATTGAATTCATAATTTTGTGCAATAGTAAAATTTTAAAACTTATTAGTAACAGGTTTCACATCGAAATATTTAACCATACACCGGTGTTCTCATTTGATTCTGAATTAAGAGATCTACTATTTTATTTTGATGGGAAGGGGGATTTGAATGAATTTTTTTCCTTCTACATTAGACCATATGTTTGTGTTAAATACCATCATTCCAAAATTAGTGAAACATAACTCGAAGCCGCTGTAATGCTTTGTGGATTTTAAACGTGCATTTGATATAGTTTCATATCTCCACTTTTTTTTATAAACTTAGATATATAGGTGTTGGAATCAAGTTTTATGACATTATAAAATGTATATATGGAAACACAGAAACCCGTGTGAAAATAGACCAACACCGGACGCATTTTTATATCAAATATAAGAGTAAGGCAAGGGATAATCGTAGACCCTGTCTCTTTAACATATATTTAAATGATTTGCCAATCTGTTTTGACCAAACATGCGACCCAATCCCGTTACACACACATTAAGGATGACCTTTTCAGTGCAAAGCCTAAAACATATTACTTTTTACAGGCATTTAACAAGGCAATCCTACCCATCTTGTTGTATGGATCTGAAATCTGGGCTAAAATATATAAGAAACAAGAACATTTGGAAAACTTTCTGTAAAAAAATATTATTTTGTTCTAGAGAGAATTCATACTAACCTTTTTTTATTTGGAGATAATTTAAAAACATCAAATATGGCTCGTAAAAGTAAACTAGGTTCACTCCCTACACTTAATGATGTAATTATCAATATGATACAAAATATTGGATATTTTTGGGTATCATGGTTGACGATTACAATTATCAATCTATATCTATGTAATAAAGGACGAACTATGTAATACCGCAGTCCCACTAGGTCACAATCTCACTTCGATCTGCGATTAGTACAGTCGTTGGAAAGTCTTCATAACTGTGATGAGCGTGGCCAACTGTTAACATGTTTAAAACAGTGGTGGGGCGGTCGTAGCGAAATCAAGTCGTAGCTCAATCGTAGTGAGAGCGCAGTAAGATCGCAAAGGTCGATGTAATATCTTAGCGATAGTGTAGCAAACGCGTGATTCGAACTCATATCGACGGTTTTACGACCTCAATACGACCATCACGTTATAAACGCTCTGTTTAAGACCATAGTACGATTCTAGCACGCCTATGCCGTCCTCATCACGCTATTCTTATGACCTACGTTTACTGCGACCAGTATGCTTATTGTCATTTTCACAAAAAATATATAAAAGCTCTCCAAGTTTTGCTTGTCTGTATGTAAATTTTAGCTTCTTGTCCTTTTTCCCTTACGATTCAACCATGATTGACACATCTATGTCATCCCTGCTTTCGATCAGTAAAACACCGTTTTTTTATAAGTTTGATGGATCAACATAAGGTTTTGATTAAGGTTGAATTGTTCGGTCCTACATCTCTGCTGAATCAGGTTTCGTTACTATATTTGTATTAGAGCTTCTTGTGCCTCTGCATCTATCCCTACAACCACGCCCATGTGTTCTGGTAAACTTTTGTAGCATGACTGTGAAGTTTCCGAGACATTTACGTATAAAATCAGAAAAAGGAGGAATAGAACAGTACTATATATATATGAAACACAATGCTGAGACCGAAGTAAGATTACGATATGAACGTAGTATAATCGTCACGAGAACGTGTTATGATCGCGTTTAAAACGTGGTAAGATCGTGTTGCAATCGAATAACTCATACCTCGACATCACAACGATCTAAATGATTTTAGATCAAGAGGAGCTTGGTGCGATCGTGATCTAGTTTTATACTGGGGCTTAACGTAAATTAAATTAACGACGGGATGCCATATATCACGGCTAAATTGTACATTGTCGTTTTATACAACCTTTTGAAAAGTGACCACCATCCCAGAAAGAAGTTACAACGATCATTCAAAAATATCATGAAAAGTTACCATCATCAACGTACTTCTTTCTCTATCTATTTTCTAAGTAACGGACAACTGTTCAAGGTTAATATTTTACAGACATGTTGCAAATATTAACAACCAAACGACGGTTGAGTAATGTTAGTCACATTTATGTTAAAGCAACGAAATTAAGAGGGAAAGATCCAACGGGGATTCCCCTCTACCAAATTGGGATGGTGGTACCTTCAGTAACTTTCAACGCTTATCAACAGTGAAAAACAGAATCACAGAAACGCAGAAAGACAGAATCAGAAATATACAAATGTTACTCTTAACGCCGTCAATTTGTATACATTTGTTTGTGAAGAATGTCAGCTTCATCGCATATGTCTTACAAAAGAAGTCGAAGTTAAACCTATTTGTAAAAAGAATTTAATTAATGTAATTTGGCAAGTTGATGTGCAAAGTATGCCTGATTAAGATTTTAATTAAACAAAATTATGAGATTTTAAGAATTATCAAGATCATTTAACCAAATTTGGCACAACCGAATGTCTATCATCAAAAAGAGCTGGCGAAGTTACCTAAAAACATCTCACAAAATCCTTTTGTCAATTTTGAAATAATTTCATTGTCTTGAATGCTGAAAATTATTTAATTGGATTTTTAAACTTATAATACAATTATTATCCAGTTTCAATTCACAAACACTAAAGAGTAAGCACTTGTGATGTGCCTTATATTCCTAAATTCTAAAGGGAGCCCTAAAAATCTCTACCTCTTTTCTTTCTTATTAGATTTCTTGAATCATGATTTTAATTTTTTTTTTTTAAATATCAATTTAGTAAATAGCTGTAAAAATGACAAACAAATCAGTGGATTTCGGTAATTACTGAAACAATCAGTAAATAATTATAATTACTAAATTTCCTACGTTATGCCTAATTTCACCTATTTACATAATAAAGCCATTAGACAGTTTGTATTACGTTGCAAGAGACTTGACCATGGAAAAGCCGACCGGCAGTGTACCCGGAAGTAGCTATTGTTTGTACTTATTTAATGTAAAATTATATCTAATTGCATAGTTTTGGAATTAGTATCAAGTAAACTATCAAATAAAACCGGGAGTGACATATTTCAAATCGGAAATAACAATGTTTATTTCTTATGCAGCAAAAATACTGCAATCTGATTGGTTGATTACCCCGGTGTAAATAACACCCCACCCTGGTTCCCCCGGGGTTAAAATATGCCAAATTCAAAAATAAAATGAAATTTTGCCAAAAAAAATTAAAATATAAAATTTTGCCAAAATAATGAAAAAAAAAAATTAAGAAAATAAATAATAATAACAAATGCTAAAAAAAATTTTTTTTTTTTTTTTTTTTTTTGTAAACTCAAAAGAACACAAAAACTTTCTGAATTTTTCCAAAAATAAAGTAAAAACGTATTTGACAACGTGATTGAAAACATATTACACTGGAAATTTTTCATTACCATTTTTACCAAGTCTATTGCATCAAAGATGTTCAACCACAAGAGAGTTTTAGAGGATTTTAACCTCAAAGATACAAAATCCAAGCCTCCGGATTGCTCATGTGCATCTTCTCAATACAATTATAGTCCAGCTGGTCATATTATTACTGGTGACCTTGGTATTGTTACCAATAAACAACTAAGAGAGTTGCTAGCCAAGGGACCAAAGTATAGAATCCCCCAGCCCATCAACTGGAAAAAGAATTTCAAGTTACTGATGGATGCAGTTGAGGACTATGCAAGAAAATGGATAAAGCGCGAACCAGACGAACCCGAACTGGACACTTTGTCTGAATGGATCAAAGCTATTCGATCATGCATTCAGAGGTGCATACAAAAACTAAGATGTAATATGAGTACAAAGTTTCTAACCCTTTCAAAAATCCGGAGGTTGTGGATGCTTTATCCTCTTTGCATGACAAATATGTCGTTGTTCCGGCAGATAAAGCCTCCAATAATATTGCCTTCATATGTAAAAAAAACATTATTTGCAATGTCTCACTACAGAGCTTGGAATTGATCAAACTACTGGTAATCCTAAATATTCTTCAACATCATTTACCGAGGATGAAATTTTACAAAATCATAAATCTGTCCTTCTTTCTTTTGGTATCAACATCAAAGAAAACGAAGAAAACGTGCCCTCATTATACTGGATACCTAAATTACACAAAACTCCATATAAAGAACGATACATAGCTGGGTCTTCCAAATGTTCGACTAAACATCTTTCTAAAGTATTGACTACTATTCTTTCTACAGTTAACGATGGGCTTCATAAATATTGTGAGGAGATATATTCTACCAGTGGTGTTAACCAGATGTGGATTCTCAAAAATTCGAAAGATCTACTGCTTAACCTTCGATCACAATCTTTGCAATTTTGCAGCAACATAAACACTTTTGATTTTTCTACGCTATATACTACTATTCCCCATGCTCAGTTGAAAAATCGACTTCACCAACTCATAAAACAGAGCTTTTTCTATAAAAATGGGAATCGTAGATACAAATTTCTTGTTTTGGGATACAATAATTCATATTTTGTGAAGAATCACACTGAATCTTCCAGAAAATATACTGAAGATGAAATCATTAAAATGCTGGACTTTTTGATCAACAATATATTTGTTGAGTTTGGAGGATTTATATTTCAACAGACAGTCGGTATTCCAATGGGTACTAATTGTGCACCCCTGCTTGTGATTTGTTTTTGTATTCGTATGAAGCAGAATTTATTCAGGACCTTCTAAAAGACAAAAAGAAAAAGTACCTTGCGAAATTCTTTAATTTTACTTTCCGATATATTGATGATGTTTTATCATTGAACAACCCATACTTCAGCCAATACTTACATCTCATATATCCCAGTGAACTTGAAATTAAGGATACTACTGATACTAGAAGGACTGCTTCATACCTTGATCTTTTCCTCAATATTGACGTAGATGGACGACTTCACACAAAAATCTATGATAAACGGGACGATTTCAACTTCCCAATTATCAATTTTCCATTTCTCAGCAGTAACATACCCTCTACCCCTTCGTATGGTGTTTACATATCACAATTGATACGTTATTCACGTGCTTGTTCACACTATACGGACTTCATATACAGGAGTGTGCTCCTTACGCAGAAACTGCTCCAACAAAGTTATGAGGAGGACAGATTAAAATTGACACTACGTAAATTTTATGGACACCATCACGAATTGGTGGATCCATATGATGTTTCTTTAACCAAACTAGCTAAGGACATTTTTCACCACATGGTAGATTGTGGTTTGTCATTATGTCGTCTAATCTTTTCATTACCAAAGATTCCAAAGATACCAAACGTGACTTATTCCCGATTGTGACTGTTTTGCTGAATGTGAATTCGCATTACTATAAGACGTGTTTCTGTACTTGTTTATCCCTAATTCATGTATTTAGTTTACATGTTTAATGTTATATTTGTAATTCTCATCAGATTTTGTCAAATGTGTTGACGTCTTCTTATTATATATTTAGGTGTGACGGATAGAAAAATTAATCATCTCCTCTTTATTAATTATATTAAATTGTGTACGATTATTTACGTTTGAAGTTGGATTCATAACAAACTGGACATATATATATTACAGTTAATTGCTATTAATAAGTATTGCAATATGCATTTTGTTTAAATGAATTATCAGTATTTAGTTCTAAATCAATTCTCATTCTATCTCATTTTTGAATGATAGTTTTTCATATGTGACGTCATGCTGTTTCTAAATTTTATAAATTCAAATGTGGCATAACGTTTCTGCTTTTTTCGCCATCGTATGTGACGTCACATTTTTTTAATTACGTTGACGCCTGGACCGATTCGGATGTGTGTCTATTTTGTGATAAACTCGGGTTTAGTTTTCTGTAATTAGTTAATATTTTAGTTTCATTATGTATATCTCTTTCATTTTCATTTGTTAAAATTAACTGTTTGCAATAGCATTACATGTAAGTGTTCTATATAATAAGGATGTTCTTATCCCGTGCATAAAAACAATGCCGTATTTGTCAAAACCTTTTCAACTTTTGATCTTCAGTGCTGTACAACTTTGTACCTTTTTCACATTCGATCTTTTATATCTAGGCGTTATGTATTCAGGTTTAGTTTTCTGTAATTAGTTAATACCTCAGTTTCTTTGTGTATATCTCTTTCATATTCATTTGATAAAATTTACTGTTTGCAATAGCATGAATTGTTCTATATAATAAGAATGTTCTTATCCCGGGCATAAAAACAATGCCGTATTTGGCGAAACCTTTTCAACTTTGGATCTTCAGTGCTGTACAACTTTCGATCTTTTATATCTGGGCGTCACTGGTGAGTCTTGTGTGGACAAGGCGCGTTTTTGGCGTATTAAATTTTAAACCTGATGCTTTTTGTTATCTATTAATCATGTTTTTCTTTGTCTAATATGTTCTCCTATTTATTTGTATTGTAGTACTGTAATATTATGTTGTCATTTCAATGATATATTTAACTTTGCCATTAAAGTGCGAGGCTTGGCATGCCATAAAACCAGGTTCAACCCACCACTTTTATTCCCCTTTAAAAGTGTCCTGTACCAAGTTAGGAAGATGGTCATTGTTATATTATTGTTCGTTTCTCTGTGTGTTGCATTTTAACGTTGAGTCGTTTGTGTTTTCTCTTATTTTTGAGAGATTGAGATAAGACGTGGCACGGTACTTGTCTATCCCAAATTTATGTATTTGGTTTTCATGTTATATTTGTTATTCTCGTGGTGTTTTGTCTGATGCTTGGTCCGTTTCGGTGTTGTGTCGTTGTTCTCCTCTTATATTTAATGCGTTTCGCTCGGTTTTGGTTTGTTACCCCGATTTTGTTTTTTGTCCATGGATTTGTGAGTTTTGAACAGCGGTATACTACTGTTGCCTTTATTTACAATTTTACATCCTGGTTTCAAAATAAGCAAAGGAATTGATCATAAAAAATAAATTCGTTATCTTGGTGTAATCAGGGGTGTACGGAATTTTATACTGCGCCTCAGGGTGTATGAATTTGCAACAACGGTGTAAAATTCTGTACACCCCTGATTACACCAAGATAACTAATAATATACCTTATTTAGAAAAACATGTATAGAAACCATACATTTTTGGAATCAGTGAACACTAAGCTATCATTAGACGCTGGATATGATATTTCACACTGAATTTTCATAGTTGTATATCTAAATTGATAATAATGGGTAAAAATACCTTCAATTATTCTCTGAACAATTGGTTTTTAATTAGTTTATTTTTTCTTCCTCCACTTTTTTTCTGACGGTGTGTTTTTGTTTCGCAAGATGTCGCTTAGATATTTTGCGTTTGATATTGAATAGTTATTACGATTTTGAAACTGATCTTGTTGAGCCTAACACTTTTTATTGTAAGAGTTATCTCCCCAAACACTGTTTTTTGTGTACAAATCTCCTTCGCAACCGTTAAAAATTACGACAAAATTATTGCACCACTTTGCTCGTAATATCCTCAGGATCTTGAAAATAATTTTGACCGAAGCGGTTCATATGAGAATTATTTCCCCTTCTGTAATTGAAATAAGTAACTTAAAATTGTAAAAGTGCTAGAGACCTAGGGTCTTTTGATTTGAGGTTAAAAAAAGAAATAATAGGGTCAAATCAAAGGTCAATGACTTTTTAAAATTGGATTTTGGCTTATTTTCACCTCTATTCAAACACGATATAAGATATCGACAACATATTTTTTACTTTATTATAAGTTGCGACATGTTGTAACACATGCATAATGGGTTAAAGGGTACGCTTACATCATATTAGAGTTTTCTCCCCTCTTTTATTTAAAAATATGCAAATGGTGATATAATTCATGAACCAAATATAATTTAGATCTAGAGTCTTTTGATTTTTAGCTTCTTGGTTGATTACAATGATTTTAGCTCAAGGTCATAGGTTAAAACCAGGTTAAATCCACCATTTTCTACATTTGGAAATGCTTATACCAAGTCAGGAATATGACAGTTCTTGTCCATTTGTTTTTGATGTGTTTTGTAATTTTGATTTTGCCATGTGACTATGGTCTTTCTGATTGGATTCTCCTCTGAGTTAAATATTTTTGTGATTTTTACTTTTTGACGTTCTAGATTTTGACCTTTGCCATTACCTCATACATTAATGTGTACATGATAAATCCATGGGACGTTTTGCATTAGGTTCCAAGCCATTTAACCGTAAAAAAGCAAACCAGAAGTCACCTTGTGTAAACCAGAAATAGCATTTTTTTGCACTGAATTTATATAAAAGTTTATAGAAACAGATAATTTTAATATCAGAGTCAATTAGACGTTTAAATTATAATAGAAGTAACATTTTTCAAACCGGAAGCAACAAATTATCTCCCTTATAAAAAAAGATTGTATAGAGACCATATATTTATGGAATCCTCGTCCTTTAAGCAATCATTTGACCAATTAAGTGACATTTTTAAACCGAATGTCTACTATTTTCATTTCAAAATACTTTAGTTTTTTTTGTGAAAAGACCTTCAATTGTTCTGTTATCAATTGTTTTTTTTTAATTTCTAACTGTTTTTTTCTTGGATGTAAACTAGACAACATATTACATTTTTTTTTTAAATACACAAATGATAAGCAAACAATATCAATAAATAAATCATATGACGAATTTAAAACAATCCTTTTTAATTCATTACATACTTAAGGCTGGAATTAACACCAATATAAAATGTTGTCAATCAAAATTCGCAAATGATCATGAAAAAAAACACAAAGTAAGTACTATCTTGAAACTTATAAATAATAGAGAAAAATTTCGGTCAACAATAATGTTAAGAAAATATCTACATGTATAGAATGAAAAATAAGAAACAACTCTCAACCAAAGAACAGATGACTGGCATGTAATGCCTATTATGCAAACTTGTTTTATGTTAACCATAGGTAGATTTTTATTTGAAAAAAACAAAGGAAAATATATACCTTAAGTTCAGTGTCAAACATGGACAACGTTATTAATAGGTTTGTTTAGTTCACGCATCGATGTCAATATAAAGAAATGTCGTACACATGAGAGGTTTAGCGCTAAAAAGCAAGATTCAATCCACCAAGTTTTACATAAGAAAATGCCTGTACAAAGTCAAAAATACGACAGTGGGAATCCATTCGTTTGGTGTGTTTGAGCTTTTGATTTCGACATTTGATTCGGGACTTTCCGTTTTGAATCTTTCTCGGATATCAGTTTTTTTCAATTTTATCTTTTTTTTAAAACAGTATCGGATATCAATCCACAAATTTTAACAGAACTTTTATAGAGTGTTAACAAACACCTCATTCTTTAACTGACCTTTCTTCCAATTAAAACTGCAATTTACAATCTTTCTCTCATTAATTTGTTCTATTATTAAATATTTTTCAATTTTTATGCGCTGATCGTATGCCAACAAAGTGGTACTGATGATAATTACATGTATGATAGGTGAACTAAATGTTGCAAAAGAAAACATGCCTAATGGTTTGCAAATACTGACATGGTCAGTAAAAATTATTTTACAGTAGAAGTAAATGGTAAACAATTATAATCCCCGGTTAATGCGGGATATAACGAGTGTTATTTTCGTAATGAATCAAGTCATAGTTATGTTTTATTTCTATTCAAATATTTTCAGGTAGTTACGTTCTAGGTCCAAAATTGTGCACTGCGAAAGGAACTCACTCGGAAAGTTACAAAATATGGGACATATCGTACGTATCATACATGTATTAACCTAAATACAGTTTGGCAACAGTAACTTTTAAGATAGGGGCGAATGATACCAGAGGCACAGTCAAACTTACAGATCGAAAACAAATTGACAACGTAATGGCCAAAATAAAAAAACAAAAATCAAACAGACAAATAAAAGTACATAAGGCACAACATAGAAAACTAAAGACTAAGCAAAACGAACCCCACCAAATACTGCTAACGTCTAACAATATATTCATTCGTTACTTCTTCAAACAGAAATATTGAAACAAGATAACAAATAAGAGGAAATAATAAAGTATAAACGTTTTGTGGGGGACATGATAATATCGGGAGTCCGTCCGTCCATTCTGTCTTGTAAGCGCTCTCACTGGTACATATCTTGACATATTTTATAAAAAGTCACTATAGGTTATTATCAACAATATCTTGGTCAAGTTCTATAATGGTGGCCGGTTAACCTTTTTATAAAGAATTTCACTGGAAATATCAAAGTTATTAAAAGAACATCGTTAGTGCCCTCGAGGTTACAATTTGTGCAAGATTTTCATAAAAATTATACCATTATGTAATATCAGCAATATCTTGGGCAAGTTCTAAAATGGTGGACGATCAACTTTATTAAAAAAGAGGGTCGACAGATATCAGAGGGACAGTCGAAATAATCGAAAATAAACTGACAATATCATGGCTTAATAATAAAAAGACAAACAGACAAATACCAGTACAATAGTCAGAACATAGAACATGTAGAAAACGACAGACTAATCAAAACGAACTCTACCAAAATATTATGGTGATCTCAGGTCCTCCGGAGAGTAAAACGAGTAAGCAGATCAGGCTCCACGTGTTACTCATGTTGTTACAAACCCGGTAAATAGTCTAATTCGGTAAATGACATTCCTGGTGAAAAGGAAAGTGGATTGTAATTACGACATCTGTGAAATGGTTATTCAATAACGGTAAACCAACTCGTGATGGCGTACGTAAAATTTATGAAGGGATAATTCTAATTTCACCATTTGGAACTATCGGTTAAATAGCGCTTACTTTGTGTCAATATTCACCACGTTTTAACTGCAACCATTGAAGAATTCGCAAAAATGTTACCTTTGGAATTTAATAACGTACAGACACAAAACCGCCAAAAAATGTTTTAAATATTTTCTTGTCCCTCAAATGCGATATGGAACACCTGAGATGGACTGTCTACTGGGATGATTATATACTTTCGAATGATAAAATGTGATGAGTGTAGGGTATTTGAGTTTCTTACTAGTGAGTGGTTGAGCGCTTTAAAATCTGGTGCAATCCACCCTTTTCTACATCAGATAACGCCTGTAACAAGTCAGGAATATGACAGTTGTTATCCATTCGTTTAATGTGTTTGAGCTTTTGAATTTGCCATTTGATTATGACTTATATTTAGAAATTGACTATGAGGGTCGGTCTATCTACGACAGAAGAGATTATTTCAGCTTCCAAATTGTGAACTTTTTAATATTTTAACCAAGAGTTACAAATAGTGAAGTTAAAATCATCACTTCGTAAATTTTACAGACGCCATCATGAATTGGACGACCGTTATGGAATATCCGTTTTACATATGATATCTGATATGTTCTTTATGTCGTAACTACAATCCCGTTCCTTTTTGAAGAATGTGACCTACCAAATTAGACTATTTACACGCCTTGTTATAATATGAGCAACTCTACATGTGCTAAATGTGGAGTAGGATCTGCTTACCCTTCCGGAGCAACTGAATTCACTCCAAGTTTTTTTTATGGGGTTCTTGATGTTCTTTTACCTCTATTTGGGACATTTTGTTTACGCATCATTGTCAATATAATTGAAGTCAATGCGACTATCTTACAAGTAAGATGTTGGGCGCTATAAAACCAGGTTCAATCCACTATTTTCTACACTTGAGAATGCCTGTACCAAGTCAGTATTCAGTTCAGTTTAGTATTTTTGTTATTCGTTTTTCTGTTAACTGAAAATAGAAGAACGTTTGCAACAACAGCACAACAGTACATACACTGACAATTTCATAACATTCATAATATATTGAAATATTTTATCAATGAATTTTTATTTTTAGGCAGAGTTGCTTTCATGATAGTAGTATCATTGCTGATAAGTGGACGACAGTCGCTGCTCATGCTCAGAGAAAACTGGAAATACTTATGTATGGTTTTTATTTCCCAAATTCCACCCATGTAACGATCGAATGTTTGACGCACGTTTGCACGAATACAACAATCCCTCAGTGCAAAAATGTATGTATTGACGATGTTTACAATTCAAGCATGTCTTTAAAATTATTTTAATTGATATCGTTATATATTTACACAAAAAAAACCAATAATAATAATAATCTTTGAACGATATGGTGTATGTTAGGGTCCATCTTCATCTGGTACGCCCAGAGCCCCAAATGAGAAAGCATATGATGTAAAAGTATTGACCTTCGTGCAATATTACCAAAAGGAACCACACTTTAAAGATAAATCGATGTGAACTCAACATTGTAGAGGACGAACATCAAATTATGTATTGTTAATTCATATTACCAATTTTAAGCCATTTAAACGAAATCAGTTCATTTTTTACAGCACAATATGGCACAAGGGCATGTTTATCGTCCTTTGGTTTTCGTTAAGAATATAGTCCTAAGTGTGAACAATGTATAACTCACATTTTTAATTACACTTTCCATAGTCATTTCTTGATATTTAATGCATGAAATTGTAAGTTTGAGGATTACATGTTTGAAATTATTTAGGTGCTAAATCTTTATGTTAAGTAGTAATTTGGTCTAGTTAAAAAAGATAAAAAAAAAATAGTACCTCTGAAGCTGTACAGCTAGATTTTAGACTCGCGAACACATAATTGTCAATATTTTGAGTTAGAGCTGAATGAAGTGTCTATACATATATGAATATATATATATATATGATGTAATTTGTCTTTTTGAGATGGAGCTGGTTCGATGTAGTTCGATGTAGTTTTTTATTTGAATTTATTGTCTTAAAGAATTGCACTACTTAATAACTGTGCCTCGGGCCTGGTGACGTTTTATTAACAATGACATTTTAATGATGAAAGTACTCTGTCCGAAATCACAACAGTTCCACTGCTCTTAAAATTTAAAATTTAACAGCGAAATGTGTTCCGAAGGAGTAAAACGATATTTTATAACGATCAAAACAAGTGAAATGTTTTTTCAAGACATTAAATAAGTATTAACTGGACTTCACACTACGAAATATACATTCCATATCAGATATTGGAATTTCATTCTACTTTTACACCTGGTTTGTAGGACTGCATTACCGTTCAACGTCGACGTAGGAGGGACACTGCAATGTCCACGAATGATATATTTTCGCATGTTAAGTCTGTTCAAGTAGCTTTTGATGTTGCCGTTGATAACGCAGATGTAAATAGTGCTATCGGTAGGTATTTGATTTTATCAATATGAGGAAGTGTTCTTAAAAGAAACGAGAATTTCTTCTGAATATGCCGGACTTTTCATTAGAATAAAACATAAAATGAAAGTGATTACTACATTGCATAATATACACGTGCGCGTTCTTGTGTTATTTTTAATGGTGCTCCTGGATACACATATGAAACGATATCAGTAAAAAACAAAATATAAAACTGATCAGATTTTGAAATTTAAACCGTAGGTCAATACAAGCAGTAGTAGTATACCACTGTTCAAAGTCATACATCAATTAAGAGAAAACAAATCCGGGTTGCAAACTAAAACCGAGAGAAACACATCAACATTGAGATGAAAACAACTCAAAAGAAACACTGAATTGCAAAAACAAACCAACTGAAATGCAACATACGCAGAAACGAACTATTTGATAATAACTGCCATATTCCTGACTTGGTATCACCAGCCCAGTAGTCAGCACATCGGTGTTGACATGAATATCAATTATATGGTCATTTTTATAAATTTTCTATTTACAAAACTTTGATTTTTCAAAAACTAAGGGTTTTCTTACGCCCAGGAGTAGATTACCTTAGCCGTATTTGGCACAACTTTTTGGAATTTTGGGTCTTCAATGCTCTTCAACTTTGTATTTGTTTGGCTTTTTAACTGTTTTGATCTGAGCGTCACTGATGAGTCTTATGTAGACGAAACCCGCGTCTGGCGTATTAAATTATAATCCTGGTACCTTTGATAACTGTTTACACCACTGGGTCGATGCCACTGCTGGTGGACGTTTCGTCCCCGAGGGTATCACCAGCCCAGTAGTCAGCACTTCGGTGTTGACATGAATATCAATTATATGATCATTTTTATAAATTTTCTGTTTACAAAACTTTGATTTTTCAAAAACTAAGGGTTTTCTTACGCCCAGGAGTAGATTACCTTAACCGTATTTGGCACAACTTTTTGGAATTTTGGGTCTTCAATGCTCTTCAACTTTGTATTTGTTTGGCTTTTTAACTGTTTTGATCTGAGCGTCACTGAAGAGTCTTATGTAGACGAAACGCGCGTCTGGCGTATTAAATTATAATCCTGGTACCTTTGATAACTGTTGGTACATGACATTTGAAGGAAACATGGAGTGTTCAACCTTGTTTTATGGCTAGCCACATAGTTATGTGATAAATGACAACATAACATGAAAGGAATAAATCACAAATAGATGCAAAACCACTCAGGCCAGAAAAATAGGTAAACAACTAACATCATGGTACATTGTACATATAGACATGTTAGAAACATGATAACAAAGAACAAATAAATTTGATATACAACAGTACACAAAAAAACAGCATAAATTTCATTTTCATTTAAAAGAACCAATATATAAGATATAACTTATAAATATTAATATTTTTAAAAGTGCAGATTATTTTGTGCTGTTTTTTAATGTTTTTAAATTGGCATATTAAGGGGAGGTAACTCTAAAACAGTGCATTTTCTGAAGGAATCTATATAAAATTTTCTTATTTTGTATGTTATCTGGTGAAAAAAAACGTACGGTTATCCTATCTTCTCAAAGCATTGTCTGAAACCTATCTTTTCCTAATTTATTTTACAATTCTATCATTTTGTTTAGTTTTTAATCACAAAATGTTTTTTTTCCTATATAATTCATACAAAATGTGACATTTTGTCACAACCTGTAGCTTGAGAAAATGCGCGGTGACCTATCATTTTATATTTTTTACAATATATCAATGGATACTACGTTTTGGCAAAGTATGAACAAATTTGTGTTTTTTTTATGTATTTTATAACAATTACGAGAATCAGTAATATCAAGTGCAATGATAATATTAAAAAGAAATCAGTTGTACTTAAGAAACAGATAAAATGTGTGTTTTTTTGTCTTGTTGTAAAAAAAACACACATGAAAAATAAAAGAGCTATTGTCTTAACGACGTTAATTTTGCATTAAATGTTAGATTTGAGACATAAATTGACATGTTTTTTTTTATAATTTCAATTTAGGAATACTGTCACAGAAGCCTGTCTATGCACTTATGGGAATAACAATGTATTTCGGGATGCAGTTTTTATAAGATATATATCATCACACATATCCTTACTTGTATACCATTTTCAATCACAATATATCTGTATATAAATTATTTACTTTAGATGTTTAAAGTTTAAGTATAATAGTGGATACATATTATTAAGTCAAATTTATTTAAATTTATCATATAAGTGGCGTTAAGCGCCAACAATCAATCGTCGCTCCATTTTGATTAATATACACACCTGTGGATGAATGAATGAGTAGATATCATTTGATTATGCAGTAAAAGGTATCATTCCAAAAGGGCACATACCACTTAGCTTATTAATTTTTTTTCTACTTGTGTAGTTACATGACAGGTAATATCTATAAGTTTGTCTATCTTTCTCAATACATGCAATAAATATGTAAAGTATCACAATGTACTATGTATTTAATATACATGTCTCTTTAGAATTGAGATGCAGTACAGAAACATTTGATGCATATCTTTGTAAGAATCATAATGGTTGTTTGTTTTATAGAATGATAATAATTGAAAAAAATGAAATACATTTTAAAATATAGACAGTATTTTATCTCTTCAATGGAAACAGAATAAAAAAAAGATTTACTATAAATTGACAAAACAAAAGCTGTGAGAACTATAAAAAAAATTGCCACTGTTTCTTTCGGTTTAATAACCTTATATCGACGTCTAGCTGTCTCTGGTGAGACACATTAGCAATTTCCAACTAAACAAGGGAAATTCAATTAATATAGTTGGATCCCGAAATAAAAAAAACAAGTTTGTACATTTTCCGAATTTCATTTCAATTCGAATGTCATACAATCAGAACATTTCAAAATAAAATAAAACATCATTGATTATATTGCAAAATTACACCTCAATAATCAAAGAAGGTAAATTTTTGTTTTAATAAAACTGTGTAGATCGATTCGGCATTATTTTCCTTGCAGCTTTATACAGTTTGTCAGTTTTTAAACGTTTAAATAATTGCATTTTCAACAGCAATGGACAGTTGTTTTCTGAAATTTTGTTTTGTATAGACCCTTTTGGTCTTCTCTCATTTGTGATAGGTGGAATGATTTTTCATGTGTACATTGGTGTATTAAATGTAATTCAAATGAAAATAATCTGTATGATTCAAATAAAAACATATGGTCTTTAGAGAGTGTTTGCATATTGTTTTTTTTTTCTAGAACGAACAAAGTTAAAGTTCTTGGAATGGGGATGTCAACAAGGAAACCTTTCAAAATATAGAAATTATAGAATATAGAAAAAAGCAATATGTACTGCCTAAGGATATAATTATTTATCAAAGGTCAGCGATGAGGCATTTGCAAAGAGGCTCTTACTACGTACAGTTATATCAAAAGACTCGTATAATGTTGTATATCAAATTGCAATGAACGTGGACCAAAGTGAGTTCATACTAAACAAATGTCCTATTAACTCAACTACAATCGATATGTATTTATTCAAAACATATTATCTTAAGTTACTTTTTGAGCGATCATAAAATGCCGTTAGATGTAGAAATGTTTAAAGTCTCACTGGTTCTTTAGCGACAATTTGTTGAGAGTCGTTTTCATTTTATGATGGATTTAACACAAATGCATTTTTATGATATTAGTTTGGTTAGAGTGCATTACATTTTCTTTGTGTTTACTAAATTTACCTGAATGGTATCATAGCCGTATAAACAATCAAACTTCATCTTATGGTATTTATTTGATATAAATCGGCCATGTAGTTACTTGGTAATATTTTATTCATACATATCGATTGAAGTTGAAATGACAGGACATTCTTTTAGCGAAAACTAACTTAAGTCCATTGGCTGTATATAGAAAAGGCTACATATATACAAAGAAAAATAATTAAAATATAAAAAAATTGAAACTAAGAGTCCGTAATAAAGTGAACAAATCAAAGGCTTCAAACTAATGCAGAAAATGGTGGATTTAACCTGGTCTTACAGCAAGCTAAAGTGCCCACTTATATGGCTGTTTAATATAATTACATTACATTCAAAACTACGTGTGAATACAAAAAACAAATATAATAGGTTAAAATGACAAAATAGGGGTACAGCAGTCAACAAAATTTGAATCACTAAACCTCTGTGCCAATAGTCATAAATCGATTTAACGGAAACAAATCTGGTACACGATCCAAACCCGACGAAACACACTAACTATAAGACAATCATTGTAATTTTTAAAATGCTATCAACTTGTCAATTTCAATTTAAATATAAAACACTGAATTTTAAGTTAATGTAAAGACATATCAAGAATAAAGATAAATATTTTCTATGTGTTTTTCAATCAGTTTTAATCTTCGACAAAGTACATACAATAGACAAATATATAAGTTGTTTCCTTTCCAACCTCGTTATGCTCGGATATAGTTATCAACGTGGGATAAATGTGTTAAAGTATGTCTAACATTTTGTTGGTTTTATTTTGGGTGTATTTGGTTTATAACGTTTAATCGATCGGAATTTCAAACACATGGTTTTGAGTACATTTTAACATTTGCAATTTGCAAGTTAATGATTCAGAATGTGATCCCTCCATACTAGATGCATCAATTTTGCATAGATTGTAAAATGGCGAAGACACGTCCAGTTTGAATCCTTATTACTCTTTGCAACAAACTCGTTTTGAAGTATCAGATTGTGATCTATTTCAAGGCAAATCAATATTTTCCTATCCAACAAACAATTTTAACTATATTTTCCGCGTCCCCAGTCGATGATATATTTTTTCATAAATGTTCCGTCTTAAGTTACCCAGAACTAAAGGAGTAGGTCCGGTAAGGACCGATTTTGGCCTCAAATTTCATGTTTATCTGACGAAAGATTTTGACCACTTTTCAAACAGTTTTGTGTCTATTTTTTTTAACCAATTAGTTTATGTGAAAGATTTAACTGATTTAGTCATAAAAAACGCACCGAATCAAGCTGAAATATGCAAAATTTCCCAAATATGCCGAAAAATGTAATTTTTCAGATGTTTTTTGTCAAAAATGAAAATGGCCGCATCCTTGTTCATCCTCAACCTTTATATAGGTAATGTATTATAAAAATATACAACTTACCTTTCAATATTAAGGATGAACACGAATGCGGCCACTTTCGTTTAACACGTAAACCGTCTAAAATTTAACTAAAATGCTAGAATTGTGAAGATTTCAGTAATTAAGCATGACTGAATGGTGCTAGTACCCAATATATGTGCATTGTATTGTCAAAATCAACCCAAATATATGTAGCAGAAGCATTCTACTGTCTAATGAATAACTAAAAGTTTACATTATATCATTTTTATAAAACTGCTATATTGTGGGACCAAAAAGGGGTCTTGCTGGACCTACTCCTTTGTCCCTCCTTTATTCACACCATCTCACAAATAGTTGTTCTTTGATCTAATCCAATATAAATAAATCACGGATCATCAAATATAAATGAACATACATTTAACTATTTTTATTGAAAATGTTAGGAAATATATCGTGGTTTTTATCGATGTACATTTGTTTTACTAAATCGTGCTATTTTCAAATCAAAAACAATTATAAAAATCAATTTTAGAGTCTTAACACTATTGTGTACATAAACATAATATACAGAAAACGCAAAAAAACTAAAAGTATACTTTTTTATACAAATATTGAATGATTTCATACACTCTTAATCTTCATTTTATCTTTTGGGATAAATGAGGATTTTCTTACAACTTCAAGTTAATATGCAATTTCTGAGATCACGACTAATACTTTCCGTTTAATAGGACGTAGCGTGTGAAGAAGTAAAAAATCCACTGCTTCTTTCCTTTTTATCTTCATAATTCAAATCCTTTTTTTTTTAATTAAGAATTTTCAATCTTTTTTACTTTCAACTGTAGAGTTTGAACACATTTTATAGATCTCTTTATGTACCCGATATCATAGTACATCAAAAATACCACAATGGTGTAAAACAATAACCGAAGTAAATAGTCTTTGAACGTAGTAAAGAGGATCGTCAATTATGAATTTTCAAACAACAAACGTTGCTCCGAAGTACCTGTGATCATCCACAGTTTACAGCTGGGTTTGTGTTGCTTAGTCTTTCGTTTTCGATGTTTATATTTGATATACTATTGTTCAATCAGGTTCAATCCACCATTTTTCTACATTTGAAAATGCCTGTACCAAGTCGTGAATATGACAGCTGTTGTTCGTTCGCTTGGTGTGTTTTGTATGTCTATTCTTTAGCCATGGTGTTGTCAGTTTATTTTTCGATTGGTGTGTTTCAATTCCCCTTTTTAAACCGCATATACTAGTCTGTACGTCGCCAGGCTTATCGTTAACAATGATAAAAAGGACTTGTTGTTTCCTTACAAATCTGTTACTGGTAGTACTTATTTGATCTTATAATCTTTATAACATATCTATTCCGTGGAAAAAAACCGATAGCCATTTTATTTTAACATAAGAGTTTTTATATTCTTATTCATTAATTCAAAGGTGCGCGGCAAAGCTTAGAAAATCATCAATGCCAAATGCAAAAGAAAGTTTAGAAGTAGCTAATTAGCCTATGCCACTGCGGGTAAGAAATACAATAACCACCCTAGGAGACTAATTGTATACCACTAAAAATGAATGTTGCGTCTTTAAAAACCGCCAGTATATATGAATCACGTAAAAGTCGTTCAACATTTTTTCGCCAAATGCATTTGTAACATTCAATTTTAACTATGGACATTATTGATGAATATAATTGCAAAAGAATGTTTCTTATAAAATAGACATAAGTCCGATGAAATATTAGTTACCCGTGTGATCAAAACCATAAAACCTTCGGACTGGCATTTCGATATATGACGTATAAGTCACTCGAGTGAATCTTTCATTACTGACAGGACAAGTGCTGCGTAAGATAAAGTTAAAGTAGTCCAACAATTGTGCTGGTGAGACTGATATGAAACCAAACTTGTTCAAAAACTATGCTATGAAGTCAAAGTAAAACTCAATTCAATGAAACACAAAAATGATAAAGCTTATAAGTTAGCATTAAGATTTCTGAAATAAACAATGCAGCCATCATAAACTAAATTGTGAATCGAAAACCAGTTTCAATTCTCATTATATGTCAATTTTTGTCACTATGGGAGACCGATGACAAAAAAAGTTCCACATTTTATCGCTTTTATTAAGGGTTTATTTTTATTCAACATTCAATGATTGTGGATTCCAAATAAGATTTTTTTCGATTTCCGCTGACTAGAAATTAAAATAAAATTTGCTGTAGTTCACTAAACGACATTGTGTATGTACAGAGGCATATTACCTTCACGTCAAAGAACTTTTGTATTCTGTCTTTAAGGTCCTTTAAAGTCTTTCTGCAAGGTTATATCCCTGCGCATCCTTTTCTGGTGGCAGTATCAAAATCAAACTGGTCATCCTAGGTGATCTAATTCACAGGTCATGTGCATTAAGCTTCTAGTCCTGAGTGATATGAAATATGTCCCAATAAACTGTCAAAAACAACAAACAATCGATCTTCTGTATATCATTTGCTATTCGTTACTAACAACCCATGTGAAGAAAAGGTGTCACAAATAAATTTCACTTTAACTAAAAGGGAATAGTGTATTGTGTATGAATCTGGTTTTGGTGGTGGCAGGGGGCATTGTTCTTACCATCGACACGAAATATACGAAGCTATTTCATGTATTGTATATACAATTACTTACGCAATTCCTTGATTAAATTCACCAGGAACCTTTAAACCTGCATTTATGAAAGCCAAGGATATATTAGAATCGAAACATTTGAAGAGATGGTTGCCGAAAAAAATCTTAAAAAAATAAAGCTGAATTCATCTAAGACCAACTTTGCTTTTTTTTATGATTTTGAAATTTATGAACGATCAATTTTAAAAAGGATCATAAAAAAAGTCATATCAGTACCGACGTACTAACTACTTAGGTGATGACACCCTGATAGTCCACCAGCAGAGGTACGGATCCATTGTTGTAATAAAAGGGGGTAAAACGTTATACATTCCATTTCATCATATTCTCGACATTCTTATTTTTTCTCAGTATGACTTCACATAATCTGTCCCAGTCAATGAGATAATTTAGGTCCTCAATCAAAGACCACAGCAACACTGTTTTGAATATGTTTATATATTCTGAACATTTTGAATTGTGTCTTAAATTTACTCGACAGTTCTGAGTTTTACAAATTATGACCAGCATTCATGAAATATCTTTAACTTTTTTTCTTTTTGCATAATATACTGTTGTTCTAAGTTACACTTCTCACAACAAATATGAAAGTTGGACATGTAAAATAATTGAAAATTTGGGTATCTAAATAGTTTCAAAAATGCAAATATGGCTATGAAATATAATGTATAAAATAATTTAAACCAATCATACTGTAAACATATTTAACTCTACATTTATAATATCCAATGTTAATATGGTAAATCATTATTGTACAAAAATGTGGTTTATATAAATAGCAAATTATGATGATATACAAATCATTCATTTAACAGAAGATTGTGTGTAATGTCATCTGTTGGAATATATATTAAGTATTACATATGGACAGGATGTTCCCCATAAAATTAAGGTATTGCACACCCCAGAATACACGCAACTGTAAAATAGAAATAACTGATTAACATGAAAGCAGCCATATCAGTTGACCAAAATTAAAAGAAAATTATTATCTAACATTGTCTACATCAGGAATAATATAAAAAAAAAAGTATTCATGGATTTCTATTTTTTATTCAAATTTGAGTGTTGAATTTTATATTTTTTTATCAATGATTTCATTGGTCTTATGAAATGGATCTCAAACATACATACGTAATATAGATCTAAACATTTTTTTTCTTTTCAGGAAGGAGTTATCAGATATTATTTTTTTTAAATTATAAAATTTAACACCCAAATTTGAACGATGTTGAATAAAAAATGTTTTTTGGTTTTTCTAAAAAATATAGAGTCTGAATCAAGATGAGAACAAATTCTTTGACCTACACGAAAGCCTTCTCCCCCTCTTTTTGTAGCTACACAAACCTTAAAGATGAATTGTGGGGTCCAAAAGAGACACATTGTCACATTTTAAAACCGCCTTCAAGACACCTATGTTAGTAAAGCAATTTGACTTGCAGTTTTACGAATGGCAAAAATCTAAATGCTGTTTGTCAGTTATTTCGACTTATATTCCAAGTGAAAACAATTAATTAGATGTTTAATAAAGATAAATAAATGTAGACTACAGAGGGATTATTCAGGGTCTTCCAACTTAGGTGCACAAAAAGGTTATCTTACTATACCAAATTAATCCTTGATTCGTCAAAGTTAAGTTTAGCCATAATAAAAAAAAGTATATAACAGCAATAGAATGTCATAAACCGTGTAGAATAAGTCTCTACACATTTCAGGGGAAATTTATACTGTTGAAATAGCGTCAAGACATATTTGATACTGTAAAGAATGTGTCAAGACATATTCTGACATTATTTAGAATGTCATGAATATGTCAAGACACATTTAGACATTCTTAAGAATGTCAAGAATATGTCAAGACAGATCGAGACAAATTTAAGACAGTCATAAATTTGTCGAGACTAATCCAGACTCTTATCAGATGATACAGGAAATGTCGAGAAATTTTAAGACAGTGTTACTACTGTCAAGACACTTGTCGAGAAATATCAAGAACCTTTTTATACAAACCAATACTATGTCAAGAATTTAAAAAAATTATGCAGACAATTAAGAATGTCGAGTAAAAATTCATGCAAAAACAGACAAAAAATGGTCTTTTCAGACTTTTTGTTTTTTGTAGTGTATATATTCAAGTAGTTTGTTTACCGATTTGTTTTTTTTGTCTTGTCAACAAGTTGTTTGTTAAAATTATCAATATTTGATATATATTCTTCTAACAGTTTGAAATCATGGGAAACACATATGATACAGGAAACATTTCATCTATATGTTAATCTAAAGTTTTAACTATTAAAACAGATAACCTGTGTCAAATGGACTTGACATCTAACATGTCTAAAGACATTAGAAAAATATCATTTGAAGTTGAAATTTGTCTAAATGATGAATGAGTATTTTTTAGGTATTTAAAAGAGATATTAAATAACAAAAATTGTACTGATATATGAAAGATAATTTACTTCTTTTAATAACAGTAATTTTATACAGATTTTGATTATGAGAATTTTCTGTTACTAGAAAATTCCTTTACACTTGTTTATAATAAAGTTTATCTATTCAAGTATATAAAAAGTCAATTAACAGAAATACTGAACTCAATAGAATTTAATACGAAAGGGCCATTAACAAAGAAAAATATCATTAACTCAAACACAGCAAACGAATCGAATACAACTGTTCTATTCTTGACTTGTACATGTTGTAAGTGGCATTTCCTTATTTAGAAAATGGTGAACTGAACCTAGTTTTACAAAGTGTGAGTAAAACTAACCAGCATTAAAGTAAATAAGCTTTTAAGATTGGGGTACAATAAACGTTGTAATCTAAATTACAGTAAAACTACTATGTTAACAAAAAAAAATTATATACTGTTTAGAGACATTTTATAGAAAATGCATATCAGTTTAAATGAAGGCAAGACTACAATGTTGACCACAACACAATAACACAATGGCGGGAGGATAATTACAACAACAAAAGACTACCCAGAAAAGGTCAAATATACAATGGATTTTGTTTTAATAATAGTTTCAATAACAACAATAAGACGACATATAACTTCTTCATCGTGTCTCATAATGTCTTTTTTTATAACTGGATGAGTAATACCTTCATCGAAAACATTGATTTCGCATGTTTCAATCAACGATGGTCGTTTCAGCAAACGCAAAATATGCAAATTTACTTTCATTACATGTATCAGCGACGACAAAAAGTTAGTATTCTTAATTTGAGCAATGGGCTGGATTGTTTAACCAAAAAACCTTCAGTTGGTAACTAAACATAAGATCGGTGACATTCATCCTTTGTCGTTGTTTGACCAGAAAATTTACAAACCAAACTTGTTTTTCACTCAGATAATTTAACGGGATTTACCCAGTTTGTCTTCTAACGACACTTAGGAGGTCGCAATCTGAAGTACAAAAAGATGTTCATAAAACAATGACCGCAAATATTCATGTTCATAAAATCTGATTATTACATAACGACTACAAAACCAGCTTAATATAATATATATTAGCTTGGTGGGGCTCGAAATAAAAAAATATATCAATTTAAATCCTTTGTCAACTTATAATCTCCAACAAATTATTATCGAAATTAAATGTCAATACAAAACACTCGCTACCAGGATATTATCACCTCCCGAGACGTTGAGTGCCTGTAACATGTAGCAAACCATATGTAATAAACCAGGATAACACGATACATTTGTACAATGATCATTATGAATTCTTCGACTGATAAATTAGACATAATTTAGACACTCTAGTCTCATTGATTGAACTCCAAAGCTGTACAAGTAGCAAGATCTACCGAATGTTATATCGCTTTTAAATCAGTAAAATAAGTATGTTAAATAATTCAAAACCAGTATTGGAAATCCTTCACAATACTCCCGAAATGTGACTCGAGCGGAAATGTTGATGATATATTTAAAAGTCAAATCGAAAAAGGTACATTGTTTTCTTTTGTATAATTCATTTACAAAGTATTACTTTGCATAACATAAACGGACTGAAGTTATATTAAAGCTTTGATACATAAAGTCAAGACTTTTTTCATCTGCATTTCCTCCCGTAAATTTACGTTTCTTATTTACTAGTATAATCATTTTACAAGCGTGCGAGAGATGTATTCTTATTGATCATATTGCTCCCCAATATCCCTGTCTTATAGAAAATATTGAATGATGTAACTCGAAAAAATATGATTAGACACACGACATTTGTTTGTTTGTATGTTTGCTTATTTTTGTTTGTTTGTTTGTGATTTCTACATTACATTCTTGTTTCCTCTTACTTGTTTGAACACCATATCGTCACAATGTAATGATTACCTGGAATATCAATTTCAAAATATACACTGTAACAATTTTTGTACAGCTGTTCGTTTGTTTTGGTCCATTTGACTTCAAATTGCCATTAAGTAATCTATACATAATAATACATAAAACGTCTTAGATTGAACTTACATGCACCTGTACAGAACAGTATAATAAAGCATATTCACTCTGAAAATCCATTGAATTGTCTTGTTATTAAGATTTCTCTAAATCTGTCTTTACATCATGTCAGTTCTATTAGTTATCATAGGTAACAGGCTGACAATGTAAGATGTCAGACGCGTAGTTCAGCCAAACAAGAACAAAGTTCTATGTATTATCAACTCTTAATTTTCTAATAAATTATAAATCGTTGTTAAGATATTTATGCCTAGAACATAACAGATGGGACGCTAACTATTAAAAATCGTATATGGCCATGGTGCAGTAAAATTTGTATTATTAAACTAGTATAAGAATCACCTATCTGTGATTTTTTTACTCCAAAAAAGAGATTGCCTTAGCAAAATTTGGTTCAGTGTGCCTGAGTTAATGTTACAGCGCTATATTTTGATTGCATTGCTGTCTTGTGTACACAAAACATGCGTTAACGAACAGAATTGTTTTTTTCTGAAATTTTGAACAGTGGTTCTTATAAAATTAAACTAAATGTAAAAATAGTAACATTGATTCCTCCAATCTAGCTTTGAAACCGTTGCAAAACATTATTGTCCGTTAGACTATACGGATGTATCAAAACAGTCACGTCGAGTCTTTCGCAATGTGGATCATTTATCCAATAGAAGGATTTTCAAAGGATAATGCTACTTACTTTTAACTTTACAAAAATCTTTGTTGAGTCCCTGTGTTGCCTTCTTAGAAGCGAAATGTCACAAGATGTCTTTATTGTCAAGCTGCAGTCCTATTGGATCTATATTTGAGTACAGGGTATTTGTATTAACTATTATTGAAAACACTGCCAGTGAGCAGACAACAGGAAGCAATGAATTAATAAATCTGCAATCCATGGTAAAATTGATCTTATATTGTTTGATTTATATACCTTAATTAATGGGGCTCGCGGGTGTAGATCATATTTGGATTTCGCTACATTTGTTCATATATGAACTTTATCATATACTTAATAGAAAAATGGGGTCACCGTTCATTCAAATTCACAGTCTGCATCCGAAAAAAACATCCATTTTTGTTAATGTCCTTTTTTTCTATTGAATTAATACATTGTAATAGAAGAAATAAAGGTAATATCGAAATAAAAAAAGAAATTATTGACAGAAATCGCTTAAATTTTACCATTATTTAGTTTGTGTAAAGCTTATTTGAAAACAATTATATAAAATATAGGTCACCGATGATTTAAAAAAGATATTTCAATTTTAATTTCTAGAGATGGCATTTTTGCACCAAAGGGAGATAATTTCGAAATTTTTCAATGAAAAAAACATTTCAAAGGTAATCTGGTGCCAAAACTTATTCATTTGTTGTGTTGATTGTGGTACCATATCATAAAGTAATAACTCTTAGTGTAGGAAATAAAATGTGTAATGAAAAAAAAATGTTTAATTTTTTCATGAAATTTTTGTATCGTAATTAGAAATTAACTATTTACACATCTTTGAATTTTTCTTTATTGTACCTCAGGAATAGTTCATTAAAGCTGTATTTGTCAAAACCTTATCTACATTTTCTTCAATCTCGTACATTTTCGGCTAATTATTAACTAATTTAAATGACTGTTCAGGCTTTTGCTGAGAAAAAAACACGTGTTGTACACAACTGAACGCCTAGTATTTAAAAAAAACTACTTTTTTGTGTCAATTGTTCGTATAATTACTCATGTTTCCGGATATCTTTGTTACCAGCATATGGAAAACTAGTATGTTATAATGTTTCAACAAGACCAGCAAATATGTATAGAGGTTATGTTTCCCTGAAATTAAGACTTCTATATCATTTATAGTTTTGTTCTTAAGCAGGAAGAACTGATTACCTTGTATATACTGCTCATGTTTTGTTATACTTAAATATTTCATAAGTTAGTTATCATCCTTTTCCTTTTTTTTCTTTGATTGAGGCGAGGGTGATTTGACCATTTCTGTGTTTTTCATCTGATGATTTTCATTAATTCCGTTATTATACATTATATCGGATATGTTGTCAATTTGATGTTGAGATTTCGATGAAGTATATATTATGGAATAAATTTGCCCTTGTGGTTTATGCTTATTTTTTTATTTGAGTTGATTGCTGTTCTGGTATAATTAGGGAAATGTTACTGTTTAAGATGTCACCTAGCCAATTTATATTCTGACATTGATTATATTGATTAAGAAGCATGCACATCAGCATTCCTTAATTTATCCTGCCTACTAAGAGCTGGTGATTGGCGTCCTGATATGAGAAATTATCTATTATATTAGTTGACTCTCAATTGCAATCATTAAATAATTGTATTGGAGGTGTAATGGAATGGTAAATTCTAAAGCTACTAAACGAATGAATCAATTATATTGTCGAGTTTTAAAAAACTCCATATATCATTTTATATTTCCAAATACATTTAAACACCATTACTGTTGGTAACATCTCTTTATCACTGTACAGTATGCACTTGAGATGAATTACTTAGATATGTTCAAAGTAAAAGTAAGTATGCACAGCATTTTTTTATATTGTTGGGTTTGTTTATTATAATATGTTATCATTATTGTCTTTTATTCATACCATTTGTAAGTTAAAGTACAACGTACATATACATCGTTTCACCGTGGTTTACCACACCAAGATAAATGCCACTTCTTGTCATAGCAGCTGTGTATTTATTTATCTCTTCAATAAAAATAAATTTTGAAAACATGACCATTATATAGAAGATAACAAAATTTAAAGCCCTCTTTTCCAATTTGATATGGTATTATGTAGAGTGAATATAAAATTGTAAATCCTGCGAACAAACCTCGGTGAAAAAATTTGATCGTCAGAGATGATTTTCAATCAACAAACGTTGCACCGGAGCAGCTGTGATCATTCACTGTTTTTAGTTGGGTCCTTGTTGTTTGGATTCTGGTTTCTATATTGTTTTAAATGTATTATTGTTTGACTGTTTCTTTTCTATAGTCGCCGTCACGTAAAATTGGCACCACGATTTTTATCAAAATTATCTTAAATATCGACCGCGTTTACTCCAGATCATGTTTTGCAATTAGCGGAAGAAAAATCCAATCCAAATATATACTATTGTCCTACCTTTTATTGTGTTTGCACTGTATAATCCTAACCTTCACATTTATCAAGGTTGTTTACATTGTGAAACCGCCATCTTGGTTTCTATGAGGATCCCTTACTATGTAAAATGCGTTACTCTCCGGTAATATCATTGTCATTAATGATACAGTTTCCCGCGCTTTTTATGTACAGATGACGAAAAGCTCCGAGAGACACAAGAAAATTGGGAGCACGTTGAACTCCACGGCACGATTTCGGTAATAACAATGTCGGATTCCTCCATACAAAATAATCTTGGATTATGTGAAGGTCAGGATTATACTGTGCAAACACAATAAAAGGTAGGACAGTAGTACTGACCGACTTTAGAAACGCAACACTAGATTATTTTTGTGTTATTTTTTAATGAATGTGTCAACTTAAAAAACGATGACTGCCTGTTACAAACGCCAATATGATTGTCAGAAAGGTCAAAAAATTCTGTCTGACATTTTTTGGGTTCTGTTTTACACCTTCTGATTTTGCATTTGTTCAACCCATTAATTGGTTTTGGCAATTATGCGGTTGGAACTTGAGGGCTTTACAGGTTTTCTTTCAGTCAATTCTTTGGCAATGCAGTTCATGGGAAACATTCATGGCATGAATCTGTACTCAATGGCACTCGGCAATTTGGTTAACAGTTGACGTTGCGGCCGTAAACATGATTGGCAGATGGCGTTGTATAATCAAATTCTGTTGATGTTTCATTGTCACTACACGTTGATCTGTTCATTAATGGCCAGCAACAAATCTTGTCTACTTGTATCATTGTCGGAAGGACAGTAGGACGAGTTTCTGAAGTCATACGGTATGGTTGCAGCACATTTATGTTTTCATGTTTGCAGTATTCCTAAGGACTAATTCAGTTCTTTGTTTTTATTTCATTTCTCAGACTTGGCAAAATGCAGATGCAAAATTTAAAAAAAAATAAGTAAGGCAAAGGATTGAAAGAAATGTTTCACCAAGCGAAAAACTGAAACGATCTTTCATGGAACCAAAATTTTCCTTTAAGACTTTTTTAGACTTCAATAATTCGGTAAGTTCAATGACCACAGGTAAATCAGATTTTGATTGTTTGTAAGGAGTAAGAAGCATGATAAGCATGAAAAGTAGTTGTAAGAGAATCAAAAATGATTTGGTAAAAAAAATCAACAAAATGAGTGTTGCGTTTCTTAAGTCGTTCAGTATATTTGGATTGGATTTTTCTCCCGCCAATTGAAAAACATGATCTCGAGTAAACGCGGTCGATATTTAAGAAAATTTGGACAAAAATCATGGTGCCAATTTTACGTGACGGCGACTATAGTCATGGTGTTGTTCTCTATTTTCGATTTATGCGATAGAATATGTCCTCCTTTTAAACTGCACAGATAAGTTATTGTGTCAATGAGCTGTTTCAACTACCGTTAGTATTAAAGAATATAACTCGGTTGTTTGGTTAACAAAATCAGTTACTGGTCTTGCTTACTTGGTCTTATAACCCAACTTTCAAAATTGTAACTTATCATCTTAGTCGACTTTATTCACACGTCATACATACTAAGCTTCTTGTACTGCAAAGGTATTTAATATTTGCCGCCAGATTGTTAAAAACAGCAAATTATTCATTACTAATATCCCTTTTGAAACATCGTCACAAATAAATATCACTGACATTTAAAAAGGAATATCTGCTATAAAGCAATCAACACACCAACATAAGTCAGCTGGTGTATGATTTTTTTGGTGGGAAGAGGGGTTTCGTTCTTAATACAGACAAGAAATATACGAAGTTATGTGTATATACAATTACTTTCAAACAGAAAAAAAACACGTTATACATTGCATGCGTCCCAAACACTTTCCTAGATTAACATCATCATGAACGGTTAAAAAGATGGACGATAAATACCAAAGGGACAGACAACCTCATAAATCTAACATAAACTGACAATGCCATGACTAAAAATGAGAAAGACAAACAGACAAACAATAGTTCACATGACACAACATAGAAAACTAAAGAATAAACAACACGAACCCCACTAAAAACAACGAAAATATAAGGTGCTCCGGAAGGATAAGCAGATCGTGCTCCACATGTGGCATCTGTCGTGTTGCATATGTGATAACAAATCCGGCAAATAGTCTTATTCGGTAGGTCATATTCATGAAAGGGACGGTGATTGTAGTTATACGACGTAAAGAACAATACGATATCATATGTGAAACGGTTATTCCATAAAGGTCAACTAACTCGTGATGGCGTCCGTAAAATATACGACGGGATGATTTCAACTTCACCATTTGGAACTGTTGGTTTAATAGCTCCTTGTGAGCAGCAACCCAGCAGGAACGGCTAAAGCTGCATATTTCAAAACCAAGGGTGTATGAGAACCGAACGATTTGAAAAGCTTATGGCCTAAAAATATTCAAATCAATCTAAGAAAAACTTTGACTAATTGAGTTGAAACCTTATTTTTAAATGTATAAACGTACAATTTTAAAATGATTATTATAAGCAGAGGTATAGATCCAGTTTGTAAGAACTGAAAATAAGACGTAATGAATTGTATTGCGTTCGAAGCACTTAACAGTCATGTCACTATGTAAGGAGTTCACATTCAGCGAGTAACTGACACATAATACTATTTGTTTTATATTCAGAAATGTCTAATATAGTGTCCATACATTAGTCTGTTTAACTAGGAAATCATTAACCATTTTTATTTCGTACACGATATGAATAATACAAAATTTATCGAAAGAATTCTACATGAATCATCTAGATGTTTATCTATTGGAGACCAAGTAGTTTCTTTAACAATTTATTTGTCTTATCAACAAGTTGTTGAATTTAAGATCATCCATTCTTAATTTATTTTCTCATAACAGTTTGAAAACATGGGATACAGGAAATAATTGTAATGTTAAGTTTGGTGTATATGTTAATCTGAAGTTTTAAACCATTCAACTAGATAACCTGTGTCACTTTGACTTGACATCTTAAGATATAAGAGAAATATCATTTGAAGTTTAAGTTTGTCAAAATGATGAATGAGTATACTTTTCGATCGATTTCATTGGGATAATAAAATAACAAAAATTGTATTGACATATAAAATACAATTTATTTCTTTGGTACATGGCGTGCCTCTATGTTCTATAACCCGTCATTGTGGTCTGTCTATATGATTTTTGTGTTTATGTGTTATATGACATGGCTCTGTACTGATATATCAAGTTAATGTGCTTTTTTGCATGCCTGTTGCGTTTCATTGTTACATGATTTAGCTCTGTATTTATACATTCCGTCATTGTGTTGTTCTGATTTGTCTAAATGCCTATTTGTTTCTTTGTTACATGAAGTTATCTAAGTTGTCTTCTAACGAAACAGTGGAAGTTGCAGTCTGATGTTCTTAAAGATATTAGAAAATAAACACAACCCAAATAATTATATATTCATGAAAATTTTATCTGATTATTACATAATGACGATTAACCCAGCGTTATATCTAAGAGTCTTGGGGATCGGGATGAAAACATATCAATTTAAATCCTTCGTCAACTTATAACATCCAAACAATTATTATCAAAATTAAACGTCATTACCAAACACTGGCTACCGGGATAATATCACCTCCTGAGACTTTGAGAGCCTCTAACATGGAGCGAACCACAATGTATTATGCATATGTATTAAGCCAAGATAGCACGATACATTTTAACCCCCAAAAAATGAAAATAGAACACAATAATGTGTGTAGTTTACTTCCTAAGTTATATCTCATTAACAATGAACTGCATGTATTGAGTATGACATTATCAGAATCTCATCTCGACAAGTCAATTACTGATGACCAAATTAAATTAAATGGGTTTCATAAACCTATTAGGTTAGATAGAAATAGAAATGGTGGAGGTGTGACCATTTTATATAAAAAATAGCTTACATTTTATTATACGGAATGACATATCTGTAAGCAATCTTGAATTACTTTGGGTTGAAGTGAGGAATTGTAGTAATGACAAATTTTTAGTTGGTGTTTTATACCGTCCCCCAAACTCAAATTCTAATATATGGGACTTATGTAGTGAGTCAGTTGATAAAGCACTTGATTGTAATTTGCCAATTTTCCTTTGTGGTGATTTCAATTGTGATATGATGTCAAACTCAAGTAACTCTTTTAAAAAGTTACTTAACCGGTTAAGCTTGGAAATTGTTGTTTGGGAGTCTACCAACTTTACAACCCAAACTGGAACTTGTATTGATTTATGTGAGACTAATCGCAAAAACTTAATTAAAACAGTAACTGTACTTACACCTATATGCAGTTCTCATTCTCCTGTTTCAGTCGAAATTGCATTTAAAACTTTTTAACAACACTCGTTTAAAAGACATATTCGAGACTTTAAGCGGGCAGATTATGAAGGTCTGAAAAACCAGTTGAATGGTACTGACTGGGATGATGTTGTTTTTAATTCAAATAATATAAATGATGTTTATACGAACTTTGTCAAAACATTCGAAAGTACTATAAATAGATATATACCTACTAAAACTATTACAGTTAGACCAAATGATAAACCATTTATGAACAACTTGATAAGAAACAAGATAAGACATCGTAATAGAATTCACCACAAAGCGAAAACTTCAAATAACCCAGATCACTGGAAAAAAATTAGAGAAATTCGTAATGAAATTATCAGTTTAGTTAGAAAGGCAAAAGATGATTATAAGTGCAAACTGACAACACAACTTATTGACAAAAATATTCCTCCTGGTAAATGTTGGCGCATTGCCAAGTCTATATCAAATTTTATTATCAATTTTTACTTTTTTGGAACATGATGGCCAAAATTTTATTCATCCATTGGACAAGTCAGAGATACTGAACAATCATTTTGCTGATATAGCTAATATTGATATAGAACCAGAACTTCCTGATAATAATGAGCCTCCTTCATGTCGTTTAAACAAATTTGTCATCACTGAGAAAGAAATTTTAGACCAGTTAAAAATTTTGAATGTTAATAAACCAGCTGGACCTGATGGTATCAGTCCTAGAATTTTAAAAGAGGTTGCTAGCTTTATTTCTAAACCATTGACTAAGTTATTTAATATGTCTCTATCAGTTACACAGGTTCCACTGTTATGGAAAATTGCACATGTTAATCCTATCTTTAAAGGAAAAGGTAGTCCACATTCAGCTCTAAACTATCGTCCAATATCTGTTACTAGTATTGTTTGTAAGATTATAGAAAAAGTTTTATTTAAACATTTGTGTAATTATATGAGGAGTAATAACCTTTTGTCAAAGTTTCAATCTGAATTCCAACCAGGTGATTCTACTGTTAATCAGTTAATCGAAATATATCATAAAGTTATTAGTAATATGGATAGTGGTAGGGATGTAAGGTTTGTATTTTGTGATGTATCTAGAGCTTTCGATAATGTTTGGCATAAAGGACTTGTATTTAAACTGAAACAATCTGGCTTAAATGACCAGCTCTTATCTTGGATAGAAAGTTATCTTTCGGATCGTCAACAAAAGGTAGCTTCAGAAGGCTTTTCGTCAACTCTAAGAAGTGTACATGCAGGTGTCCCCCAGGGATCAGTTTTGGGACCCTTTCTGTTTCTTATTTATTTAACTGATATAGTAAATGACATTGCTAATGATATTAGACTTTTTGTAGATGACACCTCTTTATTTGTCATAGTAGATGATGATCATGATGTAGCAGCTGCGTCTTTAACTAATGACTCAGGTGTTATCTCAAATTGTGCAAACTCATGGGCTGTTCAATTGAACACTAAGAAAACTAAAAATGTTGTATTTACTAGAAGGGAAAGGGAGTATCCACCTGTATTTTTTGGCATAAATGGTGAAAAGGTTGAGAAAATAAATATTCACTGTCATCTTGGGATAACATTTCAGTCATCAGCTACATGGCATACACATATTGATATTATTTATAAAAAAAAGCATGCTCTCGTCTTTCTGTGCTTCGCCAAGTTAAGCACTTATTAGATAGGAGTTCACTTATCCGGATTTATTATGCTTTTATTAGCCCTATATTAGAATATGGTGATGTTATTTGGGGCAATTGTTCCCAGCATGAGACCGAGCTCCTTGAAAATATTCAGATAGAAGCTGCTAGAATTATTACAGGATTACGACGTAATTCCTTCAGACAAAAACTTTATATTGAATTAGGTTTAGAAACTCTGGAGAATAGACGTAATAAACATAAGCTTATACTATTCTATAAAATATTAAATGGGATGACACCTGCATACTTATATGAGTTAGTCCAACCATACCTTCCCAGACAAACCCCTTATACTTTGAGGAATTAAAATAGCACTCTTTACCCGCCTTTTGCTAGAACTAGCTCTTATTTTAATAGTTTCATTCCTTCCACTTATGACTTTGGAATAGTCTTCCTTTGAGTTTACAAAAGTCACCAAGTTTTAGAAGTGGACTGGATAAGTTTTATAGGACTGATGATATATTTAAACCTTTCAACTATGGAATAAGGAAACTTAATAAAAGTCATTGTCAACTCCGAAATAATGCTGGCAACCTTAAATCTCATTTATTTAATCAGTTCTTATCCGAAAACACTTTTTGCACAAACTGTACCTATTCTGTTGAGGATAACAAACATTTCGGTTTTTTTGCCCTAAGTATAATGATGTAAGACAGATCCTTCTTGATTCCATTCACTCCATTGTTGATAATGTTGACATAAATATTGAATTACTACTTTCTGGAAACAGATTATTATCATATGATATGAATATTGCTATTTTTAAATCTGTTCAGAAATATATCAGTGACACTGAACGTTTTGTTTTAAACTTACTTAATTTTTGTTTCATCTAGTTTTATTTTTAATTTTTTTTCTACACTCGAACGTTAATTCATTTATTCCAGTAAGCATATATTTCTAATGACTTATAAAGGATATTTGCATGTGTCAAGGTAATTTAAATAACTGATGATTAATTGCCTATATATTTATATATACTTTGCATTTATTAAGTAACACTGTTAACATATTTTGCTCGTGTGTGCTCACAAGTAGCATGCATGTTCCACTAAATTGCATTATTTTAAATACAGTTGTTGTAATTGAATCATACCTTGTACATGTATTATGGAGAGAGCTTTTATAGACTGTGCCTGTTGCTCAATCCTTTTCATATCTTAATGAATAAAATATGTTTACAATCAATACATTTTAACAAGGATCATTTATTAATTCCTTGACTGATCGATAGGACATAACTTACACATCATAATCTTATTGAATTACCTCCAAAGCAGTCCAGGTACATGTATGCAATATCTATTAAAGGTATATCAATTCACTTGAGGTCATTTTCGTTTAAATCTTTACATACATGTGTAGGATTATGATTTGTAAGTTTACCCATCTTGTTCTTGTTTCCGATAGTTTTATTTTAGACTAAGCATGCTAAGTGCGGATTTGAAAAATGGGTGGTGCATACAATTTACAAAGGAGTTGAATCTCACCTTGTCTCGCTCCATAAACTCCTTAATGCGATATATTCAGGTTTTGTGTTTTACTTTGATTTGTCTCTCTTTATAATTTAGAAGTTAGAAGTTTTCATATTTGGTAATCTCCCAAAATGAAAGATATGTATATATAGCGCATTTTAAAAAAAAAATTAAAATATTGTATGATATTCGAACTAACTTTTGTTTTTCAAATATCATACTACTTTGCTATACGTGTAGAAATCAGTTTTCATATCATCACAATTTTTGAAAAGTTGATATCAATACATCTTTCTAAATAAAAATAATTCAGATGATTTTTTTATATAAAGAAGAAGTCGGTTATCATGTTGACGTTGATGATATACCACATTCGGTTTAGTGTATATTGTAAAATATTCATTTTTAGAATTTATCTCAAGGGAAATATTTAATTATCAGCATGTTCTTATGTGTAATCTAAAATTGTACACACCGGCTTAAATATGATATGAACTACAAAAAAATATAAATAAGTCAAAAACAATTAGAATAATTACAACATCGATACTAATTTTATAAACAAGAATAAAGATGTAACAGATCAAAATGTATTGCCTAACACAATGTAACAGTTTCCGTATAGCTATTTGTTTGTTTCAGTTATTTTGTCTTCAACTTGTCATACTTATGATACTATTATAGTAATTTATATGTATTACTAATAAAAAAAGGTCTCAGATTGAACTTGCATGTCACTGTACAGAACAAAATGAAAAAAACGCATGTTCACTCTGAAAATCCATTGAACTGAATTATCATGAAACTTTAAATGTTCTTATTCTTTGTCAAAATCTGTCATAACTTCATGTCAGTTCTTTTAGTTTTCAAAGGTACCAGGCTTATAATTTAATACGTCAGACGACCGTTGCGTCTACATAAGACTCGTCAGTGACGCTCATATTAAAAAAGTTATAAAGTCAAACAAGTACAAAGTTTTATGTCTTATCAAATCTTAATATTGTAAGTAATAAGAAATTATTGTTTATATATTTAGGCCTGATGTATTACTGACTGGAAAGTACCTGTCACAAAACGGAGTTTGGTGCAGTAAAAGTGATACCATTATAATTGGTTTGTGTACCAGAGATATGTGATTGTTCTACTCCAAGACATATATTGTCTTACCCAAATCTAGTACAGTGTGCTTGAATTAATGTTATAGCACTATATTTTGATTGCATTGTTTTCTTGTGAACACAAAATAAGCGTTGACGAACAGAAGTTAAATACTGATGTCTTCCATGATTGTTTTTGTTTTCCAGGTGAAACCTTTGTAATCAAATTTATTAGAGAAATTTGGTAACATGGAGTCCTCCTGTCTTGCTTTAAACCCTTTGCAAAACATTATAGTCCGGACTATACGGATGTATCAATACACAGTCACGTCGAGTCGGTCGCAATGTGGATCATTTATCTAGTAGATGGCTTTTTTTTAAGGATAATGCTACTTTCTTTAAACTTTAATGTTGAGTCCCTGTGTTGCCTTCTTAGAAGCAAAACTTCGCAATGGATGTCTAAATTGTCAAGCTGCAATCCTATTGGATCTATATTTGATTACAGAGTCTATACTGCCAGTCAGCAGACAACAAGACGCAATGAATGAATAAATCTGAGATCCTGGGTTAACTTTAATCTTCTATATTTTGTTTTATTTACATTTAAGTCTTTAAGAACGCCTTTATTTAGAACTGAAGAGACTTGATATATATTTTTATAATCATAATTTGCCAAGGCCATCTTAATCATACTTATAAAACATCATGCATGTGGGCTTTTTTTTTCAAAAGAGGCCAAGGTAACACCCCCTTGTATACTTTAAAAGTTATGGAGTAGTCCTCAAATACAGCCTTGAACTTATTCATGTTATTGTATAATACTGCGCTGAAACAAATAAATGCAAATGAAATACATTAACAGATTTTTTTTAAAGGAAACAATTTGTCGGTGATGATAGTTTTTTAAGGATTGTAAGTTAAAGTGTTTACAATCTGGCATACATTGCCGGTTTAAAAGCATTTCATGAAACTGAGGACGAATCCACTTGTTGGGTGACACAAAATAGCAACACTATAGTCATCATTAAGAAATTAAATATTTACAAATCTTAGATTTTTTCTACATTGTACCTCATCAATAGATCCCCTAAGCTGTATTTGTCAAAACCTTCTGTTAATTGCAAGTCCTCAATGCTTTCAATCTCGTACATTTTTAGCTATTACCTATTTTCAATGACTGGTCAGGCGTTTGTTGAGAAAAAGAACATTAGGTGTACATAACTTGACGCCTGGTATCTAAAATGAGGTAATGCTCAACACAGTTTTTTAAATTTTTCGTTTAATTACTCATGTTTCCAGAGCCCTATGTTACTAGCATATGGATGAATACCATGTTTCAACAGGACCAGTATATATTTATGGAAGTTATCTGTCCCTGAAATTAAGGCTACTATATTTTTGTATTCAAGCAGGAAAGGCTGCTTACTGTGTTGTATATACTGCTCATGTTTTGTTATTACTTAAAATATTTCATATGTTGATAATCATCCTTTATCGGTCGTCCCTCTGTCTATATCACTCTATTCAGCTCTTAATATTATTCCGTATCATGTCTTTGTGACGTCAAATACGTTGACCCGGCCTAAATAACTTTGACCCGGTCTTATCAGCGACGTCATAATGTTTGAACCGACGTTAATAACTTTGACCTGAACTTATCAAGTCATCTTTTGTGCTGGCGAAACAAAGCAAACACTTCCGAAACACGCAAATATAGCCCGATAAATCGATTATCAGATTATCTGCATATTGATATTGTAAAATATCAGCTGCTTGGCATTATATGAAGGCTTTTTGATCTCGTTCGCTACGCTCACTCGACAAAAAGCTTCATATCATGTCTCGCAGCTGATATTTTACGATATCAACATGCAGATAACCTGATAATCGGTACTTATCTTTTTTCCTTGGTTGAGGCGAGGGTGATTTAACCATTTTTTTTTTTAATTTTCATCTTATAATTTTCATTTGTCCTGTTATTATACATTATATAGGACATGGTATCCATTTGATGTTGAGATTTCGATGAAGTATATACTACGGCATACTTTGATTTAGAAGCATAAATATCATCGGTCTTTTTTTTAATAAATATATTCTGCAAACTAAGAACTTGTGGTAGGAACCTTGATATAAGAAATGCCTTTGTTTTGTGCTTATTTTTAAGATGTCACTTGGCCAATGTATGTCCTGACATTGATTCTCGCTGTTAGCCTTCCCATCAGATTTAAACAATGATAATTACCCTTATATAAACTTTGAATTTAGAAGCATAAACTTCATCGGTCCTTTACTTATAAAATATATTCTACAAACTAAGAGCTGGTGATCGAAGTCCTGATATAAGAAATAAGCTATTGCAGTTAGTGACATTCATTTGCAATCATCATATAGACGATTTGATTAAATGATGAGTTTCAAACCGATCAAACAAATGATTTGCTTACATTGTCGGGTTTGAAAACACAATATATATCATTTTATATTTTCCAAATATATGTATCCACCATATAAGTTGGTAACATCTCTCAATCACTTAACAGTATGCACTTAAGATGCATTACTTCAATATGATCAAAGTAAAAGTAATTATTTAATATTGTTGGATTATTTCTTATAATATTTTATCATTATTGTCTTTTATTCATACTATTTGTTTACTTCAGGTACCACATATACACCGGAGCACCTAACATCACCAACAAATTTGGATGAGGTCCGTGTTGCCTAGTCTTTCCTCTATCAATGAGAACAAAACCAACATAATAAACTTTATAGTAAAATCAATATCAGAGTCTTTTAATATCGTTATCTTGCTAATGATATTCTTTGACATCAAGTTTTCTACTTAATTATTTAATCAGTGAGTCCAGTTTAATAAAAGATTGGTTCATGTTCACATTGCACTTCATGTGTGTTATTGCTTATGGTGTTATTTACATTACGTTGTTTTCTTCTACATATTATATGAAAGCCATTTAAACAAAAAAGAAAAGTAAACTCTTCATACAGTATAAGCTTCTACACGATTAGAAAGTCTTATTCATTTCGAAATTGAACAAACTCTCAAAAACATTCGACCTATTTTAATTTTTGATGGGACGACTGCAAATCTGAATCTTGATTTACTTAAACTGTATTCAAACAAAACCCTGGTTGCTTGAAATTATCTCAAAAACATTCGACCTATTTTAATTTTTGATGGGACGACTGCAAATCTGAATCTTGATTTACTTAAACTGTATTCAAACAAAACCCAACAAATTTTAGATCTGAAGTACACATTAAGTTTAAGAACGGCCCGGCTTTGTGGATATTGTGAGGATCACTTTTAAATTTAAGAAATTTAAGAAATTTAAAGGAGTTGGTCCCGTAAAACCTCTTTTTGGCCCCAAAATATAGCAGTATTACAAATTTGTTAAAATGTAAACTTTTGGTTATTTATTGGACAGTAAAATGCTTCAGCTACATGAATATTGCGTTTTTTTTACAATACAATGCACATATATCGGGAACTAGCACCATGAAGTCATGCTCAATTACCGAGATCTTCACAATTCAAGCATTTTAGTTAAATTTTAGACGGTTTCAGTGAAAAACGAAAGCGGCCACATTCGTGTTCATCCTAAATATTGAATTGTAAGTTGTATTTGATTATAATACATACCATATATAAAGGTTGAGGATGAAAACGGATGCTGCCACTTTCATTGTTGACAAAAAAAAACATCTGAAAAAGGATATTTTCTGGCATAATTGGTAGAATTTTCATATTTGAGCTTGAATAAGATCGTTTTTAATGACTAAATTAGTTGAAATCTTTCACATACATTATTTGAATCAAAATAAATAGACACTTGTTATACTTCAACAGTTATATGAAAGTCCTCCGGTACAGCCTTGAACTAATGGTACTGTACTGAGCTGAAACAAATAAATGCAAATTACATACATAAACAGAACTTTTCAAGAAAAACACTTGTAAGTGATGATAGTTGTTTACGGATTGTAAGTTAAGGTGTATATCGTCTTTTGGGTTGACGTAAAATATCAACGATATGGTCATAATTAGAAATTAACTATTTACAAATCTTTCATTTTTTTCTACATTGTACCTCAGGAATAATCAACTAAAGCTGTATTTGTCAAAACACTATCAAACTTTAAGGTCGTTAATGCTCTTCAACCTCGTACATTGTTGGCTATTAACTATTTTAAATGATTGGTCATGCGTTTGTTGGGAAAACGTACATTTGGTGTACACAACTTGACGCCTTGTATATAAAATGAGCTAATTATTCCAGAGTTTTATATTACCAGTATATGGAAAATAGTATGCAACAATGTTTTAACAGAACCAGCTTATATGTAATGTTGTTCTTAAGCAGGAAGAACTGATTACCTTTTTGTATATGCTGCTGATGTTTTGTTATGCTTAACTATTTCATATGTTGATAATTATCCTTGATACTTTTTTTTCCTTGATTGAAGCGAGGGTGAATTTACCATTTTTATTTTTTTTGTTCATCTTATAATTTTGATTTGTCCTGTTATTATACACCATATCGGACATGTTACCCATTTGATGTTGAGATTTCGCTGAAGTATATACTACGGCATACTTTGATTTAGAAGCATAAATATCATCGGTCTTTTTTTTAATAAATATATTCTGCAAACTAAGAACTTGTGGTAGGAACCTTGATATAAGAAATAGGCATGTTCGCTCCTTAATTTTAAAATAAATTACTTTTTATAAAACTAATATGTATTGATAGGGAATAAAATAAGGAATCACAAAAATAAAAAAATATAGGGGTCAATGTGCTTGTTTTTGAGATATAAGCCATTGGAATTTTGGCGGGGAAAATGTTCTCTCTTGACTTTTTATAGCTTTATCATTGACCAGTTAAAGTTCTAAAATACTTTTAAGAAATGAATAAAATTGTATAAGACTTTTACAAATGCCTTATATTTATACATGTAAAAGATTAATAAAAAAGAAAAATGGGGGTTCATGGGGATTTTTTTAAAGGCTTTTAAATGGATAAAACCAGAGGATTCGGAAAATCTGACAAAAATTCCAAAACATGACAAGCAGACATCCTTAAGATGCATCACTTTAATATGTTGAAAGTCAAAGTAATTATTTGATATTTTTCAAATCATTTCTTATACTATTGTACCATTATTGTCTTTTATCCATCCTATTTGGTTAGTTCAGGTAAAACATGTACAACGTAAATATAAATTCTTTCACCGTGATATATTTTTAAGATACCATACCCAGATAAGTGCCATTTGTCGTCAAAAAAGCTGTCTATTTATTTACTTCCTCAAAAAATAAATTATGAAAATATGACTGGTATACATTAGATAAATTTGATTTAAGGCCTTCTTTTCCAATTTGGTGTTATGGAATGTTATTATGAAAAATATTGAATATAAAATCTTTAATCTTACTATGACAATTTGGTGAAAAAAGGTTTGATCGTCAGTTATGAATTTTCAATCAAAAACGTTGCTCCGGCGCACCTGATATAACCCACAGATTTGGGTGGGGTTTGTGTTGCTTAGTCTTTAGTTTTCTTTGTTTCAATTTGTATACTTTTGTTTGTCTTTATCTTTTTATATTCATGGTGTAATTGTTTCCGTTTAATTTCGATTGATGCTTTTAAAAGTCTTGCTTTAAACTCGTATATATAAGTCATTGTATTTCTGGGTTGATTGAACTACTGTGCGAGTGCTGCCTTGTAGCGGCATTAGCCTACTTTTTTTCGAAATCTACAAGGGTGTCTTTAACGTACAAGAGATTTGGATCTTTCTTAACACGGGTCAGCCATTTATCGTCCCTTTCCGACGGACTATCATCGTTTCCTCAAGACCATACTCGCAGATGGTGTCACGGGAGAGCCGAAAATTAGTTCCATTACTGCCGTGGTAGTACTCCTTTGATCTTATAACCAATATAGCACAGCTATTCCGTGAAATTAGATACCGATTGTCTTTTTATTGGACTGCATACTAGCATCAGAAACGATATAGCAGTAGCAAATAAGGGTTCTTATGCTTATGTTCTTATTCACCAAATGAACAGAACATAACGTATTTACAAAATAACATCAACACGTTTAAATTTGTATAGGACCAGCTCGCATGACAGTGTGCAGCAAAGTATTGATTTTATCTTCGACAAATGCAAAAGACAGTCCAGAAGTAACTGTTAGCTTATGTCACTGCAGGTATCAAACACAATAAAAAAAATATAAGAATAAGAATACATTTAAAACACTTTAGTGTGTACGAATATACAACATAAACAATATTTAAATCAATTAAAACATGTTAAAGGTTAAACATTTACACACAAACTTCATTTTTCATACAAATCAAAAATAGCATACAATGTAAAAAAAAAATACTGCTTAAAAGCAAACCTCGAATGACTATATTTTATATTAAATAAAGGCAACAGTAGTATACCGCTGTTCAAAACTCATAAATCCATGGACAAAAAACAAAATTGGGGTAACAAACTAAAACCGAGGGAAACCCATTAAATATAAGAGGAGAACAACGACACAACACCGAAACGGACCAAGCAACAGACAAAACACCACGAGAATAACAAATATAAAATCAAAACCAAATACATAAATTTGGGATAGACAAGTACCGTGCCACGTCTTATCTCAATATCTCAAAAATAAGAGAAAACACAAACGACTCAACGTATAAATGCAACACACACAGAAACGAACAATATTATAACAATGGCCATCTTCCTGACTTGGAACAGGACACTTTTAAAGGGGAATAAAAGTGGTGGGTTGAACCTGGTTTTATGGCATGCCAAACCTCGCACTTTAATGGCAAAGTTAAATATAACATTGAAATGACAACATAATATTACAGGACTACAATATAAATAAAAAGGAGAACATATTAGACAAAAAAAAACAAAAAAAAAACATGATTAATAGATAACACAAACCAACAACAAACATAAAAATGTACATGATCATTTGAAACTTCCCCAATCAATTTGAACAAAGCTAACATATTGATCATTATAAATTACAACTTTATGTCATAATTCATAATTTGTTTGCAAAGTCTGGGTAATTTTATAATGTTGTGTAGAATGTATTAGTTCGCAAAAATACAAATAATCAGGTTGTTCATCTTTTGGTTTCTATTTTAAAAATACTGTTATTTTATATAATCAAATGTCAAAATTTCAGAGTATTTCTCAATTTTGTTATATAAAAGATGGTTTTATTATAAAAAAGGTGATTTTTAAAGGAGATGAATTTGTCTTAGTGCACTACTATTTATTTTACGTTTATTTTTTTTTATCAAATCACAATTATTTAAACATTACTGAAACACGTACACAACAAAAATGCAAGCTTTTAAAGTCCGTATGAATCCGGGGATGGCAATATCTTTTTTCAGCACATAACTAGTAACAAGCCAAGTGATACGACGTAAAATAAAACTACAGTCCATAGATGTAAGCCTGTTCAAATTTTGACATTTGATTAAATTGAAAGGTAATCCTCACAATCCCCACAAAGCAACTGCGATCTTGTTTAATTCAAAAAATTTAATCAACATCCCACAGGTTTCCACCGCATGATTTCAAAACCTACATGTAGTATATGTTAAGACCAGTTATATTTCTTTTGAAACTTAAGAATTTGTTTGGGCAATTTACGTCAAATCGCACATTATGTCCTGTTTGGAATGCTGTAAGTTTTTTTTATTTGCTTTTTTTCATATTAAAGGAGTATTCACATTTTCTTGCCTACGTTCTTGATGCTTGAAGTTTGTCAGTTCTAAAAGACACAATTGTTATCAGGATAGCGGAAACCCAGCATGACACTTGATACTGGTTGTTTTAAATTTGGTTTATAGTTGCCTTCTCGGTTATGATTATTAGCTTAATTCTGCTGCGCTTCAGTCTATTATATACAATATAAATAACAGACGTGTGTCCTAATATTTGAAATTATGTGCATCAATCGTTAATTGTTAAATTTGATTGTTACAGGTGCAACTCGTAAAAGATTTTGAACGAGTTTCACATGATCCATACATATTTTATGAAAGCGTTTCAACAGAATGTAACAGGTGAAGATGATAAGAAATTGAAATATTAGAAAGTGCAATATAATTTACGGTACCAATTGTCTTGAACCAGATGAGCATTTGGAAAATACATGTCTCTTCAGTGATGCTCGTGGTCAAAATATTTTAAATCCAAAGCTTATATAAAAGATGAAGAGCTATAATCCAAAAGTTCCAAAAAGTATAGCAAAATCCGTGAAAGGAATCAGAGCTTTGCATGAGGGAGATGCATTCCTTAATTTATAATAATGTCTATCATTTTGTAACAGCAAATTTTAATAACACAAAAAATCCGTATTTTCATGCCAGTACCGAAGTACTGGCTACTGGGCTACTACTGCAAACTTCTAAGTTTAAGTCAGGAATATGACAGTTGTTGTCCATTCATTTGATGTGTTTTGTCATTTGATTTTGCCATGTCATTAGGGACTTTCCGATTGAATTTTCCACGGAATTCAGCATTTTTGTGATTTTACTTTTTTCTAATGAAGGCCTTACAATTCGTTTACAATGAATTCAAAGGAAAGAAAAACAAGCATGCCTTATTGTCAACTGTGAATACAACGTTGAGACTTGCATCCGTGATTGTTCTTAATTCATGTTTGTATTCTTCATTGTTCCCATTGCAACTAATTATATATAAATGTGACACTTTATAATACTGCACTACTAATTGAATTAATCTATGACCAAATTAAAGAAATTACCCATTCTGAAGCAAACAAAAATAAAAAAAAAACATGAAAGCGTACAATTATTTACAAGAACAAAATTAACTGTCACTACAAGACACTGACAACCCGGATATAGTTACCTTTTGAAACTCACAGTGTACCAAGAATGTATCGACTCAGCTAAGGTAAAATATAGAGAGGTAAAGACACATTGTACCCAGTAAACTCTAGCATTTTGTTCAGTTGATAGATATGGAAAAAAGTAAAATCACAAAAATACTGAACTAAGAAGAAAATTAATTCGGAAAGTCCATAATAACATGGGAAAATCAAATAACAAAACGCATCAAAAACGAATGGACAAGAACTGTCATATTCCTGACTTGGTACAGACATTTTCAAAGGTAGAAAATGGTGGATTAAACCAATGTGTTATTTATCTTAATTAATTGAAGATGTCATAAAAACAAATTAAAGAAATTCTTATCAGTCCTTTCTTTTGTTTTGGTTTTTGAAACGGTTGTTTACTTAATTGATATTTTAGATAAAACAGGAGATTTCAGAAGAAACAGGTCAAATAACCAAGCCATATGTTTACTTTACATATGTCTTCTTTGCTCTCTGTAACACATTAGATCACCCTTAATTGTTGGTAGGATATTGTTGTATTAAAAGTGTTTATTTTTAAAAATATATATATATATTTTATAAACTGTTCCTTTGTTGGATTTTTAGTTTAGTAGTATCGGTAGAAGTAGCAGTGGAAGAACTAGATTTAAATAGCATAATCGATATGATTGTGGTTTACTACATGACATGGTGTAGGTACAGCGGCATATTATCTGCACGAACAATAACTCTTGTAATCACTCCTTGGGGGTACAAAAAGTGATATTTGCAGGCAACATTCCTGTGCATATCTTTTTCTAGTGTCAGTATCACAATCCCACTGGTCATCCTGGTCGACCTCATTTACAGATCATTTTCATTAAGCTGTAGTTTTGAAAAGGCTTGTAATATTTGCCGCAAGAATATCAAAAATAATAAACAAAAAATATTTTGTAATTCATTTACTCTTCATTACTACTTGAACATCCAAAGGGAAAATAAATAAATAAATAGCACTGAGGTTTGTATACATTTAAAAGGAAATATCTACAATCAAGCAAACAACACAGCAATATTGGTCGTGTGTGTCAACCTGTTTTATTTTTATTATGGACAATCATTGTTCAACGACAAAAATATACGCAACTATGTGTATATTCATTTACATAAAAGAAACACCACGTTATAAACTGCAGGCGTTCAAAACACTTTTTCTGGATTTACTTTCATCAGGAACGCTCAAAGCCAAATATTTTGAATGCAGATGCTGCATAAAAACAGAACTTATGATAAAAAAACACATAAAAAGGCCAAACTATACTGAGTGCCAATGAAAACGCAACACTTTTGTTCAAAAAAATCTTATAACTTTTATTTTATTTATATTAGAACTTTGTATAGTTGGTTTAAAATGACTTTTAAGACAATTGTCGACAACTTTACGGTTGAGTAATTTTTGGAACAAATGCGAAGTAAGGGTTATTTTGAACGGACATAAACCGAGTTCACCGCTTTTCAACAAACGCACCTTTTCACGATTTTGTCATTTAAAGCTTGGCTTATGTCATTAATTTTCCCGCCCTTATTGTTAGGAAACTGCAATAAACATCTGAGTAAATACCAGCACTTTCTGACAACCAGTGACATGCAGTTTTGGACATGATCCCATGAAGCCTTTCACAGCATACAATTACGAGAAGACTGAAGTTGTAGCCTCTACAATAACCCAAATCTTTCACAAATTCAGCAACAATGGATTATTCAATGATAAGTCACATCCCGGGGTACAAAAAGCAAGAAATACTCAGTCAGACCGATACATTTGGTCTTAAACATATCCGATAATGACTCTTATGGCTCTACAAAGGTCAGAAGAGTTCAATGGTGGTCACGGTAGATCCTTTGGAGCAATTTCAGTAAAGCACCATTTGTGCAGAGATTTTTAAAGAGCACCAAAGTCTTTCCTTAGTGACATCTAAATGGCCGTCAGACGTAAACATCGAATTCTGTAGACCAAAAATCATTCATTATGTACCAAAAACCGTCAGTGGTGGTTACATAGACATTTGACACCCATCTTGGCCAAAAGTCATGTGTTTCGGCCGATTTTGGTCCGATCGAGCAAATTTTGCATCAGATTTGACATGGTTTAGACAATGAAAACCATCACCAATATCATAAAGTCAGCTTGAGTTTGCTTTGCAGGACAAGTGGAATAACATTCCTTGAGATCTCATAAAACGTCCGGGATGATCAATTCCTTGGCACTGTCGAGATTGCGCTGCACAACGGGGTTTTTTTTTCGAACTGTGAGTTGATGATTCGACATTGGATGGTTTTTTTTACCTATAGCGTCTGAAAGATGACAACTAAACTTTTTTGTTTGATATCGATCTATTGTTAGAATTGTTAATTTTCAAGAACAATTTATTTTGAAAGATTATCATTTCTAATATAAATTTTATTTTTGAAAAACCAAGTGTTGCGTTTTCATTGGCACTCAGTATAATTTAAAGAAAACTTTACCTCAGGGGACGGAACCTTTAGTTTTTTTATACTTAAAATATTTATAAACGACAATTTGAGAAAGGATTGTTAAAAATCATATCAGTACAGAAGTACTGCCTACTTACCTAATGATACCTTCGGAGAGTAATATTCTACCAACAGAGGTATATATCCAGTGTTATAACAAATTTAAAAAACATAAAACGCACAATAAATGTCATGCTCCCTTTTCTGGTTTAACCTTATGAGAAACATTCAAAGCCGAATATTTGAAAGCAAATTTATGTAAACCTAAATATTTGAAGAGCTTATGGCCATAAAAGCCTAAAAAAATAGCCATAGAATTGAGAAATGAAATGGGGAATGTGTCAAAACGACAACAACACGACCATAGAGCAGACAACAGCAGAAGGCCACCAATGGGTCTTCAATGTAACGAGAAACTCCCGTATCCGTAGGCTTCCTTCAGCTGGTCCTTGAAAAAAATGTATACTAGAACAGTGATTATGGACGTCATACTCCGAATTATACACAAGAAACTAAATCTAAAAATCATACAAGACTAACAAAGCCCACAGGCTCCAGACATTTGACAGGCGAAAAGTTGCAGTGGGGTTAAACATGTTTATGAGATCTCAACCCAAGAGAAAATAATAAAATGACAATAATATATAAATAAAAACAGACTACTAAAAGTTAACTGACATGCCAGCTCCAGACCTCAATTAAACTGATTGAAAGATTATTTCTTCATCATATGAATATCAAGCACAATCCCTCCCGTTAGGGCTTAAGTATAATACTATCATAAAATATATGTGAAGAACATAACCAGTGTCATGCCAACAGCTGTTTTTTTTAAATAAATCTGTATAGTGTCGATGCAAAGACCCTATAAGTGAATCAATATTAAAGCCAAAATATGCAATCTTTTATAACCTGACAACAGTATCTTGACTATATCCCTTCTAAATAAGTCTGCTTAAAGGTTTTATAAGCTTTTGATGTGAATACTGACATTTTTGTGCTTTGTAAAGAATATAACCATAACAGACTGGATGTGAAATACCTGAACGTATAGGATGTCTGCATGTTGGGTTATATTTACGAATTATTTCCTTATACTGATGATAAAATTTAGTAAATCTATCTAAGGTCAAATTTGACTGAGGGAGTTAAAATCTTAGTTTCTTTATAATTTCAGAATTTAAAAACGGACAATTTTGAAAGATTGTTATAAATCATATCAGTACCGGAGTTCTGGCTACTTAGCTCATGATAACCTCGGGTACTGGTAGTCCACCAGCAGATGTATCTAAACAGTGTCATATGTTTTGTGCTTAACATGATCGTTACTATTCAATGAGGAAATACTTATCCGGTTACAGAGACATAACACCATTTTGTTTTATAATGAAAAAAAAACAAATGTAGTTGTCATACATTATTCTATCGAAATGAGAAATCGATTAGCGTTCTTATTTCGCATAGATCTGAAGAATACAAAATCGTTGAAATATTTCCTCATTTATCTTCTAGATGTTCACCCAAGTAGTTTATTTATCAATTTATGAACAAGTTGTTTGATGCAAGATCAACAATACATGTATTTAATCTATTTTCTTATAACAGTTTGAAGACATGGGATACCCATATAATACAGGAAATATTTTTAAGGCAATGCTTCGTGTATATGTAAATCTGAAGTAGTAACCCTCAACGTAGATAACCTGTGTCAAATTAACTTGACATTTAAAGCTTGTAGATGGAGATCATTGAATGATGTCATAATGATTAATGACTTTAATTTCAATGCGATTTAATACAGATGTTATGACAGGGTAATGATATCTTAAGGATAACTTATTTGATCATTTGTATTGAGCTAGTTTAAGTGAACTAATTTTGTTTAGATTTTTCTTTTAATTTCTTACAATCGCTGATGATATGTTTTTATAATAGGGAGGGGGGTATGAACGAACGAGTGCAATTACCAACCGCTGATGAATGAATGGTTTGCAACATGACTAGCGAAAAAAGAAACATGTAATGAAAACTATACAAGTTTCAAAATCTTATGTATTACGTTATATTGAGTCATAATCTTGTTAAACTGATGTTTTTCCTGCAGGACATTTATTTGCATTATTCTTTGAAACATAGGAAACGAGCTTTTTGTAGTTTAAATGTTATCGAAATTATCAAACAAATACATGCATTTATACTAAACGAAGTCCTATAGTCATGATAGTCAAGTTTTTATATTATGATAGAAAGGACAGTATTTAGACACCAAAATCTCATCGGAATACCACAAAAGAAGTCCAGGTAGCAATATCTAACAAAATTTATATAGCTTTAGTAAAAGAAATCCGTTAAATAAATCAAAACAAATATCGGAAATCATTCACAGTATTCCCTAACTGTGACTCGAGGGGAAATAATGATGATGTAATTAAAAGTCAATTTGAAAAAGATAGTTTTTTTGTATATCTCATTCGCAAAGCATTATGTTGCACAATTTGAACGGACTGACATATTACATCAGCTTTGATACATTCAATTATGACTTTAATTAATCTGCATTTTCTCCACGTCAATTTACGTGTTTTAGTTATATTCATTTTTAAATCGTTTGCGTTTTTCCTCTAACCGATTTTAACATTAAATCGTCATGATGAAAATGTTAACTGGAATATCAATTCAAAATTTCAAAATATACATCAAAAACGTTGAAACTGAACTCGTAATCATCTTGTTGACTGTTTTCCCTCCATAATTATTACCTCGAATTTCCCATTTTCAATTTGATGTTGCACTATTTAGGCAACACCTACTTATGTAGATTGATGCAATACTCTGAGTTATTGAGTTATGTCCATGCATATTTAGAACGCTAATTTTCCAGTTTGAATGGTTTTACACTTTTCCTTTTGTGGCCATTTATAGCTTGCTGTTCGATGTTAGACAAGGTAAAGGCTCTGTTTTTTGAAGGCCGTACTTTGACCTATAGTGGTTTTTTTTTTCTAAATTTTGACTCGGATGAAGTGTTGTCTCATTGACACATATACCATATTTACTAAAATGTGTATTTATTAAGACCAGCTTAAAATATTTAATAAACAAGAGAATGCTATTTGCAAATTTTATCATCTCCTTTGTGTACGGATGCCAAAGTGAATTGGTTGAACGCGACTCGTTGCTCTTTAAAAAAAAATTCAGTTTGGCCTCTTTAATTTGGTATTGCTAGATAATATTTGCGTCTGGTGTATACAATTGTAATCTTGGTATAATAGATGCGCATATTTGTTTAAAAATCTTATTTATATCCTCGTTAATATTATAATCGAATTGTATACGACTGTTATCAACATGAGAGATTTGGCTACCCATAAACCAGGTTTAATCCATCATTTTCTACATCTATAACTTACTTATCTTTTACTATTTCCGAAAGTTAAGTTTCAAATAAAGTGTGGATTCAACTTATAGGTGATGCATATAAATTAAAAAAGAGGGGCGAAAGATACCAGAGGGACAGTCAAAATCGAAGATCGAAGGAAAACTGACAACGCCATAGCTAAAAATGAAAAACAGAGACAGACACAGAATAGTACACAACACACTTCATAGAAAACACAACACTTATGAAATGAAATGGAGCGTTCTCAGATGCTCCGAAAGGGTAAGCAGATCCTGCTTCACGTGTGGCACCGGTCGTTGTTCTCACGCTATTACAAACCGGTAAGTAGTGAAATTCAGTAGTCTTATTTTCGATATCATATGTGAAACGATAATTCAATAACGATCAACCAATCGTGATGGCGTCCGTAAAATTTACGAAGGCATGATTTTAACTTCAACATTCGGTTCACTATCTTCTTTGTGAGCAGCAACTCTAAATCAAGGTTACCATGATAGGTAATACAAGCCCAGGAATATCGTATTAATTGGGAGATATACACTCCGTATGCAGTTGCTGCTGGAATGTTGCTACATAGGCAAGGAAAGTTTACAATTAGGAAGCTGAAATGAGAAGCTTGCCCGGTCTCGCTTTATAAAGTTTTAATGCGATTTATTCATGTTTTGTTTGGTACCTCGATTTGGCTTTCTTTAGAAATTTAGAAGGATTTCACGTTTGGTAAACTTGTAAAATGAAATACATGTATAAAAAGGGGAAGAAATATGAAATTTTAATAAAATGGTATATTATTCAAATTAAGTTTTGTTTTCACACATCACATTTTTCTAACAATGTGATATCAATACTTTTTTTTCTAAATTAAAATTCGATTTTTCTTTATAAAGAGAAGATATAGGTTATCGTATTGATAGTGTAAATAATCAAATTAGGTAAAGTGTCTATTGGAGAATTATTTTTTTTAGAATGAATCTGAAGGGAAACATTTGATTATCAGCATATTCTTATGCGTAATTTAAACACCTGCTTAGATATTACCTTACTACGAAAAATTTACAAAAAAGTCAAAAGCAATAAGAGTAGTTTCAACATCGATACTAACTTTAACAGACAAGATGAAGTTAAGATGTAACAGAGCGAAATGTATCAAACTTTTAAAGCCAAAAATGTACAAAGTTCTATGTTTTATCAACTCTTAATATTCTAAGAAATTAGAAATCCTAGTTTAGATTTACAAATGATGCAGTAAAGTTGGCACCATTATAAGAGGTACAAGTATCACCTTTCTGTGATTTTTTTTTTACTCCGAGACATAGCTTGCCTTAGCCAGATTAAGTACAGTGTGCTTTTATTAATGTTGCTGCGCTTTTTTTGTCTTGTGAACACAAAATAAACGTTGGCTAACATAATTAAAAGACTGGTGTCTGTCATGGAAGTTTCAGATGGTACCTTTATAATTCAATTTAATAAATCTGGTAACATGAAGTCCTCCTATCTAGCATTGAAACCTAGGCACGTCGAGTCGGTCGCAATACGACCATTTATCAAATAGATTGCTTTTCAAACTTTGTATAACAATGACACCTAACATCCACGTATTCCAAAATCAATCCGATTTCCGATAGCAAACAATCTTATTCGAAAGACTCCGTATACATACTATAAGTATTTTATTGTAATTATATTACAAAATATTGATCACATAATGCTAATATTATTAGACTTCCAATTGCTTTATTTCAATCTGACATTAATTTAATGTTTCGACGGTTTTTGTATTATATGCGAATGATGTATAACATTTATAAACGGGTTTAAGCATTATAGGCCCGTCATCATCAGGGATTTACCTATATCAATTTATTTTGATTTTGTCGTTGTCAATAGATCTGCAATATTTTTGTGCTTTTTATAAGCTATTATTGGTTTGCGTGAAAATATTTCGTTGCAAACTGCATTCTGTTTTAGTAGACCCTAATGTTCACTAATGCATTGTTTTAATTTATGAATGCATGGATTAAATTTCGTTGCCAATACTAAAGGAATTCCCTTTGTGTTTTGTTTGGCCTTTATTCTGAATAAATCAGATATATTACATGATAATGCCTCAGTTATGTACTTTTCGATTTCAATCTCCTTGTATCCTCTCTTTATTAAGTTCAATCTGAACTGTAACAAAATATATTGTAAATCAACATCATTGTTTGTTGATCTAATGTATCTGATTGCTTCGCCATTGATAAACCCTGCAAACACATGTCTTCTGTGACAGCTTTTACGATCTAGATAAAGGAAGGCATTTGTCGGTTTAAAGTGTGTTTTCACCTCCAAAATATTTTCATTAGAAAATCTAGTTCCTTTGAAAATATTAACATCAAGAAATATTATTCTTTAGATGAGAATTCTAGTGTGAATTTCAGGAACGGATGATGGTTATTTGCTAACTCTAGCAAATCCTTTACCAAATTTCCTTCGAATCGCCGTGATATATTAATATAATATCATCACGATACCTTCCATAGAAGAATATATTTTTCTATGTTCAAAGTGCTACTTTCTTTTCATTTTTTAGTCCGTGTGATGACTTTTTAGAAGCACAATTTCGAAACGGATGTCTCGATTGTCAAGCTGCAATCCTATTCGTTTTATATTTAAAATGAATAAGTACAGGGTCTATGTCTTGACTATTAATGAAATAACTGCAAGTCAGCATACAACAAGAAGCAATACATGAATAAATCTGATAACCTGAGTAAAATTAATCTTCTATTTTTTGTTTTATTTACAAGAACGCCTTCAAATATAAACTGAAGAGACTTGATACCTTTAATTGCTAACATATATATTCATACTATTTCAAGGTATTCCTACGGCTTTCAAGGCCATCTTAATCTTACCTGTAAAACATTTTCCATGTAGGTTTTTTTTTTTATCAAAGGAGGCCAAGGTAGCAACACTTGTCATACTTTAACAGTTGGCGTTGTCAGTTTGTTTTAGATTGATGAGTTTGACTGTCCCTTTGGTATCTTTTGTCCCTCTTTTGTTGAAAAGTATTGATCTATTTTTACTATACTGCGCGGAGAGAAACACATATAAATCACATACATAAACAGAAGTTTTCAAGGAAAGAACTTGTAGGTGTTGATAGTTTTTTTAAGGATAGTAAGTTAAAGTGTATATCGTCTGGTCATTAAATGCCGGTTTAAAAAAAGTAGGTTCAGATGCATTTTATCTGCAAATCAAAGAACTTAAGTATTCACTATTTGGGGTCCACAAGAGTCTTGCTACAATGTAATATCCCTGTGCATCCTTTTCTGTTGTAGTATCAAAACCTAACTAATTATCCTAGTCGACATAATTCACAAGTCATGTGCATTTAGCTCTATGTCCTGAAAAGGTATGCTATGTTTACCAATATACTGTCCAAAACAGCAAACAAAGGATCTTCTTTAAATCATTTACTTATGGTTTCTGACATCCCATGATATAAAAAGGCGTCCCAAATAAATATCACTTAAATTTAAAGGGATTATTTTATTGTGTATTTTGTTTTTTGTTGTATGTTTGTTTGTTGTTGGGTTGTTTTTGTTTAGTTTTTTTTTTTTTTGGGGGGGGGGGGCATTGTTCTTACCACCGACATGAAATATTCGAAACTATGTCATGTATGCTTACATGCAATAACTTACAAATTGAAAACAACACGTTATAAGTTGCATGTGTTCAAAGCACTTTTTTTTATTCACATTCGCAAGGAACGTTCAAACCTGCATATTTCAAAGCCAAGGATGAATAAGAAGCGAAACACTTGAAAAGCTTGTTGCCAAAATAATATATCAAACAAGTTTTTTGTTTTTTTGGGGTTTTTTTTCATGTTAATAGATAAGACCGTTGGTTTTCCCGTTTGAATGGTTTTACACTAGTAATTTGGGGGCCCTTTATAGCTTGTTGTTCTTTGTAAGCCAAGGCTCCGTGTTGAAGGCCGTACATTGACCTATAATGGTTTACTTTTTTTTTAATTTTTATTTGGATGGGAAGTTGTCTCATTGGCACTTACACCACATCTACCTATATCTAAGCCAAATATATCTAAGGATAATCTTGCATGATAGAGTGGCAACCAAAATTTGTTTTTTATGTTATTTTATAACTTTTAAGCTAAGAATTTTAGAAAAAAATCATTTTAAGTCATATCAGTACCGACGTACTGACTACTTAAGTGATGATACCCTGATAGTCCACCATCATAAGTATCGACCCATTGTTTTCAAAAAAGGATAACAAGACGTTATATATCAAATGCGTTCGACGCGCTTAACATGCTCGTTACTATTCAATGGGTATTAAAAAGCATTGAGTAACTTCCACATAACATGTTTTGTATTAAAAAAAACTTATGTTGTTGCCGTACATTAATTTGTAAAACTAGGAAATCGTTAACCGTTTTATTTGGTACAAGATATGAATAAAACAAAATTATTAAAATGTTTCTACATTTGTCTTCTTGATGTTTATCCAAGTATTTTATTTCCCTATTTATCTGTGTTATCTACAAGTTGTTTGACTCAAGATCATGAATACTTAATTTGTTTTCTTATAACAGCTTGAAAACATGGGATACCCTTATATACAGGAAACATTCCGGAGGCAAAAACTTGACATCTAAAGCTTTAGATACATGTCATTGAAGTAGAAGTTTGTCACAATGATAAATGACTTAAATATCAATGCAATTTAATACAGATGTAATGACAGTGTAATGATATCTTAAGAACAACTTATTTGATACTTTGTATTGAGCTTGTTTATGTGAACTTTTTTTTTATTTTTCTTTATTTGTCTTTCAATTGCTGATGATACGTTTATATAATATAGAGGGTGATATGAACGAACGAGTGCAATTACCAACCGTCGCAGGTTTGAAACTTCTGACATTGATCAGAACACTTAAGAAACCACTCATGGTTGTTAAATTGACACAAAAGCATATATTGATAACATAGTTATCTGTTTCATTAATCAAAATAAAAAAGGGAAATATGCCAAATGCTTATGGACCGTCATTCTTCCATGGGTGATATGTCGTTACAATATCACACTTTTAAACGATAATTTACTGAAACAATGAATCGTACCTATTGTAACATATTCTATAAAAAAAAAATGTTGTTCAATTATCGAAATTGTGAGGATATAAAGTTGAAAAACAACAAGACTACAAATTACTTTCGTGTTACGTTATGTTTGTTATTATCGGATGAGTTTAAACCACCACTGAAAATATTAATTACGCAGGTTTAATTCTACGATGGCCATTCCAGTAAACGCGAAAAAAAGGGATAACTTCTTGCATTATTAGCGACTGAAAAGATAAAAAAAGATACTATTTCTAAATTGAACCAACGACTGCATTGCTAGAACTAATAAACTTAGTAACTTAACTCAAGCTCAGATACATTTATTCTTTGTCAGTGTTTAACGAAGTTAACCTACATGTACGTTGTTTTCTAACTCAATCTGAAGTTTAAAGAGATGTTGAGAAAATACATAGATCTCAAACATTTGAATCAGATAAGTTCATGCAATGTAACCTGATTATTACATTACACCATAACATCTAGTTTAACATTTAAGCTTTGCGGGTATCGGGATGAAAAACGATCAATTTAAATCCTTTTTCAACTTATAATATCCAAAGAATCATTTTCGAAATTAAATGTCAATACAAAACATTAACTACTGGGGTATTATCACCTCCCGAGACTTTGAGAGCCTCAAAATGTTGCGAGCCACATGTTATATGTAATAAACAAAGATAACACGATACATTTTTACAATGATGGGCGCAAAAGAGAATAAGATAAACGCGACTCGTTGCTCTTAAAACTCGTACTTTGTTTGACCTTTTTAATTTTGTATTTCTAGAGCGTCACTGGTGAGTCTTTTGTACATGTAGATGATAAGTGCGTCTGGCGTATACAATTATAATCCTAGTATACTGGATGAGTATATTTTCAAAGTACCTAGTATATGAATATGTTTATTTTCAAAGTACCTAAAAAATATATGAATATATTTATATTTTTTACACATTGTTGTCAATATATAGAAATTATGTGCGACTGTCATAAAGTGAGGGACTTGACTAACTATAAAACCAAGTTTAATCCATCATTTACTACAACGGTAAATGCCTGTAGCAAGTCAGGAATATGATGTTTGGTGAGTTTGAGATTTTGATTTCGCCATTTTTGTAGGGACCTGCTGTTTAAAATTAAAGGTCGATATGTTCGTCATTTTATTTTTTAAGATCACGGCGACATGTATTTCATTATATAGTATCAAAATTCAATGTTTATCCTTTGTTTTCGACTTACCACACGATATTTCTACTGAATGACAACTTTTCATATACAAAACATAGTGTCATTTCTATATGAAATGCTTGAATTGTTTTCAATTTTTCTGTTTTGAGGGTGAACAACTGACATCGACACGTCAGAAGATTTACAATCACGTATTTATTGACTGTTACAATCTTTAGGTATCTCAATTCACTATCGACAGATTGTGCAGTCCTAAATCTTTACATACAAGTATATGATTTTAAAATATTTTCACCCATCTAGTTATAATTCTGATATTGACATTTTAGACCGAGTGTGGATTCGAATAATGGGTGATCCATAAAATTTGCAAGGAAGGAGGAGCTCATCCTATGTCGCTTGATAGGGAGTTAATGCGATTAATTCAGGTTTTGTTTGTAACCTTGATTTTTATGCTCCACCTACGATAGTAGAGGGGCATCATATTTTCTGGTCTGTGCGTCCGTTCGTCCGTCTGTCTGTTTGTTCGTCAGTCTGTCTGTCTGTCTGTTCGTTCGTCCGTCTGTTCGTCCGTCTGTCCCGCTTTAGGTTAGAGTTTTTGGTCAAGGTAGTTTTTGATAAAGTTGAAGTCCAATCAACTTGATACTTAGTACACATGTTCCTTATGATATGATCTTTCTAATTTTTAAACCTTATTAAACTTTTGACCCGAATGTCAAGGTTCACTGATCATAGAAAATGAAAGTGCATGTTTCAGGTTAGAGTTTTTGGTCAAGGTAGTTTTTGATGAAGTTGAAGTCCAATCAACTTGAAACTTAGTACACATGTTCCTTATAATATCATCTTTCTAATTATAATGCCTAATTTTATTTTTATCCAATTTCATGGTCCATTGAACATAGAAAATGATAGTGCAAGTGGGGCATCCGTGTACTTTGGACACATTTTTGTTTACTCTATTGTAGATTAAGAAGATTTTCACATTTGGTATTCTCCTAAAATGAAATGAATTTTTCAATAGCGCCAGATTTTTGTTTGTTAAAATTGTATGATATTCGAATTTGTTTTTGTTTTTCAAACATCCGACTTCTTTGAATGGATATTTCTAAATTGCATTTCAAATTGTCTTCATATAAAGAAAAAGTCGGTTATCATTGTCATGGTGTAAATATATCAAATAAGGTTAAGTGTCTATTGAAAAATATTATTTTTTAGAATGTATCTTAGGGGAAGTATTTGTTGATCGGCATGTCTAATGCGTTGTTTTAAATTGTAAACACCTGCTTAAATATTATCTGAACTACAAAAAAAGTATATTTGTTTAGGGGCCAGCTGAAGGACGACTCCGGGTGCAGGAGATTATCGCTGCATTGAAGACCTATTAGTGACCTTCTGCTGTTGTCTGTTCTATGGTCGGGTTGTTGTCCCTTTGACACTCTCCATTCCATTCTCAATTCTAAAAATTAGTGAAAAACAATTAGAGTAATTTCAACATCGATTCTAATTTTATCAAAAAGATGGAATAAAGATGTAACGGGACGAAATGTATTGCCTAACACACTGTAACAATGTTCGTATAGCTATTCGTTTGTTTCGGTTATTTTGACTTCAATTTGTCATTAAGTAATTAATATAGAATAACAATATGAAATATATACAATGTTTTAATTTGAACTTATATGTGACTGTACAGAACAGCATTTTCACTCTGAAAATTCACTGAAATGTCTTGACATCAAACTTTAATTTTCGGATTCCTTGTCCGAATCTTTCATGTAAGTTTTATTAGTTATCAAAATACCAGGCTTATAATTTAATACGCCAGACAAACATTTTGTCTAAATAAAACGCATCAGTGACGCTCAGATCAAAATACAAATAGTTGTAAAGCCAAATAGGTACAAAGTGCTATGTCTTATCAACTCTGAATACTCTAAGTAATAAGAAATTATTGTTTAGACTTTTAGGCCTGAAGTATTACTGATGGGACATGAACTATGGTGCAGTAAAATTGTAACCATTATAATTGGTATAAGTATCACTTCTCTGTGATTGTATTACTCGAAGACATAGATTGACTAAGCCAGATTTGGTACAGTGTTCTAGAATTAATGTTATAGCGCTATATGTTGATTGCATTGATGTTTTGTCAAAATAAGCGTTGGCGAACAGATTTGACAGACTAGTGTTTTATGTCTCATTTATTGGTATTAAGTTTTCTGGCCTGTGCGTCCGTACGTCCGTTCGTCCGTCTGTTTGTTCGTCTGTCCCGCTCCAGGTTAAAGTTTTTGATGAAGTTGACGTTCGATCTACCTAAAACTTTATACATATTCCGTATGATATGATCTGTCAAATTTAATGCCAAATTAGAGTTTACACCATTTTTCACGGTCCACTGAACACAGAAATTAAAAGTGCGGTTTTGGCATCCGTGTACTAGGTACACATTCTTGTTCAGGAATATTTCGGGTGTTACCATTATAGGTTGCACTTTGTAAATACAGCTATTTCTCAAAACACGCCTCTTTTGGGGAGATCTTGAATATCAAGTAAATATACACGTGAATATTGTTTACATTGAAATATATGGTAACCTTTCATTCGAGGTAATGGTAGTTAAGAAAATTAGTGTTAGGTTAAACTCTGAGAAGTTCAGGGCATATAAACGTTGAAAATATACCGCACAGCCCTATATTTTGTCATTTGAACAAAATTGTGATGCATATGAGCTTTCAATTCTAGGATTACATTTGTTTCTAAACTTCATAGTAAAAAGTAAAATCACAAAAATACTGAACTCAGAGGAAAATCAATTTGGAAAGTCCATAATCACATGGCAAAATCAAAAAACAAAACGCATCAAAAACGAATGGACAAGAACTGTCATATTCCTGACTTGGTACAGGCATTTTCAAATGTAGAAAATGGTGGATTAAACCTGGTTCTATAGCGCTAACCCTCTCACTTTAATAACAGTCTCATCAAATTCCGTTACATTTACATGATGCGTTAAATAAACAGTCACAATCAATAAAATAGTCAAAATATGGGAACATCAGTCATCATCGTATAACAATTTAACAGGACACAACAACATCTACTATCTACGAACACATGGATTGATTTGAGTGTCTGACGTCAGAAAAATTATATACGTCACATAAATTTGTCGTTCAATGTGCAAACAATAGTTATCAAAAGTACCTGGATTATAAACAATTTTAAATTTTACATAGGCAATGAGCGCAGACAGGGTTAAAACAATCAAAAGTATGTAAGAATAAATTACAGAAATCGAACTAGTCCAAAAGTTATACATAGAATTTATGAGAATCCAAAACTTTTAAAAGGAACAATTTAACAGGACACAAAAACCTATCCACGAACACATGGATCTACTTGAGTGTCCGACGTCAGAAAAATTATATACGTCACATAAATTTGTCGTTCAATGTGCATACAAACAATTTTAAAATTTACATAGGCAATGTACGCATACAGGGTTAAAAAATCAAAAGTATGTAAGAATAAATTACAGAAATAGACCGAGATTCAAACTAGTCCAAAAATTATACATAGAATATATCAGAATCCTAAACTTTTTAAAGGGAACAATTTAACAGGACACAATAACATCTACTGTCTAAGAACACATGGATTGATTTGAGTGTCTGACGCTAGAAAAATTATATACGTCACATAAATTTGTTGTTCAATTTGCATACAAACAATTTTAAAAATTTTTTTCCATAGGCAATGTACGCATACAGAGTTAAAAAATCAAAAGTATGTAAGAATAAATCACAGAAACAGACCGAGATTCAAACTAGTTCAAAAGTTATACATAGAATTTATGAGAATCCAAAAATTGTCAATTCCACTACGCCATTGATTGATTTTGACGTTTGTGGTTCAACGTATACAAGTAATTCATAATAGAAATATATCATAATGACATATTATAGACAAATATCATACTGACGGGATCTTTTAAAGTACAGAGTAACGTTATAAGCACAAAAGAAATACAAAGAGTCACATATACAAAACAAATCACCAAAAAATGAAAGCCAATACAAACACATTGACGAGATGTATAAGTACCGAGCCACGTCAAACGGATATCACATAAAACCATTCAACAGTAAAAGTAATCTTAATAATAGAACAAAAACAAATAAAAGAACAATAAAACATGTTGTTAAGATGATACACAACATCAGTACGCAGAATCTATACATCAAGACCATCGTGTATTATTTGAGAAGTTGATACGGAATATTTATCAACAAGGTCTTGGTACCTTCCGATGAACTTTTTTAGAAAAAGGACGAGACGTTCTTTGACATACCCCTGGTTCATCAACTTTCTACTCAGACACTGATGACGTTTTACAAAGTCTGAGTAGGAGCTGCAAGCTCTTGAATATCGAATAAGTTGGGAAATATATATCCCATATGCAGGTGAAGTTGGTATATTGCTACTTAGGTGGGGGAAATTTATAATTTCGAAATTAAAATCGTCTCGTTTGTCATAGATTCTGGTACTGAGATGACTGTGTAAGTCAAATTCGAGATATAAGTCTAAAAATGAGGCGGAGGAAGCCGTGTCTGTTGTTTCTTTAATCTCGAGTTCTGGGGGATATATTAATGGAACCCAATCAGAAAAGTTCGGATTGTTTAAGGAAAGAACATCATCAATAAATCTGAAAGTGAAATTAAATAATCTGGCTTTTTTTTATATTTGCGTATTTACGTATGCTACCATTTTTATGTTGAAAGGCATTGTGGATAATTTCTTTTAGGCGATTTTTCAATTTTACATGGGAAATGGTGGTATACAAGGTATAAAAGGTGTATAGTTTTAGCCGTAAATGAGTTCCTATGGGAAATTGCATTGTAAGTATTTACAGAAATGCAACCTACAATAGAATTTAATGGAAAAATTCAGAAACATAGATTCCTCCGATCTAGCTTTGAATCCTAGGCAAAACATCATTGTCCGTTATACTATACGGATTTATCAATACGCAGTCACGTCGAGTCGGTCAAGATGTGGATCGTTCATCTGATAGATCGATTTTTAAAGGATAGTGCTTCTTTCTTCATGTTCTTTCAACTTAAAAAAAAAAGATAAGTCCGAGTGATGACTTTTGAGAAGCAAAGTTTCGGAATAGATGTTGTCAATTGTCAAACTGCAACCCTGGTCGATCTTTATTTCAAATGAAAACGTACAAGGTCTATGTCTTGACCATTAATAAAAAAAACTAGCATACAAAAAGTAGCAATGAATGAATAAATTTGATATCCAGGGTAAAACTGGCATTTAATTTTTTGTTTGATTTTCATTCAAATCTTTAAGAACGCCTTCAATTGTAAACTGAAGAGACTTGGTTGTTTTTGTTGCAAACTTATATTAATAATATTTCAAAATATTCCTACGGCTCTCAAAGCTATCTTAATCTTACATGTAAAACCTCATGCATGTGTGGGTTTTTTTATCAAAGGAGGCCAAGGTAACATCACTTGTTATATTTTAATAGTTATAGAGAAGTCCTCTGGTACAGCCTTGAACTAATTGTACTGTACTGCGCTGAAACAAATAAACGCAAATTATATACATACACAGAACTTTTAAAGGAAAACACTTGTAGGTGATGATAGTTATTTAAGAATTGTAAGTTAAAGTGTATATCGTCTTTTGGGTTGACGCCAAATATCAATCATATGGTCATAATTAGAAATTAACTATTTACAAATCTTTGTATATTTCTATATTGTACCTCAGAAATAGTCATTTGTCAAAACTATCAAACATTTAGGTTGTTAACCGCTCTTCAACCTCGTAGATTGTTGGCTATTAACTATTTTAAATGATTGGTCATGCGTTTGTTGAGAAAACGTATATTTGGTGTACTCAACTTGACGCCTTGAATATAAAATGAGCTAATGTTTCCAGAGTTTTATGTTACCAGTATATGGAAAATAGTATGCAACAATGTTTTAACAGAACCAGCTTATATGTAATGTTGTTCTTAAGCAGGAAGAACTGATTACCTTTTTGTATATGCTGCTGATGTTTTGTTATGCTTAACTATTTCATATGTTGATAATTATCCTTGATACTTTTTTTCCTTGATTGAGGCGAGGGTGAATTGACAATTTTTTTTTTCATCTTATTATTTTCATTTGTCCGGTTATTATTCATTATATCGGAAATGTTATCCATTTGATGTTGAGATTTCGCAGAAGTATATACTGCGGCATACTTTGATTTAGAAGCATAAACATTATGGGTCCTTTTTTTTATTAAATATATTCTGCAAACTAAGAGCTTGTGGTCCGAGTCTTGCTTTAAGAAATAAGCATGTTCGATGCTCGGTTTTAAAATAAATAACTTTTCATAAAACTAATATGTATTGATAAGGTATAAAATGAGGGATTGTAAAAGAACAAAAATATAGGGGTCAATGTGCTTGTTTTCGAGATATTAGCCATTGGCATTTTGGCGGGAAAAATGTTCCCTCTTAACTGTTCATAGCTTTATCATTGACCAGTTAAAGTTCTAAAAAACTTTTAAGAAATAAATAAAATTTAATAAGACTTTTACAAATGACTTATATGTATACATGTTAAAGTTAATTAAAAAGAAAAAATGGGGTTCTTGGGGAAATTTTATTAAGACATTCAAATGGATAAAACAAGAGGATTCCGAAAATCTGACAAAAATTCCAAAACATGACAAGCAGACATCCTTAAGATGCATCACTTAAATATGTTCAAAGTAATTATTTGATATTTTTCAAATCATTTCTTATACTTTTTCACCATTATTGTCTTTTATTCATACTATTTGGTTAGTTCAGGTACAACACGTACAACGTAAATATAAATCGTTTCACCGTGATATATTTTTAAACTACCACACCCAGATAAGTGCAATTTGTTGTCAAAACAGCTGTCTATTTATTTACTTCCTCCACAAATAAATTATGAAAACATGACTGTTATACATAAAATAAATTTGATTTAAAGCCTTCTTTTCCAATTTGGTATCATGATATGATATTATGAAAAATATTGAATATGAAATATTAATCCTACGATGACAATTTGATGAAAAGGTTTGATCGTCAGTTATGAATTTTTAATCAACGAACGTAGCACCTAACATCACCCACAGATTTGGGTGGGGTTCGTGTTGCTAAATCTTTAGTTTCATAAAGTTTCATATGTTGTTTCCTATATCAATTTGAACAAAGGCAACATAATGAACTATGTCCTAAGGTCAACATCAAACTCTTTCCATATCGTAATTATGCTAATGAGATTCTTTAACACCAAATTGTCCGCTTAAATATTGTATCTGTTTGTCCAGTTCAAAAATGTTTGCGTCATGTTCATATTTCACGTTACATGTATAATTGTAGTCTTTAGTTTTCTTTGTTTCAATTTGTATATTGTTTGTCTTTATCTTGTTATATTCATGGTGTAACTGTTTTCCGTTTAATTTCGATTGATGCTTTTAAAAGTCTTGCTTTAAACTCGTATATATAAGTCATTGTATTACTGGGTTGATTGAACTACTGTTGGGATTAATGCATACATTCAAGTTATTTTCCGATCAAATAAATTACTGCCGTGGTAGTACTCATTTTATCTTATAACCTTTATAGTACAGTTATTCCGTGGAATGAAATACAGATAGTCTTTTTTATTGGACTACATACTAGCATCAGAAAAGATATAGCAGTAGCAAATAAGGGTTCTTATGCTCTTATTCACCAAATGAAAAGAACATAACGTAGTTACAAAATAACATCAACACGTTTAAATTTGTTAAGGACCAGCTCTCGCATGACAGTGTGCAGCAAAGTATTGATTTTTCTTCGACAAATGTATAAGATAGTTCAGAAGTAACTTTTAGCTTGTGCCACTGCAGGTATCAAACACAATCAAAAAAAATATAAGAATACATTTACAACACTTTAGTGTGTGCGCATATACAACATATACAATATTTAAATCAATTTAAACATGTTAAAGGTGAAACATTTACACACAAACGTCATGTTTCATTTTTCTTACGAATCAAAAATTGCATACAATGTATAAAAAAAATTACTGCTCAAAAGCTCACCTCGAATGACTGTATTTTATATTCGCACAAACAAACAACAAAAATAAAAATGATCCTTTGGAACTTCCCCAATCAATTTGAACAAAGCTAACATATTGTTCATTATCATAAACAGGTTTATTATTTTACAGAATGGAATGTTATCGGCTTATATCCCTTACATTAAAGACACACAATGGACAAACACATGTACACATCCAATATCAAGCAACGAGTGCTCATTTAAATTGTCTATTCCAAGTAAATCAAATAACCAATAACAACTTAATGAAAAAAAATGCATAGTTCTTGATTAGTTTGCAAAGTCTGGTTCATTTTGTAGTGTGGTGTAGAATACATTAGTTCGCAGAAATACAAATAATCAGGTTGTTCATCTTTTGGTTTCTATTAAACATGTTAAATACTGTTATGATATATAATCAAATGTCAAAATTTGAGAGTATTTCTAAATTTTGTTTTATTTAAAAAAAAAAAAAAAAAAGGTTATTTTTAAAGCAGATGAATGATGTAAAATAAGTCTTAGTGCACTATTATTAATTTTAAATTTATTTTTTATCAAAACACAATTATTTAAACGTCATTGTTAACACGTACATAACAAAATACAGAAGGGAGTTAAGACTGACATATTTGCAAACTTTTAAAGTCTGGGGATGGCAATATCTTTTTTCAGCACATAACTAGTAACAAGCCAAGTGATAAGATGTAAAATAAAACTACACTCCGTAGATGTAAGCCTTTTCAAATTTTGACATTTGATTAAATTGAAGGGTAATCCTCACAACCCCCACAAAGCAACTGCGATCTTGTTTAAATTCTAAAAATATGAAGGTTAAAAATGTCAACTCTAAGGTAAATTTAATCAACATCCCACAGGTTTCCACAGCATGGTTTTAAAAGCTACATTTAGTATATGTTAAGACCAGTTGTAATTCTTTTGAAACTTTAGAATTTGTTTTGGGGAATTTACGTCAAATCGCACATTATGTCCTGTTTTGAATGCTGCAAGTTTTTTTTTTTTTTTTTTTTTATATTAAAGGAGTATTCACATTTTCTTGCCTACGTTCTTCTCCTGTCGGATGCTTGAAGATTGTCAATTCTAAAAGACATAATTGTTATCAGGATAGCGGGAACCCCGCATGACACTTGTTACTAGTTGTTCATATATTTGGTTAATAGTTGCCTCTTGGTTATGATTATTCGCTAAATTCTGCTGCGCTACAGTCTATTATATAAGATAAAAGAAACAGACGTGTGTTCATATATTTGAAATTATGTGCATCAATCGTTAATTGCTGAATTTGACTGTTACAGATGCAACTCGTAAAATGATTTTGAACGACATTCGCAAGATCCATATATTATTTATGAAAGCTTTTCAACCGAATGCTAGAAGTGAAGATGCTAAGAAATTGAAGTTTTAGAAAGTGCAAACTTCTAAGTTTAAGTCAGGAATATGACAGTTTTTGTCCATTCATTTGATGTGTTTTGTCATTTGATTTTGCCATGTGATTAGGGACTTTCCGATTGAATTTTCCACGGAGTTTAGTATTTTTGTGATTTAACTTTTTTCTAATGAAGGCATTCGTTTACAATGAATTCAAAGGAAAGAAAAATAAGTATGCCTAATTGTCAACTATAAATACAACGTTAAGACTTGCATCCGTGATTGTTCTTCATGTTTGTATTCGTTGACTCTCATTGTTCCCATTGTAACTAACTTTATATAAATGTGACACTTTATTATACTGCTATACTTATTGAATTGATCTATGACCAAATTAAGAAATTACCCATTCTGACGTAAACAAAAATAAAAAAACATGAAAGCGTACAATTATTTACAAAAACAAAATTAAATGTCACTATAAAACACTGACAACCCGGATATAGTTACCTTTTGAAACTCACAGTGTACCAAGAAATTTCCATGTATCTACTCAGCTGAGGTAAAATATAGAAAGGTAAAGACACATTGCACCAAGGAAACTCTAGCATTTTGTTCAGGTGATAGATATGGAAAAATGTAAAATCACAAAAATACTGAACTCAAATCAATTCGGAAAGTCCATATTAACATGGCAAAATCAAATAACAAAACGCATCAAAAACGAATGGACGAGACCTTGCATATTCTTGACTTGGTACAGGCATTTGCAAAGGTAGAAAATGGCGGATTAAACCTATGTGTTATTCATCTTAACTAATAGAAGATGTCATAAAAACAAATTCTTATAAGTCCTTTCCTTTTTTTTTTTTTTTTTTTGAAACGGTTGGTTGCTTAATTGATATTTTAGATAAAACAGGTCAAATAACCAAGCCATATGTTTACTTTACATATGTCTTCTTTGCTCTCTGTAGCACATGAGATCACCCTTAATTGTTGGTGGGATATTGTTGTTAATTAAGTGTTTATTTAAAAAAAAATTATATAACTATTCCGTTGTTGGATTTTTTAGTATAGTAGTACTAGACCTTTTCAACATCTCTCGACACCTACAGTTGAGAACGACTACGACAGGTAAAATGTGAAGGGTCGTCTCAAAAACTAAAAAAAAGTGAGATCATTATTGATTTTATTGCTTTCATTGACAATGATACAACTTTCCTACAGAGTCAAAATGACATGGATTTTCTAATTTATTTAAGTCATATTTTAAAAGGCCCCGAAATGACAATGTAAAACAATTCAATTGCATGTTTTTTCATTGTGGTATGATCCGCCTTTTATCAAGAAAAAGGGAAAAACAAAACTATAAAGAAAAGGAAAAAAAACGAAGGGGATCTTTGATCGACTAAAATGGAATAATGGCGAAGCATACTGTAAAATAGCATATCATTAACTTTAAATTCTACCGTATCGAAGATGTACAAATAACCAACGTATTCTGGATCTGGTTCAGGCACACATAACATTTCCTAGGGTTTTCCTAGTCTAAATTGATTCAAAATCTTCCTTATGTATTGTCATAGATGAGGAAAAAAAACTTAAGTATCATAAAATTTGAAAAGGTACAAAGATCAAATCAACATGTTTAACCCCGCGAATTTTTGTGCCTGTCCCAAGTCAGGAGCCTCTGGCCTTTGTAAGTCTTGTATAATTTTTAATTTTAGTTTCTTGTGTATAATTTGGAGTTTTGTATGGCGTTTATTATCACTGAACTAGTATATATATTTGTTAAGAGGCCAGCTGAAGGATACCGCCGGGAGCGGGAATTTTTCGCTGCATTGAAGACCTGTTGTTGACCTTTTGCTGTTGTCTGCTATCTGGTCGGGTTGTTGTCTCTTTGGTACATTCCCCATTCCATTCTCAGTTTACCAAAAATATGCACTGCTTAAATGTGGTAACCTTGAAACGAGAGGTCAATTATATTTAGATTTCGGGATTTCGGGATATGCATTTTTTTAAATTCTGCATCTCGGGATTTCATGGTTTTAAGTTCGGAATTTCGAGATCAGAACCCCTCCGACCACCCATCTAATTAGCCTCAGTCATTTATTATACATGGTTCATATCCTACCATTGGCATGTTAATAAGGCTCTCAAAAGAAAGAAAAAAAACACTGCTCTAGAAGCAGATTTTATTAAACTAAGACTGGTCTATAAATAAGCAGTTACATTTATTTCATGTTTGAAACGGTGTAAATTTGTAATTTGATTTGACTTTTACTTAAAGAAGCACTGTATCAGAGGAGAAGAATAATTGTGGTCTAAGGCCAGACACGCGAAAATATTTGAATTTAACAGAAAGAAAACAAATGCCGGACTTTGAAAAAAGAGAGAGGGGTTTTGATACCTTTTATGAAATTCTCCATACATAATACTTTTCCAAAAAATCATCCTACAACAGTCCACAAGCTGTATATGCCCGCGATTTCGCGGGTGTGTTCTAGTAATCATTAAATTGAAGGGATGCAGAATAATTGCAGTATTTTTTTTATCAATTCAACATGCAATGTCCTCTAAATACATACAAAATAAGAAGATTATATGATAGAGCTATATATTTATTTATTTATTTGGTATATATATAATCTGAAGTTATATAGTCAACTCAGTATATATAAACCGCCAATCCAAGATGTTGCACAATGATAATCGTGATGTTTTTTGTCTTTGAGACGACCCATCAATTTTACCTGTAAACTGTAGGTGTCATTAGTAGGTGTCGAGAGATGTTGAAAAGGTTTACTGGTAGTAGTAGCAGTGGAAGTACTAGATTAAAATAGTATAATCGATATGATTGTGGTTTACTACATGACATGATGTAGGTACAGCGGCACAATAACTCTTGCAATCACTCCTTTGGGGTCAAAAAAGTTATTTTGTCAGGCAACATTTCTATGCATATCTTTTTCTGGTGTCGGTATCAAAATCCCACTGGTCATCCTAGTCGACCTCATTTACAGATCATATTCATTAAGCTGTTGTTTTGAAAAGGCTTGTAATACCGTATAGCGGGTTATTTTCGCGGGGTGTAAATTTTCGCTTATTTTCGCGGATAGAACAAAATCGCCAAAATAAATTCCGCCAATTTAAAAGTGTACATGCAAAGGTAATGCTAAAAATGTCGAATCCGCCAAAATAATAACCGCCAAAATTTTTCGTATACCTTATTCAATGAAAATCGCGAAATTTTACACCCGCGAAAATAACCCGCTATACGGTATTTGCCAATAGAATATCAAAAATAATAAACAATCAATATTTTGTAATTCATTTACTCTTCATTACTACTTGAACATCCAATGGAAAAAAAATAGCACTGAAACTAAAGTTTGTAAACATTTAAAAGGAAATATCTAAAATCAAGCAAAGAAAACAGCTACTCAGGTCGTGTGTGTCAATCGGGATTATTTATCATGGATAATCAATGTTCTGACCAACGACAAAACTTAAACTATGTGTATATTCATTTACATAAAAAAAACACGTTATAAATTGCATGCGTTCAAAACGCTTCTCTGTATTTTATTTCATCAGGAACGCTCAAAGCCGAATATTTTGAAAGCAGAGGGTGCATGAAAACAGACATATTTGAGAACTTATGATAAAAAAACATAAAAAGGTCAAACTACTTTAAGGTAAACTTTACCTGAGGGGACGGAAACTTTGGGTTTTTTTTCTTTAAAAATTTATAAACGACAATTTAGAAAGGATTGTTAAAAATTCATATCAGTACTGAAGTACTGCCTACTTAACTAATGATACCTTCGGATAGTAATAGTCTACCAACAGAGGTATATATCCAGTGTTGTAACAAATTTAAAAAGATAAAACACACAATAAATGTCATGCTCCCGAAGCACTTGTCTGGATTTACCTTACCAGGATCGCTCAACGTCGAATATTTTGAAAGCAAAGGATGTATGTAAACCGAAACATTTGAAGAGCTTACGGCCATAACAGCCTATAAAAATAGCAATACAATTGAGAAATGAAATAAGGAATGTGCAAAAGCGACAACAACACGAACATAGAGCAAACAACAGCCGAAGGCCACCAATGGGTCTTCAATGTAGCGAGAAATTCCCTCACTTGTAAGCTTCCTTCAGCTGACCCCTTAAAAAATATGTACACTAGTTCAGTGAAAATGAATGTCATACTCCACAATCCCTCCCGTTAGAATGGTTAGGGTTTAGTACAATACTATCAAAAAATATAGGAGAACAACATAAGCCGTGTCATGCCAACTGCTGTTTTTTTTTAAATAAATGTTTATAATTCCTATGCAAAGACTCTATAAGTTAATCAATATTTCAATATTAAAGCCAAAATATACAATATTTAATGACCTGACAGCAGTATCGTAACTAAATCCCTTCTCAAATCTGTTTAATGTTTTTGTAAGCTTTTGTGGTGAATACTGGGATGTTTGTGCGTTGTAAACAATATTACCATAAAAGATTGAATTTGAAATACCTGAACGTATCAGATGTCTGCATGTTGAGTTATATTAATGAATTATTGCCTTATACCGGTGATAAAATTAATTAAATTTATCTCAAGTCAAATTTGACTGAGGGAGTTGAAATCTTAGTTTATTTATGATTTCAGAATTTATAAACGGACAATTTTGAAAGATTGTAACAGTTATAAATCATATCAGTGCGGGAATACTGGCTACTTAGCAAATGATAAACTAGAGTACTGATAGTCTACCAAAAGAGGTATCGACACAGGGTTATAGGTTTTGTGCGTTCAAAGCGCTTACCATGACCGTTACTATGCAATGAGGAAAGACTCGCACGGTAAATGAGACATACTATCATTTTGTTTATAATGAACAAACAAATGTAGGTGTCATACATTATTCTGTTGAAATGAGAAATCGATTAGCGTTCTTATTTCGCAATAGATCTGAAGAATACAAAATTGTTGAAATATTTCCTCATTTATCTTCTAGATATTTATCCAAGTTGTTCATTTATTAATTTATCTGTCTTACTTAGAAGTTTTTTGATTCAAGATCATCAATACATTTATTTATTAATTTTCGTTTAACAGTTTGAAAACATGGGATTCCCATTTAACACAGGAAATATTTCTAAGGCAATGTTTCGTGTATATGTAAATCTGAAGTAGTAACCCTCAAAGTAGATAACCTGTGTCAATTTAACTTGACATCTAAAGCTTGTAGTTAGATGTCATTGAAGTAGAAGTTTGTCACAATGATTAATGACTTTAATTTCAATGCGATTTAATACAGATGTTATGACAGGGTAATGATATCCTAAGGATAATTTATTTGATACTTTGTACCTAGCTAGTTTAAGTGAACTATTATTTTTTTTAGATTTTTCTTTTAATTTCTTACAATTGCTGATGATACATTTTTATAATAGAGAGGGGGATATGAACGAAAGAGTGCAATTACCAACCGTTGACGAATGAATGGTTTGTAATTTACAATATTAACATGCCTAGCGAAAAAAGAAACATGTAATATAAACTATAAAACAAGTTTCAAAATCGTATGTACGTTATATTGAGTCATAGTCTTGTTGAATTGATGTTTTTCCTGCAGGACATATTTTGCATTATTCTTTAAATCATAGGAAACGAGCTTTTTGTAGTTTAAATGTTATCGAAATTATTAAACAAATACATGCATTTTTACTAAACGAAGTCCTTGAGTTATGATAGTCAAGTTTTTATAGTCATTATTCATTATGGATTATTGACAAATGATACCTCATTCAGTAATTGTTCATCGCAGGTTAATTAACTTTCGAGTGTGTTTGTTGAGCTTCACCGGGTCGTGAGAGTAAAAAACCGATCAAAAGAGAGCATGAAAAATAAGTAAATTGGTTTCGCCATGATAATTTTTTTATATGTGTCATGCGTTTCAATTTATAAATCAAACCTTTCCTTTACAGTTGTTAAATGGTTTATTAAATTTGATCTCTCAGAAACACAATTTATTTTGCCTTGTACGTTTGCCTTCATTCTTTCATTAAAATGTTCCTTTCAAACTTGCACTATGTGATGGCGTATGATCTAAGAAAAGCTATCGTCACTGCATATGAGAAAATATCGGCGAATTAATGCACGAGAAGATACATAGGTCAATAGTAGTAAGTTTATTGATTTTGAAAATATACTGAATGTTATAATACAAGAAAGTTAACGTCCACTTGTTAATAGTAAATTAACGATAGTCAAATAACAAAAATACCGAACTCTGTGAGGAAATTCAATACGAAAAGTCCTTACACAATTTGCAACATCAATATCTCAAACAAATTAAACGATAACGAAAAATAGTTGCTGTATTTTGGACTTAGTACAGGCATTTCATTATTCATAAAATGGTGAACTCATTCCCTTTTTTCAATGTGTGAGAATATCAAAAAAGACAAAACAGTAAAGTTTAAACATACATGACGCATGTTTAATTCTACGATGTCCATTTCAGTACACGCGAAAAAAAAATGATACCTTCTTACATTATGAGCGACTGAAGCGATGGAAAAGGGTTATTATTTCTAAATTGAACCAACGACTGGATTGTTAGAGACATGCATTATTTGTCAGTGTTTAACAAGATTAACCTACATGTACGTTGTCTTCTGACTCAATCTGAAGTTTAAAGAGATGTTGCGAAAATACAGAGATGCCAAATATTTGAATATGATAAGTTCATGAAAATGTAACCGGATTATTACATAACAACCAAATATCTAGCTTAATATCTAAGCTTCGCGGGGATCGGACCGAAAACCTATCAATTTAAATCCTTCGTCAACTTATAACATCCACAAAATCATAATCAAAGTTATATGTCAATACAAAACTCTGACTACCGGGATATTATCACCTCCTGAAACGTTGAGTGCCTCTAAAATGTAGCAAACAATATGTCATGTGTATTAAACCAAGATTTCACGATACATTTGAACGATGATCATTTATATATTCTTTGACTGATAGATGGGACAAAATTCAGACACCATGATCTCATTAGAAAACAACAAAAAACAGTTTAGGTAGCAATATCTACCAACGTTTAAATCGGGTTTTTTTAGTATATATAATGAATCTATTAAATAAATTAAAACAATTATCGGAAAAAAATCATAATACTCTGTGACTCGAGCAGAAATGTTGATGACATAATCAAAATTTATACAGTGCAGTTTTTTTCTTTTTGTAAAATTCATTACAAAAAACTAGTTTTGCATAATGGGCTATCATATTATAAATCTATTATATCTTATAATGCTTTGATACATTGAGTCAATACGTTATTCATTTGCATTATCTTCCCTTTAATCTACATTCTAAAGTTTTACTTATTTTTGAAGCATTTGTGAGCAACCTGTACCTCTACTGGTGTTATAGCTCCTCAACGTTTGTGTAAATTTACACAATACATTCCTGTCTTAAAAAAAAGGATTAATGTAAATTTAAAAAAAAGGGCTTGGAGACAAGAAATTTGTTTGGTTCGTTTGCTTTTTTTTCTCCTCACTTACAGTCCTTGGATGATGTAAACTTCCAACTAACACCATACACCATTACACCATACACTTTACACCTTTGCACCAAACACCTTACACATTACACCATACACTATTTCTATTCTATCTACACGATCCTAAATTACCCGTAATGCAATTACATTTCAAATATTAAGGCTATTTTTATCATTTATGTTTACAATTCGAAAACATAAAAAAAAGAACTTCATTTTCAACCAATGAAATGTCGTACACCATCGTTCACTCCATTCCCGATCGCACGTTACACCGTCACACCATTCCTCAAACACCATTACAGCATTACACCATTCCCCTTACACCATACACCATACACCATACACCTAACACCATTTCACCATATGCCATCACCATTGCACCATATGCCATACACCATTACACCATACACGGTTTTTTTTGGGACGTTTACACCATTCAAGGGCTGTATTCTTAAAAACAACAAATAGTCTCGATGTTAAGATTCACTGAAATATCAACTAGAAGCATACATCAAAACATTAAACCGGCCTTGTATACTTTATCATAGAGTTGATTTTTTTTTATAATTTCAAAACTATAATTGGTTGCATTTTATTTTAAATGCTACGCGCTGATCTATGATAGTTTAAAACGTTGTATGTTGCTGCATTGTTAGCAAGACTATACTTAGATGTAGATTTATGTACTTTTAAATGCGCTGAAATAAATATTTTAATTAATTGAGTCCATGAACATGTATTGTTTATTATTTGTTGGTAGTTAATTGTGTTGACTCTGTTGAACGTTTATATTCCAGCACGAATGCAATCAAGACAATTAAAGAGACATGATAGTATCCGTGTGTATTACCGCATTTCTGAAAATTAGCCATGATGATCACCTCGAATTTCCCATTTTCAATTATATATTGCGCATTTAAGCAGATACATTCTTATGAAGATTTCTGCAATGCTGCGAGACAATGTTTTCTGTCCATGACTATTTAGATCGTTGGTTTTCCTGTTTTTATACTCATCATGTTGGAACCTTTAAAGCTCATGTTCGATGTGAAACAAGGCTCCATATTAAAGGCCGTATTTTTACATGTAATTGTTTATATTTTTTTCAAATTGTGACAATGAAAGTGACAGTGGCATTGATTCAACATTTTCTTAACCCTATATATTTATTTTGATCTGCTTATTTCCAAAATAACAGTGGGTTTATAACTGTACAATTTTTTTAATTCGTGAATCAATCTCTTGACTGACATGACCGAGAACTAAAACATATAATATTTACCTCAAACTGAAGTTGCTTATATCAACGGCAGCAACATTTATAGTTTTTGCTCTTCATAAAACGTTTTTAAAAGAGACAGTTCAAAAAAAAACTTTCCATACATGACAAAATATGTTTCTTCAATTATAGATATTCTAACAACTTTATAATGCATATACATTTGTGATAAACTTGAAAATATATCATCTTTAAATTTTCCAATTAGGGGTGGTTTGGTGAGGGTTAACATATGATCGCCAACAAGGCGTGAACACGGCGTAAATATTTGATAGCCAACAAGCCGTACACACGGCGTAAATATATGATCCATAACAAGGGTTGCACACGGCGTGAACAGATGATCGCCAACAAGGCGTGCACACGTCGTCAACATGTAAGGTCAACAAAGCAGTCTACGTCAAATGTATCTAAAGCATAACTTAATTCTTTTAACAAAAGTAGTTAAAAAAAAGGCAACGAAAAGATATGCCATTGATATCAAAACCGAAGATTTTAGGTTATTTTTGCCAATCATAAAACTCTTTCAATCTTTGCAATATTTGGTAATCAAACTTTACTTAAAATCAATTAAGAACAGAAACCCTCACTGTGAACTTATCTACTTGTTAAACGATATTTAACAGTTGCAAGTAAAAGAGTGTACATGTCCTGTAACACTGTACCTCATTTCAATACTGGTTTATAAACATCAAAATAAATGTTTGAAATCACATACAAAACAAAAGTCGGGCGTTTTCTCTTTGCATTGAATACACAAGTAACATTTTTTTAATGGAATGATATTGAAATTATTTTTGTTTTCAAACATCATCTGTCTTTGATTTACGTATATAAATACGAGTTCATGTCATTACAAATTCTGAAAATTTGATATCAATAACTTTCAAAAATTGTATTTCAACTTGTACTTATTTAACGAAGAATTGTGTTATTATGTTGACGGTGTTAAAAAAACCAAAAAAGGTAAATTTTCAATTTAGAAATATTTATTTTTAGAATCTATCTAGAGAGAAATATTTGTGTATCAGAATGTTCAAATACGTAATTAAACATTGTTAATACTTGGTTAAATTTTATCTGAACTACAAAATATTACAAATAAGTCGAAAACAATCAGCGTAAATAAAGACAATCGTAGTATACCTGCATTCATAAATCGATTTAGAGAAATAAAATCCTGGCTACAGATTAAAACCGAGGGAAACAAATCAACTTTCTTATAAGAGGAAAATAAGGAACACTGAAGTACAAAAAATCTGGTAACAAAATAATTTCAGATTGATAATAAATAGAGAAATTTGGTGATCTGGAATCCTTCGATCTAGCTTTTAAAACCTAAACAAATCATGATTGTCCGTTATACTGTACGGCTGTGTCAAAACGCAGTCGCGTTCAGTCGGTCAATGGGGACCGTTAATCCAATAGATGACTTTTAAAAAGGATTCAGCTACTTTTACTGTTTGTTGTTTTTAAATTAATGAATCCGTGTATGACTTTTTTTCGAAATGTTTCAGAGGCAAAATTTCGGAAGGATGATTAAATTGCCATGTTGCCATCTCGGTCTATCTGTATTTTTAGTGAATAGATAAAGGGCAATGTTTTGACTATTTATGAAAAATGCAAGTTCACATACAACAAGAAACAGCGAATAGATAAATTTGATATCCTGGGTAAAATGGATCTTCTATTTTAGTTATTTACATTAAAACATTGAAGATGCCTTCAATTATACACTGATAAGACTTGGTACCTTTTATTGCAAACTAATATGTTCATAATATTTCAAAAAATCGTTCAGGATTTCAAGGCCATCTTAATTTTACTTGCATAACCTCATGCATGTGGGTTTTTTCTTCTTTTTTTTGTTATCAAAGAAGGCCAAGGTAACATCACTTGCTATACTTTAACATTGACAAGTCCTCAGATTAGCCTTGAACTAATTTTACACTACTGCTCTGAGAAGCAAATAAATGCAAATTACATACACAAATAGAACAATTTAAGGAAATGTGTTTGGGTAACGATAATAATTTTAAAGATAGTAAATATATATATATATATATATAAGCTGGTAAACAGTGTCAGTTTTTTAAGTATTGCATGCAATACCAATGATTATAAATTTAAACCCAAAATTGCTCTTCAACCTCGTATCTTTTTTTGTCAATACACTATTTTGAATGACTGGTCAGCATTTCGTCTAGACATTTTGTGTACACAAGTTGACGCCTGGTATATACCATGAGCTTATTTTCAACCCTTTTTCTATTTTTCGTATTATTACTCATGTTTCAAAATTTATATGTTACGAGCAAATGAAAAAAATAGTATGTAACAATGTTTCAATAGTACCAGCATATATAGAGAATAAGTTTCCCTGAGGGTAGACTACTATATTGTCGTTATCAGGCAGCAATAACTGCTTACCGTCTTGCGTACTGTTCATTTTTAGATATACTCAAATGTTTCGTAGGCTAATGGTCATCCTCAATCTTTTTCCTTTTCTTTTCCATCGATATAGGCGAGGGTGGATTGACCATTTGTATCTTTTTTTCATCTTATTATTTTCATTTAGCCTGTTATTGATATTTATACAAATGTATGCATAAGTTTATTTCTTATCTTCTTTTGTCTTGGTTAAGGGGGGGTATAAAACTATATATGACGGCTTTTGGCTGATAATTTGAATATTATTTTCATTCCAGCAGTTTACCAACAATATCCATCAATCTGTTTAATTTATTAATTAAACTTTCTATATCGGCGGAATTGTTTTTGGACCACTTTTCATTTAGTTATGCAGCAATTATTTAATTTCTTAAACAAGTACCATTCATACGAAGTGGGAATAATATATCTTGTCGGAATCACCTGATTGTTAAAATCCTTTCAGTGATGGCTGTGTATTTTGCGAAAATCGCATATAGACATTCTATCTCTTCACTTACTCACTTCCAATTTGAGATTTTTCAAATTGACTTGGTAATATAAAGTTTTTAAGAGAAAAGTAAACTTGAATCAGAATGTAAACTTGGAATATACTTCTGTATTTGAGGGGATTTTGATTTATTATTTCAGCGTTTTGTTCATGTATTCTTGGCTTGTTGTTACTGACTGTGTGAATGAAACAGTTGACAAAAACTATTATCGATGTGGTCATAATTATTAATTGCATATAAACAAAACTTTTTTTTTATATTGATTGATTTTCTATCCCGGGAATTAAATACCTTAATAACCTATATGTTACAGAACCTATCGAAATTCGTACTTTATTTGGTCTTTTTAACTTTTTGTTGTAGTTGACCATCTCTGATTCCTTTGATAACTCTTCGATCATTGTCTTTAGTTGTACATGTATTTCAATGAGGATAAATGTTTAATTGTTATTATTAAATCATTTTGACGTTGTTTTTTAAGCGGAATTGAAGGCAGTTTCAATGACAGACTTCACAAATAATAGTTAAAATTTGGATCATAACAATTCGTGAACTACAGCTGATTTTTGCTGAAAATTACTCTGTTTATGTTATGTAAGGTACAATGAGGTATTTCGATTAGATGTTTCGTTTGAAAACTGCATTACTTTTCTTATATAATATGTCATTTCAAATGAAATGTACCTAAACGAATATGGTCTAGTTTTTGAAAATCAATAATGAAACAAGCTTACACTGCATGTATGAAATCAATTTTCTGAAAGCGTACGAAAAAGATAAAACTAAGGTCATTTACAACATTTTGATAATAGCATTAAAGGATTGGTTAACTATTTTAGTTTCAATTTTGAAGTTTGGTGAAAATACCGGTTAGACATTTACAATTTGTTTAAAATTCTAAAGTTCAGGTTTAATTTTTTTTTCTCTGTTTGCTTGTTGGAAATTGTATTATTAATTCACATCAAATGTTATACATTTTCAAAAGTATGACAAGGGGGACAACACAATTTGACCTTTCAATAAATAACAGTCGTTCTAAAAATAATTATTAGTGAAGCAAGCTCAATTTTTAAAAGTATTCTGAGTGATTAAGTTACACTGGCAGATATTCGTCTTTTACAATAAGTACCAATATTTCGTATAAGAAACGTCCTTAACTTTATTGTAATAAAAGTAAATAGAAAATGTTCTCGTTTATGAAGATGGTTTAAAATTAGTTTTCAAAATGAGTCCATTGTGCTCAATACAATTAACAAATCACTGATCAAACAAGTCATAATAATGTACTATTGACTCTTTAATATACAAAACGCACGCCTGGCGTTCCAAATTAATAGGAATAGTATCGTATTGTTACTGTTACTGTAAAGATGCTCAATGTGTTCTTTATGTCACTCTATATGCTGATTGTCTTAATATAAAATTTTAATCCTGGTATCTATGATGCGTTTATTTACAACCACTGGGTCGATGCCACTGCTGGTGCAGATTTATTTCATCGAGGGTATTACATGTACCAGCCCAGTAGTAGCACTTCTGTTTTGACATGAGTTATCATTGATATGTTTATAATAATAAATTAACTGTTCACGAAACTGAATTTTTGAAATACTAAGGCATACTAAGAAATACCTCAGGAATAGATGACCTAAGCTGTAATTGTCAAAACTTTTAGGAATTTTTGGTCTTCAATGATCTTCAACTTCCTACTCTATTCGGCCTTTTAAACATCAATGTATACTTGTGATTGTTTATTGCTTTTTCTTATTATTTTGTTTGACGTAGTTTAAATGTATATGTCAATTCCCCCTCGGTAGATTGTTGCCTTAAAGGAACATAAAACTTTAAGTGATACAAAATTGATGCTGATGCTTTTTATAACTATATGACTAGTTTTTATTATAAAACTTCTTCACATATATTTTTTTTCTAAGACAAATCTTTAATTTGTCCAAACTAAGAAGATATTTACAATTTGAACTATTAGCTTGCCGTACATTAAATCGCCGAAATGTTTTCCGAATGCCATGATATATATACTTCTGTGTGGATTGTTTACTAAGGTGACAATCGATAAATTCTGTTTTATAACACGACAAATAATTATCTATAATATTTTCAAATCAAAACAGACCGATTTAAATATGTTGTGCCCAAAATAAGAAGATATTTACTATTTTGAACTATTGGCTTCCAAAACAATAAATAAATGAAATGTTTTCCATAGGCAGCGACTTCAGCATGATCTTTCTTGTAAATACCAGTTATCGCAATACGCGTACATGTTAAACACATGGCCACCTAAATATCTATGCTTCTTTGTTGATTGTTTACTAAGATGACAATCGATTAAATATGTTTCAAAACAATACAGTTAATTAACTGCAATATTTTCACATCAAAACAGACCGAGTTAATCATGTTTTTATGACGATTATACGATACGGATGCACAATAAATGATGACATCATGCACAGAAAACTAAGTTTATGATATACGCATGCATTGATTCAATAACTTGATTAACATTTATTTCAGCAGCACTCGTTTTAATATGACTTTAAGACATAAAATCAAGAAATTGATGACTATGTGGAAAGAAGAGAACGTTATATATTTACGGTGGATTAGCCTTCATAGGAAACGCTCAAATCAAACTAATTAAAGTTGATCATGTGTATACAGATTATTACATTGAGACAAATGGATTATCGGATTTAACCAATCGAGATAGTTAAATTATCAATTTTAAAGTCCGAGCCGCGGCGAGGACTTTAAAATTAAAATTTATAATTCAACTATCGAGATAGGATAATCCCGATAATCCACGCGTTACTATGTACTAATCTGTTTCTTAAATAATTAAAAGATAAGTTTTCTTTATATCTACAACAAAATACCCTCTGAGTGCCTTCCACTTTTTACGAAGTGTCATTAACACCTGTAAGATTATTTTTATTATTTTAGGGAGCTGAGAAAGGTTATGACCCTTTGACCCTGCCAATCATCTACTGAGATCACTGGCAACCACACGTTGTTTTATTTTTTATACAATGGGTTCGGAAAGGGTTATATTTCCATAGAATTAGAGAAAGATATTTAAACAATGAGGACCTATATGGCCTTAAGGTACATAAACCTGTCCATCGACCATCTACTTTATCAGATTGTTTTGACAAATCAACCGCTTTACACGATTGTCTTAACTAATCAACTGCTTAACGAACAAATCAAAGACTTTAACCTCAATTAAGGCTCTTCAACTTTGTACTTGTTTGACTTAATAAACATTTTGATATGAGCGTCACTGATGAGTTTTGTGTAGTCGAAACACGCGTCTGGCGTACTAAATTATAATCCTGGTACCTTTGATAACTATTATCAAACCTATAAAAAAAACATATCAACGGCATTCTCGGATTGCGTAATCAAATCAACGACTATTTTATGGTTCTTGCTTTACGACCATTATTAAATTTAACATAGATTATGTTATGAACTATTGCATTGCTATTTTTTTAAACAAAACCAAAATATTTTGTTATGCTTTAATCCTCAGACATCAGTTTGTTTGGCAAGCCCCCAAAAAAATAATGCAATATACCACATCGAGATCGTTCTCTTTTGTTGTAACGGAAAAGGCTGTCTACATGTTTATTTTATCAAAAATTACAAAATGAAAAAAATTACAAAATGAAATAAAATGATAGCCGATAAAAAGCTCCCTTTCAACACTCAGAAATGCTATGAGGCAACATGATGTATACGAAATCTATAATAATCAAAAATAGTACAAACATATTGTGTAATTAGCTATTTTATCATAACTGCTATCTGTACTTTTCACTACGCATTTACTTTAAACTTTAAAAGATTTGACAAACTTTTCTGAAAACTAATAACGAAAGTTAAATCAGGTACTGCACCCTTTCTAATCATATGTCTTAGATAAAACCAAGTATAAATATGTGAAAATGACCTGTTAAATCAATTAATTAACTTTTTTCCATTTGCATGTAAGTAGTCCATTTAACTATTTAATCAGAATTTTATGTTGCCGGTCCTTTGTCAAACTTGTTTTTCTTGTGTGCACTTTTACTATGATTAGGTGTTGCTGTACTGTTTTTATTTTTTAACGTTTTCGCATTTCATACTATATAGGGCGAACATACGAAAATTCGAAGTTGAAAACGCGAAATACTTTTCATTCCGATTCCGGGTTTTCGACGTCGCCTTTTTACGTTTTCGAATTTCCTTCATCGCGTTTATGACTTTTTTTTTCGCATTTTGCAATATCATTTGTTTAGCTAATTTCACATTTCACATACTATCGAATACATGTATTGTTCATTGTTTATTTCATATGTTTTTCAATATTTGATTAAACGTTTTAGTATGTAATAAATCAAATACGAGAATTTGCATCAATCAGTTTAAACATAAAAAAAGTCTGAAATTAACAATATGAAGCTAGTAGGCGTTTTTTTTTAAATACACGGTAAGTAATGGTAGTCTTTTGTTAAACAACACGAATTTGAGGGGGAAATTCTGAATTGTTTTATCGTTCTTGACAACAAAAGAAGAAATTGATGATGGAGATTGAATCTAAATGTAGAAAATACATTAAAAGCTAGAGTCGTTATTGTTAGCATTTGTTTTTGTATACATGTATATACCGGTGGCAGTAGGTTCCTTATGTTGAAGACTTGATCTTTTTGATAGACCGAAAGACTTAAAGCCACATTTTAAGATAGTCGGATAGACGATTCCTATACACAGTGTGCTAATGATCATTATGTATTACGATATATATGGGAGCAGTCAATTCCATACAGGGTGAGAGCTCCGCTGACTTCATATATATCATATAAGGTCTCTATCACACCTAGTACATGTTGTAACTAATATTATCAAAAATAAAGGTATGTGATAATGGGAAGCTACGAATGATTTATTTCAGGACTGGAGTAACCGCCTCTTTTAATCTTTAGTATTTAATGTAAAACTACGTTTCAGTTTAAGACAAAGTAGTTGTATACTTTGGATTGAAAGGAATACTTAACAGTTATTTAGTACGTATTACTTAACACGGTATTGAAATCAAGATATGTTTTACATGTATTACTAATATGTCGGATAATTGGTTGGGATTGTTTGTTTTGTTTCATCTTAATCAAATAAATAAAAATGAGTTCATATAATTCCATTGCAGTGTACATTGTAAGAAGATATAGTTTATATATCGAAAAAAGTTCGCAACCTTCTATTCATATCTTTATATTTTTATCAAAATGTCTGATTATAGGTTGTGGTTGATTTTTATTTGTCATTTCACTTTAACTACATTTTGTACATTTTTGGTAAAAAATATAGTTCATACAACATCTTGAACAGAAGTTCGAAACCTTCCACTAAGTCGTGTGTGTTATGTAAATTGCAACTAAAATTCCCATACAAGGAATTAACAATAATGTTTATTCAAAACACTTATCCTCTTTAAATATGTTCAGGCATGTTTTGCTTAATGGATAATTCCAGCCTAAAATCATGATTTAAGGGGTCTTTTTCTTTATGTTTTGTACCTACTCATATTTCAGATCCATGTATGCGGGTTCGATAACTTTATGTTGCTCGTGAACAAAGGGAAGCAGCTATTTCGTAATGTTTCTCGATAAGCTTTCTATTGTTTATAACGAAGTTTAATGTTCACATGTCTAATCTCGAACAGTACAAGTAAATATCAAAAAAGTAAAATCACAAAAATACCCCACTCCGAGGATAATTCAAAACAGATAGTCCGAAATCAAATGGGAAAATCAAAAACTCAAACTCATCAAGCGAATTGATATATGTTAAGATTCACAACTATAATATCCTACTAACTGTAGTGCATACAATTTGTTACGTCAAACTACTACTAAACTTAGTTTCTCATAATATCGTGTTTTAAACATCTAGCTGTTTTTAGTTTATACTAAACATTGCTTTATGGACTTGGAGTATTTTGATGAAGTTATCAATGTTCTTGCAACTCTACTGCGCGACTCATGTACCGTATAGACTGCCGCCATAAACGATATGAAAGATCAGTCAACTAATGAAGTGTTAACCATAAAACTCTTTCGTGAAATTCACCGCGAATAGATTTCTTAAAATTGACGCTTTTTGATTTCGCTAGGAAAGAAGCATCATGCAAGATATACAATAACATTCTTAACAAAATCAATAAATAAAGAATATTTTTTTATACCATCTAAGGTGAGCATAATGGCATTGCGTCAAAATAGACATAAGCATGCACTTATGAATAAAATATCTGTTCATTTTTCAATATCATTAAAAAAATATCAATCCTTGAAACCATCTTTCTGTATATCAAATGTAAGTATAAACATTTGGTGAAGAGTTGTCTCATTGGCACTCACACCACATCTTCTTATATTTATGTACATTTGTGTACCTCTTTTAATATCTCCTAGTATGTAAAGTAGTTGCTAAAGATGCATTTTGAGGCTGCGAGATGTGTTATTTTAAATTAATGTAAGAAGCAAATGACAAGTTACCATTCAAAGTTAAAATACTGCTTAATACTTTTTTTAACTGTATTTTCTTAAGATTTAACATGTTTAATATCATTTCTTGAACAGTTTAGAAATGCATAAATTAACTAAACCCTTAAATTGTACATGTAAAAGAATAAATAAATAAGTAAATTTGTCAACATTTTACTAATTTGATCGAAAGCAATTGGTGATATAAACTAAGAAATCCAAATTTAAAAAATAAAATATATCATAAACATGTCTATAAAGCTAAGTAGCAAACTTTTAGTGGAACCGGTAAAATTAGTTATCAAAGGTACCAGGGTTATAATTTAGTACGCCAGACGCGCGTTTCGTCTACATAAGACTCACTAGTGACGCTCATATAAAAAAAACTTCACTTATCATAAACTTATCACTCTCCCCATAAAATCCTCCTCTTTATAATATTAAAATAACGAGGTCCAATTTGTCAGCCGTCATGGGGTGAAAAAGACAAATCAAAGAATTCAACGTTATATGTAGCTATAAATATAGGGCAATGGTGTTGATTAAAAATTACACCACTCCAGACCCTTTTGTTTTCCAAGTTCCGAGTCGAATCCGATACCGATACCAATAGTATTTTTACATGTTACCTATACCTTATCTGTACATTCCTTATCTGACAGGCGCACCACCAAAGAGTGCTTATACACGGGTCATAATCACAGGGAAGAGATTACTAAATTCTATCATTGCCACATTGTTTCCTATTGTGGTATGTTAAATAGTATGACTTTAAAGATGACAATACGGATACTAAAAATCTAGACTTAAATAAGGCGTAATTTTTCCCGGCATGGCACAAAACAGAAAAATAAAGAATTCAATTTTATCTATAACTAAAATTGGATAATGCTGTTGATAAAACAATTACTCTATTCCAAGCCCTATTGATTTTCAAATAATTATTTAATATCACCACTACTTGATAAATTCCAGGTCGACGGTTTCACAGCGAAAGATTTTTGAAGTATAGACAACTGTGCATCTTATAATCAGCATGACTTTATCAGATGACAATATCAATACTAAATATCCAGACTGAAATAAGGCTGACATAGTTCTATACATGTACGTTAATTCAGTAACAGGACCAGCGATTTCACGGGTGTGTTCTAGTGTTTTAAATTTTTTAAAAGCAATTACATTGAATTTACCTAAGACTTCCTTAAATTTAAAATCAACTTTCATTAGAGCATGTTATTCTGGGTGATGTGTAAATTGTTATATATCCTTCACTCATCAATTCATATTTACCGATTGATCGTTGGGTATCATTTTCGAGTAATTAAAGTTCAAAGTAAACTAAACAGAATGCTCTGTTGAATTTAAATTATTTCGGTTTCAATTCACCTGGTGTAAATAATAAGTGAGCTCTCCTCATCACTTGGCGTCCGTCGTCCGTCGTCGTTAATTTGTTTACATTTTCAACTTTTTGTAGAAGACCACTGAATGAAATGACACCAAACATTACATTCTTTATGAGGTGTTGACTAAGTGTTGTTACTTTGTAGCGGGAGGCTCCGTTTAACATAGGACCCTATGGGAAATACATACTTCTTTCAGAGAAACACTTAATATAATTTAATAAATAATGAATGTTCCTTACGTGGTGCTGACCAAGTGTTGTAACTCTGTAGGCGATCAATCTTTTTAAATAGCCGCATGCAGGGATTTAGTTCAACATACGACCTTAAAGGATATTCATACAAATGTCTTCTTAAAGGACATTTTCTTCAAAAGTCATACAAAAAGAAACACTGAATGTAATGGTGCCAAAAAACGTATACATGCGCTGAGCAAGTGTTGTTACTTTATAGCAAATCCATCCACCAAGATGGCTGCCAACGGAGTACATAATTTAACAAAGGCCGCTATCAGAAATATTATTTTTAGTACTTAAAAATGTCTTCATCTAGAAGACCGCTCAATGGATTGAAACCAAACATGAAATTAATGAGGGGGGGGGGTGGGGGGGGGGGGGGGGGGGTAATGTGTTGATCAAGTGTTGTTACTTTGTAGCTTTTATGCCAACACAGATGGCTGCACGCAGGTTGATGAGTTTAACATAAGACTGTATGAATAATACAAACACATGTTGTCTTCTGAAGGAGCGCTGGTTGGATTCAAACCAAACATGACATAAATGTAACTCGTGAGATGCTGATGAAAAGGTGCTTCTTTGTTGCCGATTTAATGTTTAAGATTGCCTCCTGGAATTTCGATTAAATTACTGGGGGCCAATATGAAATTAAATTAAGCCTTAATCGTCATTATTTTACCTGTATTATTTTTTTTATCTATTTTACACGATTTTCAAAACCAAAGTAGAATCAAGTGAGCAACACATACTCTTGAAAGCCTCTAGATATTAGTCCTTGTTACGACAACCTTATAAAAAAGAAGATGTGGTATGATTGCCAATGAGACAACTATCCACAAAAGACCAAAATGACACAAACATTAACAACAAGTGAAACTGCGAGCTACTGCTCACTGATGATACCCCGGCCGCAAGTGGATAATATTAATAGTGTAAAAATATGCAAGTGTTCGGTAAACAGGAAGTTGTCGAGTGATGAATCTCACGGTTTAGCTGACTTATATAAATCCTGAAACCAAATTTCCTTGTATTGTAGTTCCTGAGAAAAATGCGACGAAAAGTATTCATGGGACGGACGGACTGACTGACGGACTGACGGAAGGACAGACAGAGGTAAAACAGTATACCCCCTTTTTTAAAGAGGGGGTATAATTATAGGTCACCGTACGGCCTTCAACAATGAGCATAGCCCATACCGCATATAGTCAGCTATAAAACCACTAATTGTATTTTTAATTGGTTGTACTGTCGTCGTATAATAAAAGATATCACTGGCCAATTGGTTGAAAAAGGTAATGTTATAATGAGTGTGTCCTATATTTACCAACATATATGAAGTGGTAAAAATTTTGACTCCCAGAATACATTATTATGGAGATGAAAAATTTAATGACTTAAATATAAGCTATAAAAAGTCAGAAAAGCAAAAAAAAGATTCACCCTTTTTAAACTTCACGTCTCGCACTTTACAGAATCTGTGTTTTTTTTCTTTTGGTTTGGCTGTCCCTCTGGTATCTTTCGACCCTCTTTTATAATTATTTGTTCAAATTTCTTTAATGTAGAATTTAGTTGCCAGTCATATGTTCGCAATACAAATGACTTATTGATTAAAAAGGGCCAATTTCCCTTGTTCTTGTATTTAGTCCATGTACAAGGTGATTCATAGTTTTTAACCATGTTACGTATTACCATATCATGAAAAAATATCAGATAAACCCAAAGTCTTGTTGCGTGGTTGTTTGTTTTGTTTTACAGACTGTGGTTTATCTTTATATTAGTTTTGTTAGACTGAGTTGTCTTTATGTCTTCGGCTGATGATTTGTGATTCAATTTGTCTCTTTTATATGATATGAGGCACCTTGTCTTGTGTCGTCGTTTTGTAATTCATACGTTGCTGAGTTTAGTGTTTCTTCTCCATGAAGTGTGACTTGACCTTTTATGAGTCTTTTGCAGTCTTATAATGGATATGAGTTGGGAACTGATTACATCACACATCGATTCTTCAAAGAAAAGTAAAACCAATTTGATAAAATCTTCTTTAAAGTAGAAACTTGTCATATTAAAAAAGAAATAGACTTTAAGCAACCCACGTTTTCTTCTAACACTTAGAGTGGTTAACATCATGATTATGTAAGATATTGTTTTATTTAGAACACGCTCTTTCGAAATCTGAGTAAAACTATTAATTTATCATGTTGTGTATACATGTATGCATTGAAACCCTAATTTCGGTTTTATCAATAGATGAGTCCAGATCGAATGCAATGACAACCTCTAACCAACGCCAAACAAATTGTCAGAAAGGTCAACCAATTCTGTTGGGTATGTTTCGATATCCGTCTTGTACCTTCTGATATTGCATTTGTTTTACCCATTATAGTGTGTTTTGTCAATTATACGGTATAAACTTTAAGGCTTCAGATGTCTCCTGTAGTCGATTTCTTTGCATTTAAGTTAAGGTAATTTTTCGATTTGATTAGCTGTTGACGTTTCGGCCGTGAATATGTCTTGCAAATGACGTTCTGTAACCAAATCCTATTGACGTGGCGTTGTCATTTCATATTGATCTGATCATTGATAGTCATTAACAAATCCCGTCTTCTTGTGTCGTTGTTGGAAGACCAGTTAGACTAGTTTTGACGAAGAATTGTCTTATTGCAACACGTTCATGTTTTCCTGCTTGATATATTTCGTATGGCCTGATTTTCGTTACCCAGTCTTGGCAATATGAAGATATGCAGCATATTTTAATTTTTTAAGTGTGGGTTTGGATGGATAGAATTGTTTCACGAAGGGAAAAAACTTAGAAAAATCATTTAAAAGTTTTAAATTTCGCTTTTCGAAATTCCTACGACTTTATAATCTGGTATGTTTAATAACCATGGAGAAGTCATATATTAAAGTTTTCTAGACAGAAAGAAGTATGATAAGCATGAATGGTATTTTTTTTAGCATAAATCATGATTGTTTGAAAAAAAATCAATATATAACTTGACGTCACGAAAAGTATTGCCAATAATGTTGAAAGTAGGAAAAACACTGTCAATTCTAGAAATGAACGTTCATGAGATATATTTTTATTTTGATGAACCACCTTTCGGATTTTGTAAAGATAATCACAAACATTTTCGGTGTTTATATTTTTATATTTTTTGTTAGTAAAATTAGTGTCAGTTATGTTTTTGTTAAGCGCCATTGTATACTTAATCGTAAATATAAATGCGTTTAATATCAAATCCTTTTTTTACAATATAATTATTTACGATTCCTGATATCTGACTATTGGCACCAATGAATAATAAACAGCTGCGTTATGAGCGCATGATACGCCCGTCGTCTTGTGAAAAACACATAATAATGTCTCTGAAATAACATGGGGTTGTACAGGAAGTCTATCATGCTAAGTATATGCTGACTCATTTCTCATTCCTGCTCAATAGAAAGTATATATAAGAGGCAGATCGTCAGATTAAAATAAATAAAAAGGGTGTGAAGTTTTATGCAATAATCATAAATTGTTTTTGAGATGCCGTTACGACGCAACATGTGACCCCCCCCCCCCAAATCCCCCCAATTCCCCCTCCCTCAACCTCTTTGCTGTTTTAATTACAAGGTCCCGTAACTCAAAAGGTTTAAATCACATTTTCACAAAAAAAATGAACAGATTCTTCGACCATCACAAGAAAATCCTATGTTAAGATTCGTGAAATTTTGATCAGTTGTTCTCAAGTAACGTTGCGACATGTTTACGACGGATAGACAGACGGACGGACAGACAGACAAACGGACGGACGTCCGCCGGACAATTGTATAGCATAATACGTCTCGTAAAAAAATTATGGGCGTATAAATATTAAAGAAATGCGGAGCTGTTCACCTATTTATTTATTAATTTCTTGAATTGTAGGTCATGTGTTTACTTTCAAATTTATCTATCTTATCTAGGAAGTCATCTAAAGTCAATATCTTACTACAAACAATGTGACAACATGGAATTAGTAAAACTATCATCTATTTATATTAAAAATTTTAATGAATGTTTATCAGATGAAGGTATTATCAAAACTGATAACCTCTATCAATGATTATTTGACACCATAAACTTCCGTTTATACCGTTTCCACTATATGACGGAATGTGTAATATGACCCACCTTGAATAAGTACAATATCGCAAAATACTGCCTCCAAGAAAACCAATATTTTTTTCTACTGTGGCATAAAAGAAATTTCAAAGCTTTTACGCAAATAAGTATAAATCGTCTGGACTTATTTTAAAAATAACATTTAATTTACATGCATGTCTCATAAGAACCCGTTGCGGATGCAATCGACTCCAATCTTAATTGACTAGGATTGTCAGTTTTCCTTTCGAAAGTGGTGGATTCCTCCGGGACTCCGGTTTCCTCCACCTATAAAAACTGACCGCCACGAACTAGCCTAAATTCGGTGCTTACAAGTGGTGTTAAAAATGATAATATTCAGTTGTACGACATTCCATAAGGACATTTATTTCGCAGTAAAATGAGAAATAAGATCATGATAGCACGTGCAATGATTATATAGGCGTCAGTTGATTGTGTGCAATTTTTAGTAGCGCTTCATACGAGTTGTCACAGTGCTTCGTTCAACTTTTTGAAACATTAAAAGAATTACAAAAGAGTCATTCAATTATCAAGTTAAACACATAAATCTGCAAACAATATTGTGGATGCTAGAAAAACATAGAGTTTGAGATTCGATATGCCAAATGCGACGTGATTATGGTATCAAAGCGACATCACAAGTTTCGCTTCTGCACTTAAATGTCCAAATAATATCAACATGTTCAAGTTGAAATTAAAAATGTACTGTATATTAAAAGCATAACGGTTTTTCAAATTTCCCACTTTAACCTGGTTATTTCATATGTGAAAACGAAATAGAATTATTATTTGAGGACTATTAGGTATTCCAAGATTCATGTTTTTCTTCTTAATAAGAATGAAGTATTTCTTTTAAATCTGTTAAAGATGTTAGGGTGGAGAATGTTTGTTCGACTGATTGATATTAAGCTAATCACACCATGAATGATAAATTTGGTTATTTTATCAGCTCTGTTTGGAATATTAGCACATTGTTATCTCATTAAGAAGCCTATTACGTTACTGGGTATTTGAATACAAACATATTTCCACTTACAAGACAAACACCCCACCTATCCTGACTCGTTTATCTATTATTTGAATAACTTTTCAGTTTTGATGGATGAGAGATTAATAAGTACAAATGCAAAAGCCCAGACAGAAAGTACATTAATCTTGCAATGATAAAAACGGAAAATCGGAAAATTTGATATTTTGTTAGAAAAACTTTCGTAATTTTAATATAATTTAGTTATAAAATAATTATTATTAGTTCTAGTTGCTGTTCCAGATTAACCTTTAAATACACGTTGTAATTCCCTTTTTCGTTCCTCGGTTTTACATTAACATGTTCAAAGACTACGCTAGTAATTTGTTATTGCATTTCTATTATGCAGTGTTATTATGCACGCAACAGAAAAATGTGTTCCAACTTTTATATTGACGGTTATATCTGTTATTTAAAAAGCAAAATTTTCCAAGGAACTACATGTACTTTGTGTAAGGATCAACATAATAGTTTATTGCCGGATGGACTTCGCAACAATGTAGTCGGTGCCATATTGTTTTACCCTTGTCCGTCATTCGGTCATTCTGTTATTCGATCATTCCGTCATCTTTTTTTACGCAATTTTTTTTCTATTTTTTTTTGGTATGTGAATTTACCATGATGAGTTACGCATCATCAAGTTTAAGTCTCGTTCCACTCTGATAATTTTTAAAGAGATTACGGACTTTGGATTTGATAAATTGTTAGAAATCACAGTTATATGGACTTTTTCTAACCGCCGTCAGATATTGGGCTTGGTTTTTTTTTGTATGATACACAGGCGAATTTATTTCACATCAATTTCAGGTGAATTTAAATTCATTGAATCTCACGTGAGTTGCACACAAATTCACCACAAACGAGCTTTTACGTGAAACTCATGTGTGATCAATTTATGTGAGTTTCACATAAATCTCATGTAAAACTCGTGTGAACTTTCACGTGAAATTCACCTGAATTTTGTTCACGTGAACTTGACATAAATGTTTAAAATTAAGAAATGATACAAAATCTAAATTTTCAAATTTGATTAAAATCATGTAAAAATACCAAATTTTTTTTTTTTGAAAAGTTCACGTGAAATTCATGTGAACTATTTCACATGAGAATCGGGTTAATCTCAGTTCATGTAAAATTCACATGAAAATTTCACGTGAGTTCCATGTATAAACTCCTTTGAGGTGAATCTCACGTGAAATTTGTCATGTGAGTTTCATGTGCGATTCATTTGAAATTCACGTGAGCACATTTTGCCTGAGTGTGTAGATAAAATAAAAAACAGATCAAGTTCAAATTTCGTTCTGCTAAGACAATTTTGACAAAATTACAGGCTTTGAATTGTTTTTATAACCATCTTCAATATTTGGCCGATTTTGGTATGTGTGTCTACCATGATGAGTTACATATCAAGTTTATGTTTCGTTTTGCTATGCCGATTTCCATGACGTTTCAACACATCTTGTTAGATCTACAGTACATCCACTTCCTGTTTGCTGATAGTTTGAAATTAAATTACTCATTGATCAAGGAATTTTTCATCAAACTAGTCTTGACCTTGAGAGCTGAAAACTATCCATGCATGTTTGACCTATGATGGCTAATCTTTATAAATTGTGACTTGGATAGAGAGTTGTCTCATTGGCACCATACCATATCTTCTTATATATATGTTTGTGTCCACATGTGTTGTTGAAATTGCAGTGTTTTTCAACTGTTTAAGACGGGGCCGTTGGTTTCGTCCCGACACAGATTTCTTTTTGTTAGGTTTTATGTTCTTGTTTTTATTTTTGGTTTGTAATTTGTTCTTACTTTTCCGAAGCACACGTACCTGCTTTCATTGCCAGTTGAGATCGAAGTCGGATAATTATGATTAAGTCTTTTGTTTTAATTAGGTGTACATAAAATTGTCTTATTTAAATCTGTAAATATTTACCTTGTTGACATATGTCACAAGATCCAGAGTGATTGAGAAATTTTGATTCCTATTAATTGAAGAATCTTAATAATTTTCTTTATCAGATATAAAGGTGTGCGATACGGGGATTTGAGAAATAACAGGAGTAACCGCCTCTTTTATCTCTCGTATTTAAATGGTCAACATACGTTTCTTTTTCACAGAGCTGTTGTATACTTTGATGTGACCGGAATATTGTTTTCCATTTAGTAGTACGTATTGCTTGACAGTTAATTATATACCTTATAGTTACCATGAATACATTTTATATTTCTTTTTAAATATGTCGGATATTAAGTTTTGATTTATTTCATTTAAATGCTTGTTTTAATAAAAAAAAAAATCACCTTCGTTAACATGTAACATATTATTCCGAAGGAACTTCAATAGTTAAAGACAAATATAATTACTCTGAATATTTTAACAACAAAAATTCAAAACCTTTTTTCCAAATAGTTATATATTATATAGCAACTTAGTATACATGTAATATAAAATTACATAAAGGAAATTTTTAAACGTTAATATATAGAGGTTTTGTGCTTTTGCTATTTCTATATACTGATTCTATACGTAAATAAGCATTCCTGGGACCAGTGATATTTAATTTCTGCGGTAGATCAGTAATTCAATTGTAGTCTTTGAAGAAACATTTGAAGGGAAACATATATTGAATATGTTCAATGTTGATAGAAACTTACTATTCATTACTATGTTGAGTTTTACAAAGTATTCTTCTCGTCTTGCATCTTGTAACTTACTATAACTCCTTAAATGAGATATTGAAATTTGATATTACTATCAAGAAACTTGACAATGCAATCATTTGCATTGTTTTTATAATAATATATCAATCCCGGACTAATATAACTTCGGAATATGTACAAACCTAACATAATAATACGGATATATAAAAATAAGATGTGGTATGATTACCAATAAGACAACTCTCCACCAGAGAACACATGACATAAAAGTTAACAAATATAGATGTCATCGTATGGCCTTCAACAATGAGTAAAACCATCATTTCATCAAGTAGTCAGCTTGCATGATTGAATTTCCTTGAATATGAATAAAAAAGAACAAAGACAACTAGACATGACTTTAAGTATATTGGTAACATCTTAGCTACTACATATGTTTGTACTTCAGAAAAATTGCATGTACATAGTAACATATTCATTCTGATTTTTTTAACGTTGCGAAACTTTTCTGAGTAACTTATTTAGTTTGCTAAATGCAAATTTTACACTGAATTTTGAGTAATATACCTGCTTTCTTGCTACTAGTACATAATGTGCCACGTAACTCGCACTGATCATTGCTGATATCGCTTATAAATGATCAAATGTTCTTAAAGCTTATAATAATAAAAAAATTAGATTAACCCATATACATTTGTACGTCGACGAGTCAGTATACCAACGACAAAAATAACAGAAAAAATACAAATGAAGGCAATGTATACTAGTATTATGAAATTGAGAGTATATATATGTTTCCACTTGAAGAACTATAAGAATATATATTCCTGTCGAAATAAATGGTATACAAGGTCAAATACAGCAGGCAGAGATAGTACAACTCAGTTTCTAGAAGAACGATTGCTTTGTTAAATCGGCATAATTTAATTGTATACGTAACTGAACATTACTAGGTTATAACAACATTAGTGACGTCCACTCCTTTGACAAATGTAAACTTTACATACATTATTTTATCATTCTTCAAGTTAAAATGTCATATTTTGGTTGGCTTATACGAGGGTGTTAATTTACTCTATCATCTATCACATGGCTGAGCGGGTGACAATTTTTATTTATGTTACCCTCTAGTCCAGACAAATCAAAAACCAATAACTTAAAGGACAATGAATTGAATTTACATCAAGTTTTTTAAGACAAATTTGAATGCTTAAAAGTTCTACGTTTTGGCTCAAATTCTATATTATTTGACTGTCAAAAATAAAAAGAATTAAACATTTTACTTCACTTCTGTTGATCTTTTTCTAATACCCGTTAAGTTGTTATGTATGAGACGTCATAGAAAATACGTGATAGAGCAGATTGGTACCCCTTGAAAAAGTATTGTCAACCTTGGCTCTGCATGAGGTGTGTAGGTAAAGGTAATATTTTTGGTTACCTTGCTTGCAAGCTGCAACCGTTCAATCATTATTTGGTAAGGTATACTACCCTCCGTTCAAAGTAGCCCTGTCCTATAGACAGATAGATTGGTTATCTGTTAGACTGGTATACTCTACTACATGTAGCTAGGAGGGTAGTTTTCTTCATCTAATTTTTCCCAGATGGGTATGAATAACATTGTGTACTTGTTATATTTCCTATAGATGTTATAGATATATTTTGAAATTCCGAATTTGCAAAACAGGAAATATAACATACTTATTAGTCAGTTAGTGTTATGTATTAAACCGACAGAGACAACACACAATAAATGTCTGGGTTAAATCAACTATCGTAATATATTCAAAGTAGAAACACAACCATGATACTGTTTCACGTTGACTTTATGTATATTCTGAATTCTTTGGCTACGTCCCGTACTAACGTGAACTCCTAGATTCAAAAGATTATAACGCGTTGTACATTATTTGTAACTCCCGCGGCATTCACAACATTATCCAATCCCGTAGTTGCATTTGGAATTCTGCGAAACATAGTTTCAGCGAGCTGCAAAAGTTAGAAACTATTGACCGGACAAATAGTTCAACGCATGGAATTTGAAAAATAGTGAAACTATTGCATACTTATTTCAGATAGAAAATGATACCTGAGGTATGATAATTGATACTATTTCATCGCCATTTGCTGTTATAAAATACCGGAAATGCTTACAAATTAAGGAATAGTCTCCCGTGCACATACATGTAAATTTCTTTCCTAAATATCATATTAATTTAACATTTCGAATATATATAAATATTTTTTAAGTAGGTTTGATGATCTGGTAACTAAATACTAAAGTTTCACTTATCTTTACTCATTCTTTACTCTTCCCGACTGTTGAACTAATTTTACATATATTCAACGTATATTTTGTTTCATCTCAGTTCTTCATTAGTCAAAATTCAATTGTAATGTCAACTTTTCGTGATTTTTGTTTGTCATGTCGCATAAAAAAAGGCAATCATACCTGATGATGTCACACATAAAGAACATACCTTTTTTGCAGTTGACCGAACACGTTTGTCTTCATATCGTTATCATATATATACGATATTTTTAGATTATCGTTGATCATCTCAACGAGATTGATTTCCTCGCTTGAGCCGCTACGGCGAAAGCTAGAAAAGCAATCGAGTTGAGATCTGTTTATCGCTATTTTACCTATGATGATGTTGTCAATTACACGAGCAACGCCACGGGCCTTCTTAGTTTCTAGCGATATTTTTTTATCTCAAGCGAGTAGCATGATATGAAAAATTATCACAAATAAGATCAAAGGAAAAAAGCACAAAATAGCGATAATTCCCACTCTCGACTTAGAATGCCGAGTGAATAAATATCGTATAACACTTTATGCAGTTGAAAAATCTATATGCCGGCAACATAAAACTTAATGTGTCATTTAATAAATAAAATCTCAAGGCTTATTAACATTTTTGTTCCAGTGACTCGTCAACATTTTTTTTTTTTCTAATTTCAGATTTAGGTATTAGTCACAGTGATTTTCAACAAAATCATGGCATTATCAACAGGTGTTATGCTATCACTAGTAAGAAGTCTTATATATTTTTTTATATTTGAAAAGTAACCACAGTGACTTCAATTTGTCTTTGTCTTTTACAATGTGTATACAATTATCGTGATGCAATATTCAAGTAATTTGATGATTTTTTATTTAATAATACAAAGACGTTTTGGTATTATTATTTATCTAATGTATTATTGTCTAATTTAAACATAATACACCTTCAGTTATATCCCTTTATTTTTATAAATTTCGTAGATTCAAATTTCCAGGAATAATTGTTTTCTTGGGAATAAATAATAGGCTATCTATCCTATAGTTTTAAAGTTACGCACCTCCAAAATTATTCATATTTCATGAATTGAGATGCATATCTTTTTATTTTAGTTTTATTATTGTACAATAGCGATATTAATAACGAAAACATATGCTGCAACAACACTACCACCAACAGGAAACGCACAAGCAACAGCAGGAAAAACACAAGCACAAACAGGAATAAAACCTGCAGTAAACAAACCTCCCCCTTTGGAATTCAGTAAGTTTATGTACATTACACATTCAGACCCTTCTTCACACATATAAATTGTGTAGGACATTAAACTAAACCCCAGTTATAGGCTTGATAATTTATAATAAGATTACACATATTATTTATTTATCAGTTTAGAATTTGCTTGAATGCACTAGCTCTGACTAATAAAAACACTCTTAGAACGGTACTTTATGTCTTCTGCTATATTGTGAGTAACCCAAATTTACAATTTATTCTTACTGTTAACATGGTTCTGAAATTGTGATGGTGTATCCAAAGTTAGACTGAGATGAGCGTTAATAAAAAAGATATTTTAACCCCGCCAAATTTTTGCTGATGTCTGGCGTAAAACTTTCAAAAAGGCCGGGTTTTTTTTAACACGAACACTTAAGGGGTTATACATGATCATTGTTAAAGTATTTAATAATGAATAGTTTTGAAAATCATAACACGTCCCCCTTTTCTTATCCAGTAGGGCCTTCTGATTTTTATACTTAAACTTTAATTCAGGTATTAGTCGCTTTAAATAAATGCTTCAATTTTCATTGCAGGCTTAGTTTTCCGCACACACTCTGTTTATTCGATTATACATTTTTCTTGGTTGCAGTCCAGTAATTTCTGTTGCATAAACTTACACGCAAACCATCTAATCTTTTTTTTTATACATTTCATCCACTCCACCACCCCCATCCCCAGCCAAAAAAAAAGCTAACTTGAAATGAATGAAATTATTACGAATGTTTTTCTGTTTTTGGTATGAATATTGATAAATTACCTTAAACATTTAAGTACAAAACCTTGGTCAGTATGTTTTATATATACAATATTAAAATAGAGATAAAGAGTAACTATATATACAGTTCACGTTATCAAAGACATTTTTCAATGGGTAGCCCTTCAGATGCTTTGATCCGTATCAATGGTATATTACGAATAAACTGCACGTCGGATAATCGGCTCAGTCATAATTTGTTTTGGCAATTTCAATTTTTCGAGGGTCGTACTGTTGCTTATAACTGTTAAAATGCATCCATTTGAACTTTTGAAGATAAATAGCTCATTGACAAACAAACCACATATTTTTTTCGTATAAGAAATTCATTTACACAAATTGTATAAAATTGAAACGGGAAATGGGGAATATGTCAAAGAGACAACCCGACCAAAGAGCAGATAAAAGCCGAAGGCCACCAATAGGTCTTCAACGCACCTGAAAGTGGGTGAACCTAGTAAACTGACCCCTAAATAAAAATGTGTACTGGTTTTGTTAAAATTGACGTCATGCTAGACTCCAAAATAGGTGTACACATAACTATACATGTGTTACAAAGTAAACAATTGAAGACCTGTTGGTGACCTTCTGCTTTTGTTTTTTCTATGGTCGGGTTGTTGTCTATTTGACACATTCCCCATTTCAATTCTCAATTTTATTAAACATACTGACTGCCTGTAATTGAAAAATCGTTTAAGCAAATTGTTTTGTTTTGTTTGATTGTTGCCTCTTTTATGAGTTTACCAAAGATCTATTTATTCACGAAGTACTAAATCATCAAATTAGGATCATAACTTATCCATATATGATTATGTGCACACCAGTGGAATATACCACAGGGAAAACACATAAGTAAAAGAAAAGCAATAATCTAAATAGAAAAAAAAAGTTTACAAAACAATAAAAAATAAAGATAGAGCAAGAAAAGTCCACCTTAAAGTCTGCTATATCTGATATAAGTCATTTTCAAAATAGACAATAGAATGATGATAAAAATGTCTATGAATCATTGAACACCAAAGCCAAATTCCTAGTTTTAGGTGAACAGATACACGCGACTTTAGGTTTTACTTCAACAAACATGGGTTTTTTTAATTTTGGATGGAATACGTGGTTTTCGTGGTGTTATAACTAGAAACTAAACAAATCTCAAATTTCAAGGAATTGGGTGTGAGTGACTTCAAAAATATTGTGTAAAAATTTTGACTTATTCAAACAAATCCTTGATTCTAATAATTTTTAAAAGAAATTTATAAGTTTAAGAATCAAATGGAATTTGTGTGTTTCTTTTGTCTTTTTGTTTTATTTTATAGTTTTTCACCTGGATAACATTCACATAATAACTATCATTTGATACCCAAAATGTGATTAAACGGCATTTTAAACATTTTGAATATCGCTTTAGTATAATTTACCATGTCTTTTTATATCACCTGAGCTGCTGCCGCTATTTGGTGTCTGTCGTCGTCGTCGTGACCTTTTTCACAGATTTTCTCCTCTGTAACTACTGAACCAATTTCAGCAAAACTTTGGGTGAATGATTCTTATGGTATTTTGTATGATGTATGTTTTTCCCATAGTCATCTGACATACAAAACCGCCATTGCTTCTGTATTGCCCGTAAATCATTTTGACTCATAACTTTATCAAGTAAAAACTGATAAAAGCAAGTATGAACAGGTATGCAAAATCAACAAAAATGCTAATTGAACTTTAACCATTAAATGACCCTTTAAAGATTTCTTACCCGGTTATGTCTGTAAATGAAGATTTTTTACTGATTTTAGTGTTTTGCTTATTATCTCGAAATCTATAACAGATAGATAGAAACTAAATACAGCAGAATTTATCATGATCTATGAAATGCTAGTATCCGAAATAATAAAACATCTCCTTAAAAAATTTATAACACTATGAACCAGCCAAGGAAGGGAATAAAAATATTATAGTCACGTAATTTTTTTTTTCCATGTTGCACAATACTTTATTTGCAAAACCAAGAAAAAAACAGTTTTGGTTATGGAAAATACATAGTCAAAACAAACATAATGAAAACTCGACAATAATTTAATACTTTTAAAAAAAAAAGTTATTGGTTTTCTTTCCTCAGTTCTTATGACTCTTTAATAAAAGAAACAACTATTTTATATTATTTGGTGTTGAACGATTTAGGCTGCATTTCTTTCTAACCAAAATTTTGTAAACGTTGTGTCGTGTTTGTTGATGTTTTTTAAACGCTAGAAAGTAGAAACAAATACAACGTTTTTAGATAAGTCTTTAATGTCCCTGTTTGAACTTTCAATAATGCATGCACATGTTGTTTTGTAAACAGACTTTTTGACAAACGTAGAAAAAATATATCGTTTGATCAAGTTCAAGTTCGAAACAAATGTAGCGTTTGTACTAACAAAAGACGAACGACAAACTATATACGCATCGTTAGCGGTTTGCATAGTTTGTCAAAGTCTATGTAATTTACAAAAGTATGTTAAAAACAAAAGATCAAAACATGTGCACACTTAGTCGTTTGCATCGTTTGTGTTAGAAAGAAATGCACCCTTAGAATACTGGTAATCACGAGTTTATCAATTTAGTTAAGTGTGTTAAAATTGACATACTTTTGTATTACCACGATCATTCCTCGAACATTTGTTCGCATGTTTGGATGCTGAAACGTAGGACGATTGTGTCTTATCCTTTTTGTGACCTTGACTGGGAATGGATTGACATTGCGAGTCATATATGCATAGCATTAGACGTGTAACCGGCTGACGAACCTGTTCTCGTAATTTTTAGCGTACATGTTAGTTTGTTTATTTGTCACCTTGGTGTGTATTTTGGATTGATTTATAAAATTTAAACAACCGTGAACTTATATTGTCTCAATTTTGCTTCCATTTTTTTGTTAAAGATATCATAAATTACACGAGATTGTAATCAATAGTTCGTTTCAAAACTAGATAAATATTCTATTCATATTGATTAAAAACTCCAATTACTTTTTAAAATAATATTTAGTAAAAAATAAAAATAAATACTGACATGTTTCTTTGTACGCTCGTAGAATATACAGCTGTGCAAGATCTAATAAGTTGAGTTGAAAAGATGTAAGTCGATTGTTCTATTCGAGTTTTATCAATCTGAAGGTTTTTGTAAGTTTGAGAAATAATGTACATGGTTGTTTTTTTGTTCAGCATGTGCAACAAATGGTACTATCATGGAAATAAAGGGAGTGAATACAGCAGATATCGTGATCCTTAATGGTACTAACTATTGTCACCTAAATAAGGCAGGATGTGATCTTAAGGTGAGAAATGTAAAATCATCAGCAATATAAAATGCTGCCTTTTGTAAGTTGGGGTGTAGTAAAGCAGATACAATAAATTCCTGTTGGCATCAGTAAATCTATTTTTTTTTAATTTAGTCGTCAAGATTGTAGTTTACTTTCTTTTAATGATCAACTCCAAAAATATTATACACCAAAATAGCGTCTCTGCACTATTGTGTTCTACGGTTACTTAATATATAAAATCAAATATATATCCAAATTACATCACTGAATCGTCATTATTATCATAGAAACATCATATGTTTCACAGCCCCAATGCTATCTTTTTTACGATTCTATCTTATAATAACTACTGTTTGTTGAAGGGGACATATTATACATGTTGAAGTATTACAACACGTCGAATAATTCATTGAAATACCAGAAAATGATTAAACAAGTGGGTTTTCAAATACCTATAATAAAAAGCAGTTTTCCGATTTATAATGGCGACAAATCGATTCTGACAGTTTTGAAACAGAACATCGTCATAAGGCATAATGCTTTTCCTCTTGAATTTAAAAGTCAGACAATTTTAGGATTTTCAATAGATTTTCAATAGGTACATTTGAAAGCTAAAGATGTATAAGATCGTAAGCAGTTGAAGAGCTTTATTTTCAAAATCTATTAACGGGATAATTTTGGAAAGTGTTGTTATAATTCATGTCAGTACCGAAGTATTGAATACTGAACTGGTAAATCATATCAATTGAATATTCGTGTAGAAGAATATACAACGATTGAAATTAAATTGTAAACACTGGTTCCCCTTGGGACAACATTTCCAAACTTCATGAAAGCAAAATCATTTGACTAAAATGTGAAGTACAATCCCATATTCTGATAAAATATTTGTAAGATATGTTGTCATGAAATAGTGTATTGAAATTCTACATCACCATAATTTGATATATAAATATACCGAAGGGGGGAAATGACGAAATATATCTAGGAGCAGTTGTTTCAACAAACCTACGCTCCAGAACTGTCATTTGTTAATATGAGAGCATAACAGCACGTCATGTAATAGTTCCATTTCTATGTTTTAACAAAGTCGTGATCAGTCAAAGTAACCTAGAAGGTGTTGAGTAGATTATTTCATTCAATTACTATTATCGGTAATTAAATATAAAATTTAGTTAATTGTATTTATATTTTATCAGAATAAGAAAACGGTAAATGTGCTACATGTACAAGGCGAAAACAGTTCAACAATAGCCGGTGGAAAGAATGCACATTTTTATCAACTGGAATGTAAAACCGCCGGATCATTTATGGCATCTGTTAACTCTAGTCTCCAGATAGCAAAGTAAGATAGAAAGTATCATTAATTGTATCAAATTGTCAGTAGTCAATTAAAAGTATAAATAACTAAAGAGACAGAAGATTCAAAACATTCAATAAAAAGCATATTAAGTTAAGAAAAAATACTGCCATGGGAAAAATATTATCAACAATTACACGAACAATAGTCTACAAAACCCTTTACAGAAACTAAAGACTGATCAACACGAAACCTGTCAAAGCTTTCGTCTTGTTATATGTATACATATGAGCAACAAGTATCTCCCTTTAATAACACACTCCTTCCTGTAGTGTTGTAAATCACACTCAGTTAAGATGCGTCATAATTGCATACCATTGATAAATGCAATGACATTTACAAGTACCTTGATGACATTGTTGCTCTAAATAGTAAAAAAAATATCGGAATATACTACAGAATCTGCACAAAGAGAACTTTCTCTTTTTTAAAAATAAATTCACCTTATATTCGTTCTGGTCAAAATTTCAATATTCAGTTTAACACAAGAAAATAAAAGAAGTCAAATCAAAAACGATATTTGTTCCCTATTGTAAATATTCTTTCAAACCAGGTACTAAGGTCCTTTAAATGGTGTGTGCATTGTCCAGCTTGTTCGCTATTTTATTGTTTGTGGTGACGTTTTAGATTTCAATTAACATTTTCTGTGTAAATAGTCTAGGATTTCGTTACCATAAACATGATAAATAACATGCGCTAATATTTTTTTTATAAATGCAAATATTTGGTTTTGAATTTCGGATTTTCCTGTAGAATTTTTACAAAAACCCGGAATATCTAATCCTACTTGTTACGGTAATGTTGTTGATAAATCCCGTAGTTTTAAATACGATCGGGGCAAATTCGTTGATCCCTTTGAATAGCTGTTTATAATGGAAATCAAACGACGATAGTAACAAGATCTTTGCATATTAGTTTTAATTGGTACAAATATTTTTATTTTTTTATTTTTATTAATTATGAGATGACTAATTAGATATAGGAAGATGTGGTGTGTGTGCCAATGAGACAACTCTCCATCCAAATAACAATTTAAAACGTTAACCATTATAGGTCAATGTACGGCCTTCAACACGGAGCCTTGGCTCACACCGAACAGCAAGCTATATAGGGCCCCAAATTTACTTGTGTAAAACCATTCAAACGGTTAAACAAACGGTATAATCTATATATAAAAAACGAGAAACGAGAAACACGTATAAATTAATTAAACAAACGACAACTACTGTACATCAGATTCCTGACTTATAACAGGTGCAAACATTTGCAGCGGGATTAAACGTTTAAATGGTACCAAACCTTCTCCCTTTTTCTGAAACAATAGCATAACATCACAACATAGAAAAAACACACGGTAAAGTATCAATAGGCAGGCTTAACTTAATCAAACAAATTTAAACACTATGAACGAATAAATTTGATCTGCGATATCTGATTGTAAATGCACAGTTAATAAAACATTAGGGATAAACATTCAAGGCCAAAAAGCAAACAAACAAGTCCAGACAAAGCCATGGCAAGACACCACTGCGAAATATTTAACCTTACGAAAATTATCACATTTGAAAACTTGTTTTAATAATACAGGTAAATATTGAAGTTTATACAAATGTAGCAAGTGAAAATTAGAAGATACTCCAAATGATCAAAGCTGGTATATAGATAAGTTCCATAATAATATAAAATAACAAAAAAGCATTATAAACAGTATCAACAGGTCGAATTAACAAGAAAATACGATTTGAGAGTACTCGCAGTTACTGACTGCTAGTTAAAAGCCAAAAAAAATAATAATAAAAAATCATGCATCATAGACTAAAATCAACTAAAAAATACATTTTAGTATTTAGTATTTCAACGTCATGAACAGTCAGAGAAGTCATGATTTGTGCAGTTGCCAAACATAAATGTATCGACAGGTAGTAGAATAGTAAGGAGCGACTTCTATAGAGATAAAAGTTAACGTGTCTGTGTCTCTTTTCGTCCCGCCTCAAAAGAAGATACAATTTACATGTTGTAGTTAATTTGCTTTTGACAAAATCGATATAACTGCCAATGCAGACTATATTCAGAGATCTAATTACAATATTGGTACGATAACCCTTACTTATAAGTTTGTTTAACGGTTCGATAAATTTACACGGATACATAGTGATTTCCACGCTTTAAGTACAATATCACCATAAAATTTAGGATGTGAAATACCATTTTTAATAAGTACAGCCAAATTTGCTAATCAAACCTTTGTATCTATTAAAGAATTTATTAAACGTTTTAAGTACATTTGTATATGTAATTTATGGTATCGAAATCCCTGACACACCAATTTCCCAGTGATGCATTGATTACGTTCGTTAACATCATGACATCAGAACACACATATATCCCTTCTTAGTAAGTCTATTGTAACGGTTTTGTTTGCTTCTGAGGTGAATACTGACATTTTTGTGCTTTATAAAGAATTTTTTCATAAAAAATGGATGTGAAATACCTGTACGTCTGCATGATGTGCTATATTAACGAATGACATTCTTATACCTGATACAAATAGTATGCTTTTTATTTCACTTCTAATAGTCAACTTTCGAGTTCAATGCATATCCGTCAAATACTCTGGTTTTAGTGAACATCATTCGTGCGTTTAGGGGCATCGTCACTTCCATTCCAATGTTGAGCGAGTGGTTGGAAATTTATAATACTATATCGCACGATTTATTCGACAAACTAAATTATCATAATTGACAATCATCACTGCTGTAATTAGTGAATTGTGCTTAAGTACCTACAAAACAAAAATAATTTCTAGTTTATCCTGCACAACGACGATCACTTAGACGCTTGATCAACGTTGATAGTGCATGGATACAGGTGACCCCATCTGGCTGGTAAATGATGCCACAAAGGTGCGCCTTATGGACGAGTGTTTTTCCGGTGACGGATGAACTCGAAAGTTGTCTATTCATAAAGCTTTTATTGTTCGAATTTTTTAATCAACACCTCTGAACAAGAATGGCAAAACAAATTATTGCGGAACCTGCTTTTGTCCGAACTTATAGACTTTTATAAGCATCACCTTTCCCCCTAAAAACGTATTTGATTTACAAAACAAACACACCTAGCATTGTAAGGGTCTACTATTTTTCTCGTGTTTACATGTTTTGAAACTATACATGCATTTGGAAAAAATAGATCCGAAGTAAACTACTAATATGTATAATATGGAAACTGTTTGTTTAGCCCAGCAAAAAACGTATATGAAAATGTAACCAGGAAACCAACTGATCCAACCACATCGACAAGTCTAGCCATTACAGACAGAAAAGGAAAAACACCGAATGAAGTTCACATTGGGGATCCACTATTATTACAAATAACTGGACCAGGTAATAATATGTTGTAAACATTGTGAACACAAACTCATTCAAACGCATCTTCGAACATGTAGTATACTTACACTATATTTTGGTGAAGGCGTTTGATTTTGTATCATTTCTTGAAATTCATAAACCAGCAATGATTATAATTCCTTATAATTGCATTGTCAGGTTTATTTTAATTATTATGTTATAATAAAATTCAAACGAATCAAAATAATGCTTAAAAGAAAAGTCGTGATGGAACAGAATATTCACTAACGAACCATTTACAAATGCAAACGGCAAAAATAGCTATCAAAATGAAAATATAACTGCTCCGAAGTACTTTTGTGGATTTACTTTCATACGAAACACTCAAAACCAACAACTGAAAAATAAAGGCTCATCGTCGACAGACAAGTTAGGTAAATGTGATTAATTTAAAAAGGAAGATGAAGTCTTAACTCATCAGATGGATACTAATAGAAATACATCTAACAAAAACACAAAGTAGACGTGGCCGGGTACTTATGGATCATGACAACAAAAAGTACAGATCTGAGAGTATTCGTATTTACTGATAGTTACTTCAAAGCTAATAACAACTTTAAAAAAAAGCATGTATCTCATTATAAATTATCAATTAGTACATATACAACATCCAATAGCTTCAGTGTACCTGTCATAAACAGTTAGAGAGAAAAAAACATGACACAATGCCAAGATACAGAAAACAAAGTATACCACAAAGAAAAAAAAACCGAACAAACAGAACAAACAAACAAACGTCAACGAGAGGTACACAATGTACATTAGATAGCTAAGGCCGCATTTCTGTCTATTCAAAATTTTGTAAACGTTTTGTCGCGTTTATTGTTGTTTTCTAAGCGCTACAAATTATAGTAGAAACAAATACATCGTTAAATAAGTCTTAACTGACCCTGTTTGAATTTTCAATACTGCATGCATATGTTGTTGGTAAACAGACTTTTTACAAACGAAGAAACAAATACTTCGTTTATTCAGGTTGAAGTTAGAAACAAATGTAGCGTTTGTAATAACAAACGACAAACGCCAAACTTTAAACGCATTATTATCGTTTGTCAAAGTTTATGTAAACTTTGCAAACGTATGTTTGAAAGAAATGATCAAAATATGTGCGCGCGTAGCCGTTTGCATCGTTTGTGTTACAAAGAAATAATTACATTAGATGTATGTTTCATTATAATACGTAATTCTGATTGGCTAATTGCACATCACATGTTATTCCGTAAGCAGTTGCATGAGACAATAACATTTCATTCATGATGACACGAGGTCCCACAATAAAGTGCACAGGTGAATTTAAAAATTTAACTTCATGAATATCGTGTTTTTATAAGCTAAAAAAATGTAATTATAAGTATTGAATACTTCTTTTTGTAACTTTATAGGGTTGTAAAAGCGTTGACCGTGCGTACATTTTTAGAATGAGGCGTTCCGCGCTTCATACAAAATGTACTTCGGTCAACGCTTTTACACCCCAATAAATTTACAAAAAATAAGCATTCAATTCTTAAATGCACTTTAATTTTCTGTTAGACTTATCCCAAGGGTATATAGTCGGACGGATCATGTCTTCCTTTTATTGTTTTACCTTTGTATAATTTGATTCCTTGAGCTAAAAAAAAGTCTGTGATACAAACACATTTAGATATATTAGAAAATATGAATAGTACATCAAGTAATGACACCGCTAAAAAGTCATAGTCATAAAACATTTACGTCTTAAACAATATCTTAGTCTGCTTTACATACATACATGTAACACAAGATAGTAGTAACTAAATATTGACTAGATCCTTTATCTTTCAATGGTTTATAGATTAATTATTTTGAATAAACGAGGCCAAAGTCATGTTGAAACTAAGGAACACTGCTGACTGTCTGCAATTATAGGTATATCGATACAAGTATTTTTATTTCACATCATTGAAAGATAAGATAATCGTGACTATTTTATTTTTATTTTATAGCCTTATATACAGTCGAACCAATTAAATGTACTGCCAATAGTGCATTATCTCTGAAAAATGATTACGTTCTGTGGACAAAGTAAGTGTTTTACCTTGGTATCTTAAATACTATTCGAGAACCAATGATGAGAGTATGTATCTACCTGATAATCAAAATTTGAGCATATATACGAAATAAGTATGTGTGGGGTTGTGTCATTAATTTTTGAACAAGAGGCTACATGTATAATATTTGTTGTTTCAAAATGATACACACATATGACATTATACGTAAACTATCTTTTTGGACAAAAGCTTGGACCTTTTCATTTCTTTCCGAAGAAAGTGAGTTATAATTGACCTTTCTGGTCAACTACGTCAATGTCACCAAAAAAAGTCCAAATCATGTCACCTTAAGTTTTCGTTTATCAATAATAGTCTTTGTTGTCGCAAAGCATACCAATTATACTAGTGACAAACAAAATACAAGTTACATATTACATGAAACATATATAATATATAACAATTTGGTAATAGCAATCACTTACGTAAAAATACCTTGACCTCATTTCCGTTGACCGCTTTATATAACAACCTAGACTTTTTACCTGTTTCAAAAAGAACGAACCCGATTGAGGAAGCATGGAAAATTAGCTTCTTTTGCTGTTAACAAACAATTAAATACTGTCTCCTTTATTTCTAAGAATTTGTAAGATATCTTCAAGTCGATCTTTTTCTATACTAAGGCATAGACAGTTTTAACAAAAAAACAATATTTGTTTTATCTCATTCCAAACGTTCTGCTATGGCATAATTAGTTCTGGCTTCCAACGCGTAATATTCGAGCGCAACCAAATTATAGAATCATCTGAGGTGCTTGACCTGTTTCTGGTAACGTTTTTGGTCTATCGAGGTATTTATTAATCTATACATGTATATACACCTTAAAGTTTCTTTGATTTTTTTTTTTTTATTTAATTTGAAAAATCAAAGGTCTGGTAAGGGCAACATTTGGCAAATTGGCCTAAAGTTTTAAGTACATCTGAATAAGTATTTTTGACATTTTTTAAACACTACCTAAAAGTGGCTATTTCATTCGATTCAATTTAATAATTTATATACAAGATGTGAACTGATTTGATCATTCAAGACGCCCAAGTACAAGCTTCAATATGAACAATTTATCAAATGTGCCATAAACATCACTTTTCAGACGGCTTTTGTATAAATGTAAGGGGTCGCATTCGTTTTTATATATGTTATGTATAATCATGAAATAATGTACATCATGCTTCTAAATATTAAGACTGAAAACAAGTTTGGCGACTTTCATTTTAGACGACAAAAGGGGTATTACCCGGCCTACTCCTTTTCATTTAAAAGCTCCCAAGTGTAAAGAATTTCTTGAAGTACAATAAATAGAGTACAAAATTTTAATATTTTGATATTATGGACTTTTTCAGTGATACATGTTCTTCGAAGGATGAAGCTGTGATAGAAGGTGTCTGGAAAAAAGTCAACTCATCACATAATAAAATCACAATACAAATGTATGGTTTTCGATTTGTGGACTCCGATACAGTGCTGGTCAAATGTACTGCCTTGTTTTGTCCTCAAGGCGTACCATGCTCTTCAAATGTAAGTCACAATTAAATTGACTTAATTTAATGTATCTCAAAATCGTGCTTTTTATATATAAATCATTGAACGATTTAAAAGTTTCTTAAGAAGTTTTAAATAATGTATGAACTAGCTTTCGGTAACTGCGAGTTCTTTCTGTCATTTGCGTGTTGGTTAATTGTTTTTTTTGTGATTTGTATCGATCTGATGAGCTCAGCTCTTCTTAACTGATTTTTATGGTACTATGCTCTCATGTTTCAAAGTTACACCACTGTCCAAGTTTAGGGGAAAGTAATGCACATGCATACATGTATGTGACTTTTTTTCTTCTGTTTGTCATATTTGTATTTCTTTTACCTTTTGAGTGTAATTCAGGTAGTTAGTTTACTTGTTTGACTCGTTCATTTGGGAGACTCTAATATCTTGCTGTGCGATATCTTTTTTGCGCATTTTATAAAACCGTACGGCGACTTATCATTACATGCTTACTTCTAAATCATTTGCTTTCTGACGGAGAGTTGTTTATTGACAACCATGCTACATCTTATACACATTGCAATTGTTCGAGCTTTCATTATATTAGTGGCATTGATGTAAGAAAGCTACATTGGACAGGTAATCAATGTGTGCTTGTGTGATCATTCATTCCAAAGTCTAATTGTGATTCCTTTTTGTTAAAAAGAACCAAATGAGAGCATATTTAAAGAAGAAGTGGTATGATTGCCAATGAGATAACTCTTCGCAAAAGACTAAAATGACACAAATATGTAACACAGCAACAAACTACAACCACTAAATTACAGGTTTCTGACTTGGGACAGGCACATACAAAAAGAATGCGAAAATTGTTTTAATTGTATATCAACTGATAGAAATCTATCTACCTGCATGTATTACATTTTTTGTAGTTGTTAGTTAATTGAGACTCATCTCCGATTATACTAGAATTTAATACAGTTTAAGTTAGATTATTAATTAATTTTTGTACCGTTTACGTAAATTTTATACATTGTATATTTATACGCCTGTTCGCAGAATATCAAAATTGCTCTGTGAAAAACGGGAAAGTTACTTATAATTTTTCGGATACTTGCAATATCATGTTGATATGCTTTTTATTGTTTTTTATACGTCCGTCACAATTTTGACGGGACGTATTATGGTTTAAAAATGTTCGTAGTCCGTCTGTCCGACTGTCCGTCGTAAACATGTCGTACCGTAACTAACAATGTTTCTGGACTTTGTAACTAAAACAGTGATGTGTTTCTTTCACATGAATGTCGCGCCGTACCTCAAAAACAATTTATGATTATTGCTTAAAACTTTACACACTTCTTAGTTATATTAGTCTTAAGATCTGTATAGTTTTTGGTGATTATTTCAAAATTTATGTTAGAGTTATTGAGTTTTTTGTAAAACAAGATAAGGCGGGTTTTCACATGTCGCGCCGTTTTCCAGAAAAAAAAACTATTTATGATAACGACATAAAACTTCACACGCAAGACGACGGGCGTATCATGCGCTCATGTACATGCACGTTTGTGAACACATGAGCGCTTTAGACACTTACGTATTAATTAATGTTACCGTTTACTTTACTGACAAAGAATAACTTACTACTTATCTAATAACATTAACGGTACCAATTTTCTGCACCAGATGCGCATTTCGACAATACATGTCTCTTCAGTGATGCTCGTGGCCAAAATATTTGAAATCCGAAGCTGATTTAAAAGATCTAAATTATTACTTGGAAAAATAAAACGTGCGTGTACTTTGCCTTTCTTTCTTATACAAACGATGCAAACGACTAAGCGCGCACAAACCTTCATCATTTGTTTTTTACATACGTTTGCAAAGTTTACATAAACTTCATCTATTCAAATAAAACGGGTAAAACTAACAGACACATGATAATGCGTCATTCATAAACAAAACATCGTTTTGATATCGATGTATTCGACATTATCCAACAGAGCTCAACATTTGTCTTCATGAAAAGAATGTCTTCTGTAATTCTAAAGGTGAAAATTTTTCTATAGGTGTATATAATAGGCATGATTTCTTATAGTATCTTTGAATTCTTTTGATTTAAAAGTACAGCAGATGTAGTGTAATTCTTATAAGACAACAATCCCCTAGAAACGTAGATCTTAGGAACTGTATTGCAGCACACGGCCTTCCACGATGATAGATAGATTAAAAAAAAGTTCCCGATATGAAAAATGTGAACTAATTCAAATAAGAAAACCACAGCGATTCATAATAAGACAATAAAAAAAATCAAATATGATAAACAACAACTAAACTGGCACTGTAATGTAAAAATAAATCAATATCTCAATTATTCTGAAAGAAGAGAAAACAAATATCAATTATATATTGTCATGGTTAATTTAATGTTAAGTTTGGGGTTGTTTTTTTTTATATAAACATTCTTATATTCCTTTTGAAGTGTTACTTAATCACTGTATTTTTTTTTCTCCTTTTGTATATAGAGCTGTGTGACTGGGCAAGGTACTGTAAAAGGTAGGAAGAAAAGAGATGCCGGTGTAGAAACTAAATCAGAGAATGGCTACATGCAAAAACATATCTCTACTTCGTTCAGAGTTACTGACAACAGAATGGAAACAAGTACTAGTTCAGGTATTTATAGAATATTTTCTACTTCAAGTTTACGATGGTATCCTCACATCATATAAAACGAAAGAAAATATAAGATTCCTGTTACATCCAGTACTCGAAACCATGAAACGTGCAAATGAGAAATGTTCACAAAAAGGCAGACCATATTGTTGAAAAGGCACACATCGTTTCACAATGTATTATTGAACTTTAGTTAACATAGCATTCCATTTTATCAGAGCGAAAAAAAATAACACGGTTTTAAGTATCTAAACTCACGTTAACTTTAGCTTTTAAGCTACAATACAATAATAATGCCTACTGGAAAAAAAGGATGCAAATTAGTTAAATTTGGATAATAATAATAAGAGAGTTACAATTTCCCCCGTGTTGCATTTATTTTATCTATCCAAGGACAATAACTAAACAAACATCTTGAAGATTGTTGCAAGAATTTTTCAAATGAGAGCGAAATCAATACAGTTTTCCATATATTCAATATTTGTAAGTGGCATAACTCTTTTAAAAAAATTGATATGCTCTGATTTTAAAACTTGTCCTAGACATTGCTAATAAAAGCTATGACATAATTTTTAAAATCGGACAAGGATTGTACATATGAGAACGCTAATGATGCCATTTTCGATAAATTTGATATTTCCAAGGGGCATAACTCTTAAAAAAAAATTAATCGCCCACCATCATAGAAGTTGTCCGAGATATCGCTGAAATTAACCTATAGTATAAGTTTTATAAAAAAAAGAATAGTACATGTGAGAGCGATAACAAGACCGGACGGACCAATGGACAGACGGACACGCGGACGGATGGAAAGACGCAAGAAGGGAAGGACGCCCGTTATTTCTTTGTCTCCCATTAAAGCGTGCGCAGGGGGTGGGGGGACAAAAATTAGGATATGTGATTAGAAAGCCATAGATATAACCATCCAAAAAGAGTTTGAATCCTAGGCCGTGTTCATGTTCCGGACCATATGAGTATTTGGACCATACGCGTATGGTCATGACCATATGCGTATACTCATATGGTCCGACCGTACGCGTATGGTCGGACCATATGAGTATAATACTCGTTTGGTTATTAACGGGCCGGACCATATGAGTATTTGGACCATATAGGTATAAAAAAAAAAATTAATTACATTATAAACGTTTCAATAATACAAAAACTTTATCTAAAACACAGTGATGGTTTAAAACATGACAATTTTTTAAATTTTATAATCCAAAAAACTACGTAAAAATTTAATATTGATGCCATAGTTAGTTTTCATCGCTAGTTACATTCGTGCATATAGGTTTGGATGACTCTCACTTCCACATGGTATCATAGCTTTTTTGCACGATCTTTTTCATTTACACATTTTGTTTGCGAGTGAAAAACAAGCCTTTTTTTGCAGCTGCGTACAGTGATACCGAGGTCTTTGGCAATTCTGATGTCTACGGTGTTTTTAAGAAGCTCTAGATCTCAAATATCGTAAAATGACTGCAATACACCATCTTCACAACACAACTTAAATAAACTAATAGTATACTACTTTCCAGTGACTTCTTATGTAACAGTTCATTAAGAAATTTTTGGCTTGGAATTTAATTTTTTAGTCGACATGTTGCCATTTACTCGAAATAACAAATCGGTAATGACCATCGGTATAAAATGTGTTTACTTTAAATTTGACAATTAAGTAAAATTAACTATGTTAAACTTCTTATTTTTATTTAGCGTATCTTTTTATTATAATATAATGATAAAATTACCTTTATGATAGCGTATTTTGAATGAACGGTCATACCATATGAAGAGTTTAGAAGTATTAAAAGTTAACTATAACAGAGTGTTAATTACCCCGACCATACGCGTATGGTCGGACCATATGAGTATATACCCATATGGTCATGACCATACGCGTATGGTCCAAATACTCATATGGTCCGGAACATTCACACCAAACTCTGTGTACAGTAAACATGTTTACATTTGGTTTAATGTAATGTACAATAGTTTCACAATAAATTTGTTCACATCTATACACCTTGCTTAGCTACCTGTACATAAGTTTTGTTCACACTTGTAAACTATATGTCATTTAAATGTTCATTACGTAGACCAGAATTCAAATTTTCGAACAACTTTTCTAGCAGTTAGGGAACGACCATTTGACTTTAAAAAAAAGAGGGGGGTGATTTTACCACAATTTGATTTAAAAACAATCGGGTCATACAGATGATTAGAATGAACAAATATTCTGAATCCAAAGTTTGTCAATACATTATAGTGTCAAATATTGAATTGGTACCATAGAAATAAATAAATAAATATTAACTTTCGCGCGAGAAAAAAAATCTGACTCAGAACCCCCCCCCCCCTTTTTTTTTGAAATAAAGTGTTTGCTCCTTTAAGAAAGTCATTTTGGAAGATTTGCAGTAGTTTAAAGATGTCTCGATTACGATGCAGCCTACGCATTAAAAACGTAGGCTGCATCAGCTTGCTTACAGACCAGACGAAGAAATAGAATTGCGATGTTAAAGATTACTACATTTCTATCTTTTCTGTTTGTTTCAAATGGTATTTTTTCTCCAAGGAGTATTTAGCAAAAGGATGGGGTTATGGTTTTTTTATCCAAATGTATTTTAACGGCCTTGAGATACTGCACAAACAAACAATTAGCCTCACCCTTTTTCAGTAATGCATTTATGAGTGAATCGTTGTTTGAGTAAAGACCAGTGGCAAATATTTCTGTCAGTGTGTACGTCCAGTCGATTCGGGAAGACCTTTTTAAATGAATTATGTATTCGGCAATGATGATGGATGAGTCTTGTCTGTCTTGATAAGGGGCTAATAAGGATACGTAAAGTGTTTTTATAACAAATAAATATATCAAGTTTAGACAAATATTTCTGCAAAGAACTTTATTAATAAGTGTTATAAGTATCAATTTTATATAAAAATCGCTACTTTTTTAAATATACATGGGCAAATTAAAGTTTTGAATGCCTAATTTTGTGTACACTTAACCTACACAAGGCCTACATCGACTATCGACTGCGTGTAGACAAAACATGATTTACACTACATGTAAACATTGAGTTTTATCAATGAGAACGTAATTAGGTCTTTCCACTTTTCTGTGGAAAGACCTATTGTTTTTCTTCTGATTATTTTTTTTTTCTTCCGCCTAATTTTGTTCTTGCGATAAACATTTGTTTCGCAATATGTCGCTTGGATATTCTGTATATGATATGGAACAGTTTATGCGCTTTTGAAATTTACCCTGCGTAAACGAATACTTTTCTTTGTAGGAGTTATCTCCCCAAACACTGTTTTCCTTGTTATCGCATCTCCTTCGCAACCGTAAAAGATTATGACAAATTTATTTTACAAAATTGCTCGTTATATCCTTCGCATGATTTGTCCTATTTTGACCGAAGCGATATGACCGCTCCATATGAGAGTTATTTCCCCTTATGCATCTGATATAAGTGATATGAATTTCTATCTTATAAATCATAAGTGATAGAGACCTAGGATCTTTTGATTTGAGGTCCTTGGTCCCTAAAAATGAAAATTAGGTCAAGGTCAAAGGTCAAGGTCATATTCTAATATTTGAATTTGGCTTAATTTCACTTATATCCAAAGACTGTATAAGATATCAACAAATTATTTTTACTAAATTGTTAGTTGCGACATGTCGTAATATGTAAATTTTGATTGCAAGCGTACGTTGAATGTAAAAGGGAGTTTTCTCCCCTCTTGTATTTAAAAATACGCGTTTGGTGATATAACTCATTAACTAAATATAATTAAGACCTATGGTCTTTTGATTTGAGGTCCTTGGTTTATGACCTTGAAATTGATCTCAAGGTCATAGCTTAATTTGACGTTCTAGATTTTGACCTTTGCTTTTATTCTATATGTATACATGATAAAGATATACAACTTTTAGAAAAAGGTATCAAACCATTTAACCTTGAAAATAAACAACCGGAAGTGACTTTTTGTAAACCGGAAATAGCTATTTTTTTGTACTTTATTAATATAAAAGTATATAGAACCAGATATTTTTGGAATCAGTGTCAAGTAAATATTCAAATATAATCGGAAGTAACATTTTTCAAACCGGAAGTAACAAATTATCTCCCTTATTTAAAAAAAATGTATGGAAACAATATATTTTTGGAATCAGCTTACTAGGAGCTATCATTTGACGATTGAAATGACATTTTAAACTAAGTTTCACAACTTTTCATATCAAAATACATTGTTTTGATGGAAAGACCTTCAATTGTTCTCTGAACGATTGGTTTTTAATTATGTTTAGTTTATGTGTGAGTTACACTAACACAACACCGAGTTTAGGTCAATGTGAACACGGCCCTATATACATTTATTAGATAGGCGGTGTTGTTTTAATTCTAAAGATTTAAAAACACTGAAAGGTAAAGGAATATTTCTAATTTATTTTCTCTTCTTCATTCATTAGAAAATATAAAGTTGCAATTGTTTGCTGTCTTTGAATTCTTAGTTTAACATTTTAATATGATCGTTAAAACTAAATGAAATATAAATGTTGATATCTTATTTTAAGTAAAATGTCTTATTCGTAAATATTGAACAAAATATATTGAATGTATCAACTGATCAATAAAATCATATGAAAAAAACCTCAACAAGAGAAAGTGCATATATACCTCAGATGAATAGCTTTTGTATACGTTGACGTATGTCTTTGATACAGACAAATGATAAATACACTTTAAAAAAAAATACAGCTTTAATCGATGTGTTTATACATGCACTCAATGCGATTAAATTCGTATCACGTCAATTAAATTTCATTCAATTTATATAGAATTATTTGCATGACGCATTTCTCTTCAATGACTAAATTTATTATTTGACATTTTTTTAATTTTGATTTTAATAAGATCAAAATGATAAATTAAATACATAGAAAATACTAAGGGATAATCAGAAATCGTAAGTCAAATAAAAGTAGACAACTATATGGTAGAAAATACAAATAAACCATTACACAGAAAAAAGAAAATATTCAGCAACACGAACACCACCAACATTTGGGTAACTAAGAAGCTCAAGAACAGTTAGAAGGCAATTGACTGTTTGTAATCAAAAACAAAGCAATTTATAAATTGATATCATTACTTACAATAAAATCTGGAAAAAATTAAATGCAGTGATCTTCATACCAGAACTTCATATTTCTAAGTTTTGATATAATTTTGAAATGACTTTCATTTTGTATATACATTTAAATTTGTACTTTCTCATTTCAGGTACATTTGCAAGTGTTTTTACATATGTTACAGCCTTTGCGTTGATGGTAGCGCTAAAATGAAACGGCAACCAATCCCATTTTAATTCATAAAGACAGAAAGACATTTAACATTTACATATTTCATTTCATATTGTTATCCATGTCATGTTATGTAATGTAAATATTGTAGAATAAATGAATGTGAACATGTTTGCTGTAAATTAAATCAACTGAAGTCGAGCAGAACAGTTTTAGTAAGAACTTTAGTAAGTAATGAATCATACTTCATGTGGGCATGCTTTTATAGTAACTGCTTGCACACCTGTGTTGATTTATTTATCACTGTCATTTTGTTTAGTTACTTCTGTTAACAATTCCGACATCGGACTTGGACTTCCTTTGAACTGAGTTTTCCTGTGCATATTATTGTGTGGTTTTTTTTTCTACATGGGATAGATGTAATAGGGAGATTAAACCCAGTCACATATTTGCGCCTGTTCGAAGTTAGGAGCCTTTGGTATTGTTAGTTTTGTTTTTAGTTTTACTTCATCGATATGTTTTGGAGTTCGTTGTGATATCCATTATCACTGACCTAGTACACAATTTCTTTTTGGGGCCAGCTGTTTTGATGACCCTTTGGTGGCCTTGTGCTGTTTTCTGATCTTTGGTCGGGTTATTGGCTCGTTGCCTTTTCCCCATTTTCATTCTTACTATTATATATACTGGGTGTATACAATTGTATTTCAAAGTATTATACTTACATAGTAGAAAACATTACAAGTCAATGAATTAAAAAGGTCTATGTTTTGATATGATAATTTTTGTGTTTGCTATCACCTTTGGCATGTATCATGCTTTATAAACTTGTTTGGTGCTCTATTCAAGCATATTAACATGTTTAATGTGTCTTGATTTCTATATTATCATAAAATTTGAGATACACACCTTGTTTTGTAGTCTTACGGTTTCTGTGTTATATTTTATGGACCATTGTTTGCTTTTTATAAGTCATCTGTTACTTCAGTGTCTGTTTGTCTTCGACTGATGATTTATAAATATCATTTTGTACCCAGCCTTGTTTCGCTGATTTGTAACATACACAGTATATATTAAAGCATTTTTTTCTCCATGACCTCACCTTTTATGAACCTTTTTCAGCGTGATGATCGGGAAAATAGGGAAACTGCATCTAACATCAAGTATTCAAAGAAGAATAGTAGAAATTTGCAATATAAAACAGAGAAACAAACTTTATGTTTTGAACATGAATACGAACAATTAGTGAAAAAATGTGCCTAATCAGTTTGAATAACCAATACTATTAAGTTTGGTAAACACTCAGAATGTGTAACTGAAAAGCTTGATCTAGAACATTGTCAAATTTGCAGCAAATACGAATAAAAATATTATAACAACCGGAAGTACATTTAATAAGTTTAAAACAAATGTCAAAATGAAATACGAAATTGAAAATTAAATACTAGTACCTAAAATTCAGAAAAGGTTAGTGAAGATATGGGAAATATATAAAAAAAAAAAGACTTATATAGTCTACGTATGAAACAGCAAAAGTTATCATCAAATGAGTTATTCAAATGATTTTCATTTATACGAATGATAGTCTTTTTTTTTATGAATTTGATGAGACATACATACTTTTTGTAGTCTGTGTTCAAGTGTTCAAACGGCATAAACTCTTTTAACATAATATACGTCATCCTTCTAAACTTGATCTCTAAATGTTTTGATTTATTTAGTAACAAAAAGTTAAATCACAAAAACACTGATCTCCGAGAAAATGTCAAAAATGAAATCCCTAGTCAAATCAAGAGATCATAAGATATGGTCGCGTTAATCAATCATCGATATCGAATGGTCTACGTAGATCATCTACAGCATCACTAGCATGTCAACATTGATATCGTCAGTTTAAACACATATTATGTTAGGTGTACGTGTGTTGGATTATTATCTTAATTGACAAGAATTTCTCCGTACACTCTATCTCGTTCAGCTAATGTAGCTGAACGCCACTATATAGCCAAGAATGTTATAGGTTGCATAAATCAACAACAATCAATCATAAAATCAATCCTTATTGATTTATACGTTCTGCATACGTAAAGAAAAGAAATTAACATATTAAGTGCACATTTTTTGTGGGTTTTTTTCTTCTGTCTCCTTTCTTTTTGTTTCTGTTGATTTCGTTAATCTTTTCAATACTTGACATTAAGGTTATGAATATAAATTTGTATTTAGTTGAATTCACGATCTTTTTTTAAAATGAAAATAATTAGTTGTACAACTATGTATACACATTAATTTCGTAAATTGTGATTTATATGTTTAATTTCCGATTTATCTATCTTATCTAAAAGACATGTTAAGTCAGTGTCGAAAATACTGCACTTCTACAAATAAGTTGACAACGTAGAATTAATGAAACTTTAAGTATCATTTATTTATTCTACAATTTTTGTTAGAAATGTTTTTTTAGAAAAGGGTATTGTCAATGATAACCTGACACCTTAGATTCAATGTTTACTGGTGCTAGTATATGACGGAGATTGTATAATTATTCACAAAAAATAAGAACAGAATCGGAATATAAATAAAATGTTTTGTGTCCGCGTCTTAAATTCTCAGAGCATATGTATATTGTATGATGTCAATTCAGGTTGCACTTATTATAAATTATTTATTCATTCATTTATTCATATTCATATGAAAAATTACTAAACCCGAGCATATGATCACACCATCTATCCTCGACGGTAATTCGTGAGGTTTTTAAACCACAGAAAATACGCATATGATTCATACAATTGGGTGCGAATTTTAAAGGTATAATATGTCCACGGAACGACCAATTTTTCTGAGGTAGAAGGGTGTTATTAATGCGATATTGTGGACCATTTACTATTTTAAAAAAATTGGGTACAAATGTTGAATCAACAATGACTAGTTATAATACTGTTCCAAAAAGGGGAAACTCTATTTATCACTGTCTGTTTTACGGCCCATGTTTGTATGTAACGTGAATTTCTATCGCGTTTTCCAGAGAAACCACAGTTCGAAACTTCTAAAATTTGTCATCAGGTTTCCTGTGAATATGTTTGAACTTGTAATGAGGTTTCAGATGAATCGATACAAACCTTCCAGTTCACAAAACACTTTTAATGCTCTACACATAATTACCACGCAAGACGTTGTTGTCGCATTTTATAAGGAACTAAAAAGACGATCTTCTTGACATGTGTCACCAGATTTCATATATATATATATGTATGATGCGTTTTCAGATTTATGACCCAGGAATTGTTGTTGGTTATATACTATTTATTGTATGACGTAATGATTACATTTTCCCAGGAAAATACAAAAACAAACATTCTTCCATCTGGTATTAGTCTTTATTCTTAACAAATTTGCCTCATTAGTGTATTGCATTTTCGTTATTCAAAATGGCCTTTATATACATCCTTTTCCTTATTTTTTTCATGGTTTTTCTTTTTCGATCATTTTATTTGTTTCTTGCAGACAATTTTCATTTATGATTATAACAGTTTGTTTAAATTTGTTTGGTGTATTTGTCCATTTGATAATAAAATTTCCGATTTCAATTTTCCTTGGCGTAAGGAATATAAACTAAGACTCATAATATGTTTTTATCTAGTATGTAATGTGTACATGATCAAGGTTATCTAAATTATCAAGCGTGACAGGCTTATTCCTTGTTAGAAAACAAAACAAGAAAGAGTCCCAATACAAGTTAGCAGTCTCTGGCCTTTGTAAGTCGTGTATGATTTTAATTTTAGTTCATTAAATTTTATGTATTTCGCAGTTTAGAATGACGTCATTTATCATTGAACTAAAACACGTTTGTGTTTTGTTGCCAGCTGAAGAAGCACGCCTCTGGGTGCGGGATTTTCTTGCTGTGTTGAAGTCTCATTGGTGGCATTCGGCTGGTTTCTTCTCTTTGGTCGGGTTGTATTTGCTCGGACACATTTCCGATTTTCATTCTCAATATTATTAAAATCACAATTTTAAATATAATGTTGAGTGCACTATACGAATGAATTACTTCTTTTTAATGAAGAGCTTTTAAACCTTTTACATTTTCGTTGGTTTGGATGAAAAATGAATGCTCCTCTAATAAATATTAATTAACCTAATAGCTTTATGAATTATAAACACCCTTGGTTTTATCAGCTACATTTTAATATATAGTTTTATCTCTTTGTGGAGCATGTTACGTTACTAAGCATTTGAATGTGTACAAAGTACAACTTTTAAAACACCCATTCGTCGTATCCCGACGCCTTCTACTAATATTTGAATAAACATTTCGCTCTTCATAGATTGGTACCTATCTGCTGAAAGCTGGCAGATTTGGGATGATTACATGATACGGCAAAAAGAAAAATGATTATTTAGATATACTTTAACAGAACATCAATGTTTTAATGCTGTTTATGCAATTATTTTATTTTATAGATACCTATTATGTCAGGCCTAGAATAACTTTTAAAACTATTGACTCATATCCTATCTGTTTAATTCAGTTTCATATTTATTTTGGAAAAGATATCACAATGTCTACGTATATGATTTTTTTTCACTACTCAATATATCAACATTAAAAATTTTGGTTGCCTTAGTCAATTTGAATATTTTACAGTTTCTATCACCAGATATTTAGCAGTTGTAACTTACTTAGTATTCAAAACAAAAGTATTCATTAGGTCAACTGAAATAGAAGCAAAAAAGATAATCTGGACTTTTCAATGTTTGATTTTGGTATTGTTTGGTTATTTTTAATACAAAGATACACTACCGTGTGTACAATGAAATAATTGAAGATGTAAAACCCAACAACCAAATAAAACCAATATGAAACCTAATACATATAAGAATACCAGGAAATTTCAAATGTGGAAACAGTACTGCAGAACATAGACTTTCAAAACAACCTTCTCGTCTGATAAATAGAATTACAAGCAAAGACAAACACCAACGAACGGCAAACGGTCCATCCAGCCGAAAGTTACGTGGTGCGCAATACACGGTCTTTATTATCAATACACAACTTTATTTCGAAATATAAATGCCGCTTCAAATCATTCAGTGAAAAATGTGATCTAATAGATAACCACGCAATTGCCTGGGAGTTTAAATCCTTGAATAATATATAACAGAAAAAAAAAGTCATATAAAAAAGCAAACTCATGTTTATAACAAGTAACCCCTTTTTTTGTTCGTAGGCAGAAGACTGAAATAGCATTTTTTGAAAAATAAACTAGTTTACTTTTTATTTTTAGGTGAACTTATTTTTTGCAGTGTATCATTAAATCATTGTTAATTTAAGCCAATAGCATAAACAGTTTTCTCACAACCATTTCTGTGTTTGAGTTGTATTAATTTTGCACATTAAAACACTTATTTATTCGTCTGAGATTGAGATTTCTTTCGTTGGTTTCTTCTTTAAAAATATACAAGATAGAAATCTTTTGACAGAAGTAGATACTTAAAGTCAGTGTCTATTTGTGGGCGGACCTTATTGTCATGATTTCATTAATTCTTCTTTTAAACTGATACTCAAAAGATTGTATTATTACTCTACTATAATGTGTCTTAATTTCAGGATCAGGTTCTACACATGTTAGCTAAGGAGCACATATCACAACGCTATATGTGATCCAATTGGACCGTTTGCAAATAAACTCTTCATAGATACCAGGAATAAATTTAATATTCACGCCAAACGCGCGTTTCGTCTACAAAAGACTAATCAGTGACGCTCGAATCAAAAATATTGTAAAGGCCAAATAAAGTACGAAGTTGAAGAGCATCGAGGACCAAAAATTCCTAAACGTTTTGCCAAATACGGCTAAGGTAATCTATTCCTGATGTAAGGCAGATTTCTGATCTTTTTAAATAAAATATCTTCATTTGTGAGTGAATAAATACACTTTCTGTCCTCTTCGTCCTCCATTTCAGGCAGATATCTATTTTATGATTAAATTCATAGTGTCTGAATATACACTTAAAGTTACCAGATTCAAACCTTATACAAAATGCCACCAAATTCAGTGATCAATAAGTGTTGATTCAAATAAGCATTTAAAGATAATTTTATATACATTTTGTAGTAGAGATACATTGAAGCTATGAATATTCATACAGGAGCTCGAGAGACCGCCTCTTTTAATCTGTAGTATTTAACTGTCCCCTTGTTTCCTGACGTGCTAATTGTGCACTGTGACGTCAAGGAATATGTTTCGTTGTTAGCTGGTATGTATTTCGTAAGAGAAATTCAGACAATCGTATGCAAAGCCTTTTTTTTTTATTAATATGTCGGATGAAGGTTGAATTTACAAATCAATAACGTTTTAATTTGAATATAACATAAATTGTATTATTTTTTTTACTATTTTCAATTTTGTAAATATACGGTATTTTTTGTTACAGTTTTTGAACAGTTAATTTTGTCATAAACAATGTTTAATTATATTTACTTATTTTCATTTGTTAATACCTTACAACAAGCATTGTACATGTATTGTGTAATCCTATTCGCTGCAATTTGAATTGCTTTATTATATTCATGAAAAAATATACAAGAAAAATACTATTTTTAACTCATATGAAGAGTTATACTCCAAAAATATTAAACTGTAATATTATTTCAGGTGCTTTCACACAGTTTGTCTAAAAATGGCAGTATTAACAGTTTGTATTCTATCTTTGGTAAGTTTTCAAGAAGGGGGCAACGGTTCAGAGGTAGCAATATACAATTGCTTTATGATAACGTGTACATATTTGCACACTTTAAGAAATTTTGTATCATTTATGACTTCTTAATTCAAGATATAATTTGATTAGAACAGTTACATCAGTTAATGCATGGTATCCGCTTCAACATATATATGAACGTACATGCATACAGCTTTAAAGTCATAAGAAACATCAAATTAAAAAAAATATGCATATGTTTTTTATAACTAAATGGATAGTTTTCATTATACAACTTATGTACATAAACTTTTTTCTGAGAAAAATTCTTTAATTTGTCCACATTTATGAGAAATTTACTTATTTATTATCGCCGACATATTTTCCGTATGCATAGTGACCCGAACGTAACCCTCCTCGTAACAATCCGGTGATCGCAATACGCATGGATCTGTCATTGAAATAAACATATAGCTGATTATACATGTTAAACACGTGCTCAATACCCATGCTTTTTGTGATTTGTTTACTTTAAGGTGACAATCGGTATTACTCGGCTTCAAAACAGGGCATTGAATGAGCAGCCATATTATTTAAATCATAACAAACAGAGAGAAAAAAAATTGACGAATATATGATATATTTGCGAAAATAATGATAAAATCGTGCACAGAGGACTAAGTTTATGATATACATGATATATACATGCATTGGTTCAACAATTGGATAAAAATTATTTTTGACCACTCACTCGTTTCATATGACTTTAAGCAATTATATTTATTTATTGAAATAAGATCAAGAAGAGTTTTATCATACAAAAAACGTCGTTAAAACCAAAAGCAATATACCAAACGCTACACATAAAACTAAAGACTGTGCAACACGGACTCATACAAAAACCTCAAATGAACTCAGAAACTCAGATATTCAGCAGTTTCTATGTCCGTTTATGTTAAAACTGTCCAATAAGTTGTAGTACGTTTATCGACATCATACAAAAACGGATGGGCTAATATCTTCAAAATAATTAAAAATAATTAGAACACGCTTTAATATTCATATGATGAAATTGTCATTCATCCCTTTTGATTTCAGGTTTATTTTTCAACAATAGTTTCAACATCAGTTTTTCCCGATTTGGAATTTAGTAAGTGTTTGATATATGTATAATACATGTTACACCTGGTGTTGCTTAACCTTTGAAGGTAAATTGTTTTAACGGATGCATATTAAGAAAGTAAATAAAACATTTACATAAAAAAATATTGAAAGTGCGATTTGTATCAACGATTAAATGATTTAAAGGCAATGGCTGGTACACGCAGTCAATGAAAATGAGTTTTTGCAACAAAGAGGCTTTACAATTTTCATTCATACTTTTGTATATCAAAATCTTTTTAACTAGAGGTATATTATCAACTGTGATGGATAATGACAGAGACTTTCAATGATCCGATTCATGTTGCAACAAATGTAACAAGATTTCTGATCTAGGACCGTCTCCAAGTCAAATGCTGGATAAAATTACTATGGTGGTATATTTGTATATGTAATAACCCTCTCCCTTTCCTGTTTGAAATATAGATCAGGGGAAATGAATATGAAAATCAAGGACCACACAATAACAATCACTGCGAAGAAAGTCTATGACTTAATAACAATGGTACGGTAAATTATGCATCAAACGTACAAAAACATCCATATTTATACCGTAGCAAGGTAACCAAATAATTTGCTGACATGACACCATCTCGCAGTTTTATATCGATGACTAGTTCTCTAATGAAGTGCAGATTTCATATAACTACGCGTTATATAAAGTAAATAATGCTGTACTTTTTCGAAAAATAATCCTGCACAAAACTTCAATGAATATGTTCAATGTTTAAACAACAACAATAGTCTAATAAATTGATTGATTGGTTTGTGTTTAACGTTTTTTTCGACAGCATTTTTCTTTTTGTGGCGGTAAGATTTAATTCATGAAGGAAGCCGGATTGCATGGATAAATACCAATAAACTTTCAGCCAGAAATCTTAAGGGAGTTCGCTTCTCAGTTTCAAAATAATTAATTTTCAAACAGAAAACAATGATCTTGCGGAAAAGATGTTATACCATAAACATGAGGTGCAAAACGTTCTACACCAGATCCGGATTTCGACAATTAATGTCCCTTCAGTGATGTTAGACTAATGAAGGGATCGAAACGGTATTTTGAAGGCCATATAATCTACCAAAATTTAAAAGACTTTTAAAAAAATATTTTAGAGAGTAAAAATAGGATGAAAATAAACTCATCAAAGATACCAGGACTAAATTTTGTATATACGCCAGACGCGCGTTTCGTCTACAAAAGACTCATCAGTGACGCCCGAAATTAAAAAAAATTGAAAGGCCAAATAAAGTACGAAGTTGTAGAGCATTGAGGACCGGATTATATAAACCGGAGGAAAAATATGACACAAGCCCAAACGAGAGAATATTACAAGTCTAAGTTGAAACGATATTATCATAAAATTCCTGTTCTAATCGTTCTATTCTACAACTTATCTCTACTTAAGCGATGCTCAGTCTTCTGTTGTTTATACAGTAAACTGTATCAGTAATAAAAACATTAAGGTAATTTTTATCTTAGAAGTTATTGCAAACACGTGCTTATCTGGCCATCTGAAAACAATGTACACTCCATAAATGTCATCAACGAAACATCACTATGAAGGAATGATGAAATAATAACAATGGAGAGGAAAGGTCATTTTGTTAGTCATAAATTGTAGTAAACTGATAACCACGAGAAAAATCTAATATAATGAGTCAAAAACGAGACAACAATCCTATAACCGTTAAATTTTGTAAAGAGTTCAATAGAATTGACAGGTTTCATTTGTTCAATGGCAAACTATGGACAATTAAGTAAGACAATATTTTCCGTGTATCTACAGATATTTCTAAAGTATGATATATATTTTTTTCGTTGAACCTGTTTGACTTTTTTAATAAAGTTAGTCACTTTTGGCAAACTACACCTTGAAATATTTGTATAAATAACGCGACTTTTGTTAAAGTCAGTATTCTGCAAACTAGATTTCTTTCCATTTTTTAATATCTTGCAGAATGAAGGAATAAACCACATTTGATTTTATTTATTATGTTTATTATTTCAAAACTGTGTTACTTATTTAAATTTCAAGTTCTTACGGAGATTATCTTCATATTTCTGTAACAACCTCAAAGCCCATTTAATAAGCGTATTTTTCAACTGAATTAGTGCTTATTCTTCAGGTTATTTGTCATCAACCCCGATATTTAATAAGGTTCGTGTTACTCAGTCTTTACCTTTCTATTTTGTGGTGTGTGCATTATCTTTTTGTCATGGCATTTTCAGTATGTTTTCGGATTCCGAGTTTTATTATCCTTGAGGCATAGGTCGCCTCTTTTTTTTAATTTATGTTTTTTTCGTGTTTTATTTTTCTTTTATTTTTCTTTTATGCATGGTTATGTCAGATTTTCGTTTTCATCTTGAGTGTCCCCTTTGGTGTATATTCTGCCTCTTTTTTATTTAAAAAAAACGAATAACTCATTGTGTTTAACATACCCGCAGATGTACAGAGTGAGTAAGCAGTCAACTAGGTTACACCAGTGAGGAAATTCAAATCTTTCAAAAACACGTTCCTGAGAGAATGATAGAAATTGAGTGCTATCTCGAGAGAACACTGTATAATTGAAAATAAAAGTTTAAGTATGTTAATTCTTATATCTCAATTCTTAATGAAAATATTTATCTCGAGTAGTTGTAAATAACTGATTTCAAATAAAACAGTGTCATTTTTTAAATGAAAAAGAGTTTTTTGGTAGTTTTAAACAATGCGAAAAAAATTTAAATGTGATTTATCTGACATTCTTTTAAATTCATGAATAACGACCTTTTCTAAACTTTAAAAAGTTCAAAACTCCAATGGCGGATTATCGGCATTTTCGTATGTAGCAGTTCATGTTAACTGAGACATATAATACTATTGTGTATTTTTATGTGTTTCTAATGTTAACAATATTTAATACAAAACTATTAATCAACACACTACTTTTACTTTTTTATTGCAACCAAATTAACGTGTAAATTATGGTGTCTTCGTCGAGGTCCGCGTTCATGGATCGTAAACACTGTTGAGTTCGGTATACATTAGAATTTGAAATATATACGTATCCGTCCGATCCGTGCATAAATTTGATTTACTGATCGATCGATGACCGTTGTCACGGTAACTCTCACATAGGTTATTTGACTTATCTGACGGATCCTATGGGTCACCGATCACCGATCAGTCATCGATCAGTCAAACATCCGTCACCGATCATTCACCGATCAGTCAAGTTCACGTCAAACAGTAACGCCTAAGGTTGCAAGTACTGTATGTGAAAGGGGAAATAGTCTGCACTATCAACATCTATGCTATGTCTTTTTCAAATGATTATACTAAATGTTCTTCCTTAATTGTATTATAATTTTAGATTGAAAGAATTTTTTCATGACTTCATGAACATAACAACATTAACATTATTCAAAAAAAGATGTAACTTAGATTTTTAGACTTTAGAAGTTCTGAGACTGCAACGTAGAATTTGAGCATCGTCTTTAAAATGAACGATGTAAATTCAATTCATTTATATCAAATGAATACTCGAATATTTCAAACATGAGCTATTTAACAAGTAAAGTGGCTACCAATGCAACATATCCACTGACACACATGTATGACTTTCGAAATGAAACATTTTGTCATATTTCTGATAGAACCTGCAAATGGCAAGTAAGTATTGAATAAAATAGTTAATCTTTCTATTGTCATGTCTTTGACATCTTTGTTTTGTAGACGCAATCGATTATCAATTTCAAAAAATATATATTCTGAACCGGCTTAAAGAAATTGGCTAGGTAATTTAAAAGTAGCTGTCTCTTTTTTTTTTTATGGCAGAATTCATTTTAAGACCTGAAATAATTTTACCAGATACTACTGTATTGTTGTATTTTTCATTGATTAATATGTTCTTGATATCATTCGGTGAACAATGAAAGGTTTGAAAGACAACAAAATGTTCAAAACTATTTATGATTCTTCTTGCTCTAGTTTATCAATGGTCATATTAACTACTTCTATAAAACAAACTGCTAATATCTTACATTTACATTATATACATGATAGATATCTGAGAGGTTGGTAAAGCAGATTGTTGCACCACGAAAAACATTGTCGACTAATGATTTAATTTAGCATACTGAATGTTCTTCCATTATTGGTTTTTATTGTCAACATTTTTTAATTAAATGTATCTAACTACGATGTAAAGTACATAACAACGTTACAATTATTATATCAAAAGCAACATAAATGACGCGAGATGTATTTATGGAAAAATTAATTGACGAATTCAAGTTAAAAAAAAATATTGAAAGAGTGAGCGAACAACACATTAATTCGCGAATGCGCGTAAACTATCAGTGTTGTTGGGTCACGAGTTGAATATTTTTCGATATTTGAATGCTCTGATTAGTTATTCTTTTCATTTTATTGGCAAAATGCTTTTTTATGAAATTAAAGGAACTATATCTTTTTTTCTACGCCTTCACAATTTGTTTTGATCCGACGTGTTGACAACACTTGTTGTTGTATGACGTCAGATCAGTGAAATAGCTACGTTTATTTCACATGTGACATTATCAGTTTTTTTTTTCACTAAAAAATTCAATGTAATTCATTGTAACTAATATAATAATTAGTTATCAATCTAGTTATGAAAAAATTATCAGGACACAAAATCAATAATTTAATGACTGTCTTTAAACTTTAGATGACAGTTCAATTCATAGTCCTTTAAATTCACAACTTTTTATTGGTTAGCAAGAGCGGGTGACATTCAAAATATTGTCTACCGGTAAGCCATTGAATAGAAATAAATTATCTCCTCGTGTTATCCATTCAAAACATTGCATTTTGAGGCTTAGTGGAATAAAATTCGGGAGATTTTAAGATATAGTTGACTCCGTTTAAATTTATTTTTCTTTTCGGTTAAGATTATCTTTTTTTTTCAGAACATGTATCAAAAGCTGTATGTGATGTATAACGACAGAGAAACGCACTCAAAAGTTGTGGCCGGCTTTCCATATTATTATGAATAAGAACGTCAATCAGCTGTTGGTTACGTTGCAAGAGCTACTGCTGTTCTCTTTTTAGCAGGGTACGTCTTTATTTCAAACATCCTTTTAGTTTTGTTTATAGTTAACACTGTCTTACGAAAAGTTGTTTTGATTTATTGACAATATTGCTTGACATCTAATCACTTTTTCAAAAACGAAAATGTACGCGAAATCAGATAAGATACACTACACTACCATTCTAAGAAACTTTGAAAATACTGGATAGTTAATCTTATTTAATCTTTTTTATCTTAAAAAAAAATTTGAGGCAATAAAAATTCATTTTTTGCAGTCCCATTGAACTACATCTTAAAATGAAAATGGCGGATAGCAAATATGTAAATATAGTACATCGCTGAGGAGGTTATAATGCAGATTGTTACTCAAGGAAATCATTGTGAAATGAGACGCAGTAGAGGTTGACAAAGCTTTTTCGAGGGGTAACAATCTGCTTTATCAACTTCTCAACTGTGCTATACTTTTCAATTCTTTATACTTAATATCTAATCATGATTGTCTGAAGGATGTATTTAGGTTAGGTAAGGTAAAATCAAGAAATTAAGAAATAAAAAATGATGCTATTTACTGGTATAGCATCAATTAAGGATAAAGATAAGCTTAAAATACTGATAGGTCATGGACCTCCTTTTCGAGATATTTGAGATTTAAAAATATGGCGGTGAAAAGCTGACTTTGACTTTACCTTATATTTGTATTGGTGTTATTTGGGTCTCAAAACAAAAGAAAGAAAATCAAGAATCTTCTAAAATTTTGGTAAATGACGTTTCATGAGCTATTAAGTCTTAAATGAAAAAAAAATGGGTGCTATAGGGGCAAACTATTTTACATTGTATTGTATGGAAAACACCAAGGAGTCCGAACATTTGACACAAATTCCAAAACCTCACCTAAGTACATCCTTAAGCTTTTAGGGACAAGCTTTAGAATGCAAGTACTTAACGATGTAACGTACACAACCACGTTGCAGTTTTAAATAGAACAATAGAAAGGATGCCAAATTAAAAAAAAACTGATAGTTTATAGAAAAGTTCTTCTAAAGCCAAAACTTAAACCTTGAAGATTGCCTTAAGTTTTTTCAAGTAATTCAATTTATTGTGCTTTAAATTATCGATTCTTCATTTATTTAATTGGTCTGCACAAGAAATTGACATTAAAAAATGTCTCCGGCTGAGCCATGCGACAGAGTAAATTATCACCCTCTTATAAAAATATGGCAGTTTGAGGTATTATTGTATCAATGAATGTGTGCAGTTCAATATAGTTGTAACCAAAAACATGTAATTTCTCTAAGTCTAACAATCTAACATTACCAAAGTCTGTACTTCTGAATAGTATTACAAATGAAATCATAAATACACACTCTTGTGTACTACCCAAAGTAAACTTGCATAGGATTTAAATACAAGTAAAAAGAAATGTTTCGCATAGTTTCCATCTATTTTCTAGGCGAATATGTAATATTCGATTCAACAACATTATTACTATAGCATTTATCAATAAATCAATTAAGTCAAAAAATCTTAAAGGTGCAAGTTCAAAAACAGTTTACTTCAAATATTTAGCATAATGATAAAGTACTGCATGTGAAAATGTTTAAATTCTGCGGATGAAATTCACAAGTTTAAGTATAAGTCCATAAACCAAATTAGAAAAAAAATCCTTTAATTAGCGGCTAACAATTTAAGACCGAACGTTACATCAAAACAACTTTTTGGTTTAAAACTGACATAACTACTAGAACAAACTTTCATCTTATAATATAAGTCAAATTCAATAATCATGATAAAACTTTCTACCATGCTGACTTTTAAATATATATAGATACTTTTTTTTTTAAATCTACAAAAAGATCAGTTTAACTTGTTTAACACAAATATCTATATATTTAATAAATGAAATTAGTATATGATTCATTTTTCATAGCGATGTATATTTTATATATACAAAAAATGGTGCTACTAATTATGAGAGTATGTTTGCATCTGTCCAATGGAACATGAAAAAACGCATACAACAGATACAATAAATTGATATCTTGATATTTAGAAATTGAAAACGAGGGTAGGCAGAAAACAAAATTTTTACGACAAAAAAGATAATTTCAGTGTCCCTATTGTGACCTTTCCGTTGCTCTGTTGCATGATTCGCCTGTATATCACCTTGCACTTGATACACTATTCCAGGGCTTGAATTTTCTTGACAGACAGTTACAGCCCACCAGGAAGCTATTAAACTAAATATTCAAAATGGGGAAAATGAAATCACCCTATTGTCTATTTAACGGTTGGTTAACCATTATTGAATATTCGTTTCACAGAAGATAGAGAATATGTTCCAAATATCGTTACAACATTTCCGAATGTAACCTAACGAGTAGGAAGTATTACAAGGTGTATCCTAACCTCAGCAACACGCTTGGTGCCACGTTTGGATCGTGATCTGCGCTTATTCTGTTGGAGCATCTTAGTTTACCCTCGGTTTTCGTTGGGTTTGGTGTTGCTCTGTCTTTAGAATTCTATAAGTCTATGTTGTTGGTTGTGTACTATTGTTTGTTGTTGCTCTGTTTCTGTTTCGCTATGGTGTTGTCAGTGTGTTTATTACATATGCATGTCCCTCTTGTATACTTCGTCTCTCTTATAGAACTATAACTTGTCTGAAGATGGTTTAGGATATGTCAGGTTAACATTGTTTACAAATACCCTTTATATATAATATGTCCTAAAGTTAGGGCATATGCAGTGCGGTTTTTTGTGTGGTCTTATGAAGAGTCATCAAAGTTACAATAACCTAAACGAAATAAAAACGTCATTTATTGCATACAGTGGGGTTTATCATCGTGTCGATACTACACCATGTTTTCCTCTCAATATCATTCTATGACACATTTGATAGTTCGCTGATAAATTCAACTTTGAAAAAAACTATAATAATTTCCTATCCCTATAACATATATTTTTACAATAAGGCCCTATTTTTAATACATGTATAGCAACGAAGCCTATAAAATGTTTTATTATTCATATAATTGTATTAGATTGTTTGTAGGACATTCGAAGTTAAAAGTTCCCACTTTAGATGTGTCTTTCACCTTAATACACGTACTAATGTCATCAATTATAATGTCCTAAACAATTTTCCAAAAAACAAAAGCCCATTGAAGTTAACTACTTATAAAATAGAATCCAGATCATTGATTTAAAGTCCAGTTGGTTATTATTGTCCAACTATTTAGCAATTCCTTTACTTTTTTTAGTAGATGAAATTTATTTCTCTATTTCAAGGTCAACATCACCTTCGTATATGCATAAAGTGTTACAAGTAGCACCTTCAAACAGACCAGGAATCGTAATTAAGATTAACAAAAATGATAAAGAACTATCAACTGCAGTAGAGATTGGAGAAGTTTTATCTTTAACAATAAAAGGACCCGGTATGTATGTGAATCATATTTTCACAAGTATATAATGTTGTTCTGTTCTTTTTCTCACAATACATTCCCTTTTTATTATAATATACTATGATGCATTTTTTTAAACCGATAGATACTATTCCATTTTTTAATGCTACCAACCGTTGTAAAAATTGTATCATAAATATCCTAAATATCTCTTGAACAATAAATTTAATATGGAATGTTATAAGATAGATGATTGTGAATTATATGAATTGCAATGAAAAAATAACTTATTTATTTTCACTTTCGATACCTTTTTCGCTTTATATCGATTCCAGACTTCAATCTGAGGATTAGCCCTTTATAATCAAAGCGTATTTGTTATTAAGTTTGTCATATATCAACAATAATTTAACATTGTTAATTTATACTGCTGATTTATCTTAAAACACGTCAAAATATTGAATCTAACAATAATTAAGACAGATGTATCCAATATGCTTCGAAAAACAAACATGAAACATATTCAAGATAGACAACACTATTATCAATTTGGTTTACTTGTTTTACCTCAAAACTGACTTAGAAATGCACTTTTGTTTTTTCATTCATAAAATCCATTAAAAACCATCATGGTTAATTTCTAATTTCAGCAAACACCAGAGTTATTCCTATGGGATGTAACGCTGCAAGCATGAATTATCAATACCTACTGTGGACCAAGTATGTATGCTTAATACCGCAGTCCCACTAGGCTACGATCGCACTAAGATCTGTGAAAAAAATGCAAATTTTTATGATCGTAGTTAGATCGTGTAGATCGTCGTACGGTCGTATCACGGTCGTAGTGATGTCTTCAAGATCGTGATGCGCATGGACAACTTTGAACATGTTCAAAACAATCGTGGTGCGGTCGTGGCGAAATTAGGTCGTAGTAGAAGTTTATTGAGAGCACACCAAGGTCGTAGAAAGATCGCAAAGGTCGCTGTATCATCGTAGCGAGAGCGTAGCGAAAGCGTGATTTTATTCGGAGTGACTGCGGTACGACCTCACAACGACGTTATTACGATCTCACTACGACCATCACGTTTTCGACCCGAACCAATTACGCTTTCACTACGACTACTAGTATACACGTTTACACCAAGCTGTTCAAGACCATAGTACGATTCTAGCACGCACTTGCTGTCCTTATCACGCTCTCTTCTTACGGCCTGACTACGTTCGTTTTACGACCATCATTCTCATTGTCATTGTCACATACAATGTATTAAATCTCTCAATGTTTTGTTTGTCTGTATGTAATTATGACTACTTGTCCATTTTATCTAACGGCCCAACCATTTTTCTCGTTTTTATATAAATAAAACCGTTGGTTTTCCCGTTCAAATGGTTTTTACACAAGTGATTTGTTGGGGCCCTTTATAGCTTGCTGTTCGGTGTGAGACCAGACTCCATGTTAAAGGCCGTACCTTGACCTATAATGGTTTACTTTTATAAGCGTTACTTGGATGTAGAGTTGTCTCATGGGCATTGCTACCACATATTCCTTTATCTATTGACACATCAGTGTCATCTCTGCTATCATTCACTAAAATATCGTCATTTGAGCTTTATAGATCAGCAATTAATGCAATAGGTTGTAATTTAGATTGAATTGGTCGGTCCGACATCTCTTGATCAGGATGCGTTGCTCTGCCTCTACATCAACCCCTGCAGGAATGGAACTGTAATGATATGGAACACGAGGTTGACGTTATTTCTGATAACGTTGTACGATCGCGGTAGGATCGTAGTATAATCGAGGTTAGCACCAGCCCAGTAGTCAGCACTTCGGTGTTGACATGAATATCAATTAAATGGTCATTTCTATAAATTTTCTGTTTACAAAACTTTTAATTTTTCGAAAAAAATGAGGATTTTCTTACGCCCAGGAATAGATTACCTTAGCCGTATTTGGCACAACTTTTAGGGATTTTTGGGTCCTCAATGCTCTTCAACTTTGTATTTGTTTAGCATTTTAACTGTTTTGATCTGAGCCTCACTGATGAGTCTTATGTAGACGAAACGCGCGTCTGGCGTATTAAATTATAATCCTGGTACCTTTGATAACTATTAGAACGTGCTACATGTAAAATCGCAGTAGAAACGTGGTAAGATCGTGGTGCTATCGGATAACTCGTGGTATGGTCTTATAAGTGAGAACGTGATGGGCGTAGAAAGATCTTGATACGCGTAGTGAGGTCGCAAAATAAGCGCGGTGAGATCGTGGTATAATCGTAGCGAGATAGTTGGAGAAGCGTAATGAGGACGTAGTAGCATCGTGAAACCAACGGAAATTTTCAATTTCATACCGCTCATAGCGCGACCTCACTATGATCTGAATTTATTTAAGATCGCAGTGAGCGTGATGTGATCGTGGTCTAGTGGGACTGGGGCTTAAACAAATAAGTAAATGTTCGTGGCTATTTGCTTTTATGTATCTAATGGTTCAAAATTTCAAACAGTCAAAGTGGTCTATCCAACGCTCTATGCTCTTCCTGAATTTTAACGATTCCTATTTTTAAGTGTGACAAACGTCCTCCGTACATATCGATTTTGACATTATTGATGGAAATTTTTTTGATAGCATCTGTATATATATACAAAGTCTGCAACAGTTTTTAATTTTGTGGATATTGAAAGACCAGTTAGGTCTCAATTTTTTGTAAGCTGTCTCCTGATGGTTTTCGCTATAAATTTTTAATCAATGGACTTTGAGTCCTCTCCAAACACAGAAGAGAATTATTCACCCATTTTTTGTAGTGTCATTTGTATCTTTATATCAACTAACTGTCTGCGTTATACTATGAAGAATGGAAGATCAAGGAGGTGTATCAATCGCTCTGTGCCTTATTAAAATCTGTATTTTATAAGCCAAATGTGCAAATTACATAAGGTTTTATTTGACAACAGATTGCATGAGTCCTAAAACGATTCCCTACATATCGTTATACTCATTTACTATATCTATATTGCTTTTATTGTTATCAAATATTTAATTTCTATTATTTTCAACTACGAAATTTGAATATCGAACGAACTGCTAACACGTGGGTTTGAAATTGATTATCGAATGACAAAAACAGACCGATCGCTTACTTCACATCCATGCACACATCACGTTCAGTATTACGGCAGATTCAAAGAGAGTAGTTTTGAAGTGAAAGTGAATAACAAGCCGGAAATTATCAAATATGTTTCTTAATGATAAACTCATCTTCTTTTTTTGCATCATCATAGAAACATTTTACAAGTGTGCATATGGGCAACATTATTTCACCAGAGTCGGTCATGATCTCTAGAGATATTGTACAATACAAGTTCATTCATTTGAAAGTAATGCATATATTTATAGATGCCCGTTTAACATAATCGAATGGCAATACAACTTAATATGATAAAGACAATTTTTAAACTTGTTGTTATTGTTACAACATGTACAACTTGTTTATACATTTTGTATTTCGATTTTATATCTAAGTATCATACACAATTATAACAATGTTTGCAATTTATAACCATAATTCACCATTGAAAAAACCCTGAGAATTTAATATTTGTAATTATATAAGCAATCTGAGAAGTTCGCTTCTCTGATGTCATACACTAGAATGTAGAATGGAAACAGGAAACGTGCCAGCGAGACAACAATCCGACAAAAGAGCAGAACACAGACCGAGGCAACCAATGTTCTTAAACATACGAGTGAAATTCCCTATTCGTAGTTTTACGATAGTTTCAGAAATGTACACTAGTTCATCGAAATGTACGACATACTAAATTCTGAAACATACAAATGATCAATGTTGTCACAACGTTCAAAAACAGTTGCTAAAACTGTAGAAAATGATGTAGCTAATTTCATAATCTGCTGTATATAGATATGAGAAGATGTGTAATGATTGCCAATGAGGAAACTCTCCATCCAATTGACAATTTGTAGAAGTAAACAAGTATAAATCAAAGTACGGTTATTGACACGCAGCCTTGGCTTACACCGAACAGAAAGCTATAATGAGCCCCCAAAATGACATTTGTAAATTATTTAAACGGGAAAACCAACGGTCTAATCTATATAAAAATCGAGAAACGAGAAACACTTATGAACCACATCAACAAACGACAACTAGTGAGACTTTGTAATATTAGTAATATGTGTACAATTTTTGCAATACTTTTATGACAAGTTAAAAATTCAGTGCCGATCAAATACTTTTGACCTTTGGAAATATGTTTAAATTTTTGCCTTTGGACAAGTTAAATATGTACAACGCGGGGCGTATAAGACGTAATATGTTTTTCAATAGAGAACAGCGTTCTTTTGTGTTAAGCAATGTATAAAAGCATTTTTACGATAGTTTTGTGTTTATACGCTAAATTTTGTCATTCAATATTTCAGCACTATATGTAAATCCTTTGACAAGGCTATTATGGGGGATACCTGGACACTTGGTATTGAATCAATATCGATAGATATGTTTGCCTTCCGTTTTGTTGATTCCAGTCGTGTTAGAATTGAATGTTCCGCTTATATTTGTCCATCATCAGATTCAGCATGCACCAGTGCAGTAAACGTATGTATTTTAAAAAAAAACATAAAACATTCAGTGTGTTGCCCGACTACTTGAAACAAAGATCCCATGTTTTCTGTTCGGTTACTTCATGCCCGATTAACATGTATTTAGGTGGAGGTAAAATAAATCTAAAATACGTAATATTTGAAGAACATTACCAGCTTCAAAGGCTATTACAATATCCCCTTTTTGTTGACAATCTGGTGTGTAATCCATGTAATTTTAGCACTAACATAATTTTTGGCAGGAATTCATGGCAAAGAGGCGGTCTTACCGTTACCCTCTCCTAACTTTGGCATGCATGAAAAAGGATAAGACCAACACAATTATCATATTTCACGTTAGCATGTAAAATTTGTATCAACCAATGTGAGAGAGATAAATTACTATTCCACATGACTCAATGATACAGTTTTTGTAATGCCATGTTCTCTTCCAGACCATTAACATATCGATAACTATAGGGCAATGTATTCAGTGTACATCAATGATTTAAAAACAATACTAAAAAAATATTAATATTGATCAAAACTTTACTCTAAGACAGTGAAAAAAAATCTTCCTTCACTTTGTAAATTTTCTAATTACTTTAATGGTGTTATGTACATGATGATGATGTAATAGTTATTAACTTTTAATGTTTAATATAACATTGAAAAGATAAAAATGACAAGACATTTAGTATTTGAATATTTTCCCAAAATACACAAAACAAGAGGTAAGAGGTTGATTGGGCAGAATTTTACCCCAAGTAAACGTTTACAACAAATGTTTACTAGGGCAACAATCTGCTTTCTCACCCACTCAGTTAAGTGTTATCTGTGTAATGTCTTTTGTAATGTTATGTTAATCATAAGATGTGTAAATTTATATACATCAAATGTAATGTTAAGGACAGTGTTCTATTCAAAATTGTTCCAATATAAATGAACCAAGAACAACTAATTGTCAACATAACGCTTTTTTTTAACTGAATATATAATTGTGGCATTGCTAAAATAAGTAACTTTCTTTAGACTGTTACTATAAAATGGTTATTAGTCCTTGAATGTTTCTAAGAAACAAATTATTTGAAATTTATTTGAAAGGGTCATATTGTTCATATAATAACGTATTGGTGGTCTTCTGTTGTTGTCTGCTCTCTGGTTGGGTTGTTGTCGTTTTGACACATACCCAAATTTCCTTTCTCAATTTTACTCATGCATTTTTCTAACATTTATTCTTCTGTTACAGACATGTCAGTCACAAGCCGGTAGACAGAGACGTAGCTCAAAAATAGAACCTCACACTCTGCAAAAATACAAAGAAGATACATCATCTGTATCATTTACTGTTGTTGATCGCTTTGATGGTACAAATGGAAGTACAGGTATTAAACCCTTTTCTAACTGCAATTTAAAAGCACACAACTGTTATTATTTGTAAAGTTTGCAAGTATAACCGTGTCTGTACATAGCAAGGTATTTGTATAATTATATGCGTACTCATCGAAATGTAAGCGAATGAATCAGCTTCTTTATTTACAAAGTGTTTCGTTTTACACATTGGTAATCATCATGAAAGATGAATATAAAAGAAAGGCGAAAAATACCAAATGAAACATTTAATCTCATATGTAAAACAATAACTAACATGTTTATTTCTAAAATGAAAAATACCGACAGACAAACGATACACAAACCGGAAGCAAAAAAAACCCAAACATTTAGAGCAACACAAACCCCATAAAAACATTTCAAGTGACCTCAGATGTTCCCGAAGGGTAGGCAGATGGTGCTCTATTTGTGGCATCCTTCGTGTTGTATTTGTTAGTTCAAACAAACGATAAGTATAATCCGGTTCTGGACAAAAGGGCAATGCACAAATAAAACATGCTCGTTGTCATCTGTGAAAAAGATAAACTTAATCGACTGTACAGTTCTAAACATTGAATTACGTATTGTTTAAAAGACGGGATTTATTCCTATATTCTCTTAACCCCTTCCTATACACAAGATGATAAGACGAACAGCTTGAATAAGTCACCTTTTCGAAATGGTAGATATATGAAAAGGTCGGGGTACTATCCAAATTATATAGGAAAAGGTTACATTTTTTCTTATTATGCAATATATGAGAAAAGTAGATACTTTTAAATACCAAAGTATATGAAAAGGTTGGTGTAACTGACCATAGCGGCACCGCTATCACTTAAATATAGAGGTGCTCCTCCCCAGTTAATATTAAATTATTGCGTGCTAGTCGGAAACCCGGTTGAAAATGAACAAAAGAAATGGAATTATCTGTTCATTTGTCAGAGAAGTTAAAAAAGGCGAACTGGATAATTTTCAATTGTTGACATCTGTTTATATGTTCTTCAATAGTTTAATGGATGTGCCCAAGTAAGGATTTTAAAAAAACTTATGTATGGATTTTTACTTAATTCAAGGGGTACAATCGAAATCACGTGATGGATATACACACACCGGAAGTAACAGTCGAGCAGACCGCTTGAAAGGTAAGTAGTCGTATTTACTTGTTTATATCAATAACATTTAATAAATAAGGTAGTGCACCGAATGTCGGATACTATCTAGTTTTGAAATACACAATTATCCTTGCTGGAGAACGTTCAGTTAATGCTAACACTTCGACACAGTTCCAAAATTTCACCAGATAACTGTGTCGAAGTGTTTGCAACAACTGCAGGCTTTCTAGCAAAATCAATTGTGTATTTTAAAACTACATACTATCCAACATTCGGTGTGTCAACTTATTAATCAAAATTTAATTGATGAAAACAAGAAAATGCAACTACTAACCTTTCAAGCGGCGAGTTCGCCTGTAACTTCCGGTGTGTGTATATCCATCACGTGATTTTGATTGTACCCCTTGTAATTGGTAGTTATCAAAGGTACCAGGATTATAATGAAATATGAATTAAGCTTCGATATATTTGTCAACTTTAACATTATAGACATTTTTTTTTAAGTTCATTGCGGTACGTGTAAATTCCCGTTGTTCTTTATTGTGCATAAGCATAAATTCCGCTGAAAAAAATATTTCACAGAAAAGTAATATATATTTCTATAAATCTTTCGAGATGACTATTCTGTCTCATAAACGTACAACAGAAACATATTTGATGCGTAATCTCGCTCCGGATTCTATTTTTTTATATATATTTAGGATGTAGGTTGATACAATAACAAAATTGACAACCCTTAAAGATGATATGTATGACGCAAGTAAAATACATTTCTAATAAGTAAAAACAACAGAGTAGATAACAGTAGGTATGTTCAAATCACAAATGTTTACTAAAAGTACTTGACGACAAAATTTTCTGATGGATCTTAAAAATACATATCTTCAAAAATAAACTCTTATAATTTTTAGCGTGACCCATTACGAAACATGTAATGTGATTTTTTTTAAATCTTTTTTGAACTGTCGAAAATTACCATGACACCTGATCAAACAAAAGATTTCAGTTGAGCATACCCATAAAATACATTAAATGAAGCTTGATTTCTGGTAGATACATTTGAGATCTATTGAAATAACAAACAGGCCTACTGGACAGACAGTTGTTGTTATGGGTTTTGCATGCGCATAATAAGAGGCATGTTCCTAAAATTTATTTCACATCTATCATAAACAAGCTGTCTGGATCTTTATAGCTGTGTAACAAACATGACGCAATAAAGTCTTTTCTTAAAATCGATTTTACTTTTTAAACTTTTACCATCAGAGCGTCACTGGTACATGTAAGTCTTGTCTGGATGAAATATGCGTCTGGCGTAATATCTTTTAAACTTTGCACCTTTTGATAGCTAATGTTCGTGTGTTTCTCTGCTTTATTTGTTCTCCCATTTATTTGTATTGTAGTCCTATCGTGTAATGTTGTTATTTTAATGTTATATGAAACATTGTCATAAAAGCGGGCGGTTTGGCATGCCACAAAATCAGGTTCAACCAACCATTTTTGTTATTAAAATATCCTGTACCAAGTCAGGAAATTGTCCATTGTTATTTATTAAGTTCGTTATTGTGTGAGTAACGTTTTGTTGTTGTGTTACTGTTATGTCGTAGTTCTCCTCTTATATTTGATGTGTTTTGTTCAGTTTTAGTTTGTAACCCGGATTTGTTGTTTCTCTCAATAGATTTTTGATTTTCGAACAGCGGTATATTTCTATTGCCTTTATTTATTTTGGTCCCATCCAACTTAAACAGCTTTGTGTGACATCAAACAAACATAATAGACATCATAACTGTAAGATCTAGAAAACGGAAAACCTATCACTTTTATGATAATTTAATTGTCAACAATGGTCTATATTTCATAATGACATCACTTATACCAACTATATGTTCGTTTAGACTCTTTATTATAAAAAAAGGTATTATGTGTTATTCTTTAAAATTAAATAACAGTTCTTTGATATTACTTTTTTTTCCCTTATCCCTTTTATAAAGCTGATATATGAATATTTATTTGTGTCGTCTTATTTTCAGGAGTATCTAGGAACATGATTATGTATCTTACAGCAGTGATTATCACCATGTGTTGCCTTGGACGAGCGTTATAACATTAAATGCATAAGATTTTACAAAACAAATGGCACTTTTGGTTTACATCTGATGTATATATGTGCTATTACATTGTGAGTCATAAATTCAAATGCCTTCTTCTGTAGTGCTTTATTTCTATCCCCTTAGTATTGGTTAGGGAAAAAAAAAACAGAAAATGTGGTATGATTGCCAATTTGACACAACTCTGTACAATGAAAATGCCACAGACAATAACAACTATAGAACACCGAACGGCCTTCAATAATGAACAAAGCCCATATCGGATAGTCAGCTATGAAGTGCCCCGAAATGACAAATGTAAAACATTTCAAAAGAGAAAAAAAGTTGTATAGAAAATGATTGAAAAACAAAATAATATGCAACAAGGCAACAAACGAAAACCACTAAATTACAGGATCTCGAATTTGAACAGTCATGGACATACATGATGTGGTGGGGCTGAACATGTAAGGTTGATCCCAACCATCCCCTAAGTCGAGATAGTGGATTAACAGTAGAATATAGCAACGAACTATAACAATCAGTTGAAAAAGGCTTAACTTAGATTGATACAAATAGAAATACGTAGTGGATGTGGCCAGGTACTTGTTCATCACCAACAAAAGAATGATTATACCATTGCATGTATAACAAAAACAAAATTATGATGTTTATTAAAACAATGAAGATGTAGTATGATCGCCAATAAGTCTATTGTCAACATATATTTGTTTGGCCAGTAACCACGGTAACAGAACCCCACTATATTTTTTTTATAATGATATATATTTCTGTTGAAACACCATACTCTTTACCATTCAATCTGTTAAGAACAAAAACTGTAATATTTTTGTTGCAGTGGAAATAATGTTCTAAAATAATTTTTTATTTTTTTTTATTTTTTACTATTTTGTACTTTTTTATGAAGTTCATTTTATTTCATGACAGTATACGCCAGAACCAAAATGAAGTATAGTAGACCTCTATAGGTCACCATTAAATCGTCATTTATGAAAAAATCATGTATAGTCAGCTTTATAAAAAGTTCAATGACTAAATGTAATAGAATATGTACACGATAAAACCAAAGGCAGAATTTAAAATAAAAACAATCGACGAAAATTAAACAGACTGTAACAAACATGAATACTGTTTTACTCTGAAATAAAACACTTGTTTTACTCTGAAATAAAACACTTAACATAAGATATTATAATTTAAAATCAGAGTTGACAAGAAATGGTTGACCGATACATTAAGTAATTCCAGCATTAAGATTGTGTACTTTTTCATTTGTAAATTTTAACAAAGATTGGTTACCTTTGATTTTGACAATGTTGCATTACAGAATTACAAACCAGAACCATTATGATGACTTCATCAAATGAATGCGTCACAAATAATTCTTATGTAGGCGAAAAGGGCATCTTGCGAGCAACAGTTTATGCCTGGTGTCTATCATGGTCTGAATATGCATCTCAATCTGACACTTTACATATATTTCGAATATTCAAAACTACGTAGTACGTAAAAGATAATGCTTTATCATGTAGATTTAGACCAGATTAAGAATTTATGACATATGACATTTTATCAAATACGTTTCCTATAATTGAACCAACCGCGTTATCATATAGTTTATCATTGGTACGACTTTTTCATATTATATATTATGAAGCAACGAATGTTCCCCTATACAAGTGCTCTCTAAATCCTTTTAGTGCCCATGGTACCCGGTTATCAGTTTTTTCTTTCACTATCTTTGTTCTCTTAATCTTCAATTATTGTTTTTTTTAAACTAGTATAGATATCGGGTTCAAACAAACAGCTATACTGTTTGCAAACTGCGGGAAGGTATCAAAATTGAAAGTCACATGGTTACATTTGCAAAATAATGCACACAGCGCACTAAAATTGACGAATTGATGAATATGATAGTACATTAATTTAATATGAACCTAAACTTATATTTCCTTCGCCAATTTGAGTTTTTTTGGAGTTACACTTTTTTTAATTCAACGTCTTATAATGCTGTGCATTTCATATAATATTGGACGTGTTCTATGCAGATATGAAACCTCAAAATTTAACCCCAATTCGATTCAATTGATGTGTTACAAAATTATTTTTGAATATTATAGTAGTCTCATATTAAATCTTAAATTCCTATGCCTGTCTCAAAACCAAGTCTTGCTAGATATTAACATTGCACATTCGATAAATCACATACATGTAATACACGCATGCCAAAATTTTAACAGGTAAAAAGGTAATATTAAACTGTTGGAGGAGTTATAATTCCTCGAGGGTATCACCAGCCCAGTAGTCAGCACTTCTGTGTTGACTTAAGTTATTTTTTATCTGTTCATGATTATAAATTAACTGTTAACAAAAATTTTAATTTCGAAATACTACCCCAGGAATAGATTACCTTAGTTATATTTTACAAACTTTTAGGAATTGTTGATCCTCAATGCTTTAACTTCGTACTTCATTTTGGTTTTTTTTTAAAGATTTTTTATTCGAGCGTCACTGATGGTTCTTTTGTAGACGGAACGTGCCTCTGGAGTTAATACAAAAGATCAATCCTTGTATCTATGATGAGTTTATTCACCAAATGTTATTAACCTATGTGTCTGTATTGGCACACTTTTGTTCTATCTTCAATAAGCGTAATAACACAATAAAAAAAATGTGCTTTAAATAGTTAACAAGAGTATGTGACACATTCACAAAACTCACCTCGTTACTCGATAATTAATAGATCAATAATAGGCAGATCTATAACAACAATCTTTCTTAAAATACTTCAAAATAATGTATTCTAATAAGTTCAGTGGTAATGTCATACAATTCACCTAGTGAACCATGGTATAGAAACATTTATTCTCAAAAAAATCTTATCACACACTTAAGATGACCTTAAAACGTATTACAAAGCACTGCATTCTCTACTTGTTATCGATTGGTAAATACGTGTTAGTTACGTAATTTTTATATATTCACATGCATTACCTGTAGACGAATATTTTCTATAAATAACATTTATTAATTTTTAGAAAATACTGTCAGTCATGCGCATAAAGTTTTGTCGGAAATACCTCTGGTTAGCGACCATTACTGGAATTTACAAGCGGAAACAGTTTTAAAAGCTGCCAATTGATATGATGTGGCTTCTTTTTATGATTGATTGGTAAATTACATTGTTATATGATCCTCGACTACTTTATTTATATTGAGTCATTTTTCATAGTGTACATATTCAATGTCAAAGTGCTTCTTTGTGTGGTTCTGTGAATTTTATACACCACATAAATCAACAATTAACTAAACACAAACCAGTGCATTATGAAACGCCTTACGGTGATCAGCCTTCACATAACTAACTAAACATTGCTAAATACGTAACAAAAAACGAACAGCCTAGTGTTAGCTGATAAATTTAAACGAAAAGCATTTATAGCAGATAGACAACAAAAACGAAAATACAATCAATGTGTAGTGGTAAAGTGCACAAATAATGTGGGGGTGAATCTGAACATTAATGTCAATGTTCAAGCTTTACCTAACATGGGACAGTGATGTAACCAAACGTCATCTATTCATACTGTAAAACATGTTTAAATGTCTTGACAGATCAAATCGGCCACTAGCACAAACATATAGTTTACAAGAATACTCATGGTTACTTAAAGCTACTGCTTGGCCCAATGTCATCTGAAAGATAAACATTTTACATCAAAACATTCACGATGTACTTAGATATCAACAAATTCACTTCCAACAAATAATCCCTTTTGTGCAGTATATCAATTCATAAGTATCACATGTAAACTGGAGTAAAATAAAATATCAATAAATCTAAAGAGCAATATGATGAATTAATGATTACATTATTGAAATTTAGATCTTTCCACAATGTTTAAAATTGAAAGGCCAAATTATACATATGCACTTTCATAGGTCTATTATCTGTTGATACCTGTATATTGGCATTGCACTAGGTCATGTTTTCTCTGATGGTTATAACGTCTCTAAACTAAATCCATTGGATGTTGAATGTCTACAAATTAATAATTTTGTCTTAGATGCATGATTTTTTTATTATTTGTTATTGGCTATGAACTATGTTCATAGCTCTCAGATCTGTACTATTGTTAAATTAATGATCAAACTATTGAAAATTAGATCTTTCGCCAATGATTTCAATTTGGAAGGCCTAATAATACATATTCACTTTCATAAATCTACAATCTGTCGATACCTGTATCTTAGCATTGCACAAGGTATTGTTTGTCTTTGACTGTTTATGACGTCTTGAAACTATATCCATTGGATGTGGAATGTGAACTGATTGATAATTTAGTCTTAGATGTTTATTATTTGTAATTGGCTTTGAACTATCTCATGTATCTGTCGGTAACTCTCAGATCTGTACTTAGTGTCTTTTTGTCGTTGGGATGTACAAGTACCCGGCCATGTCCATTCTGTGTTTCTGTTAGATGTATTTCTATTTGTTTCCATCTGATGTGTTAAGATTTTGTTAAACTTTTTTGGATAGTTCGATCTTATTGTGTACTATTACTTCACTGTCCCAGATTGGGGGAGATTTGGGATCCAACATGTTTAAACCAACCACATTCTGTTTGTATGTGCATGTCCCAAGTCCAGAGTTAATAGTTCAGTGGTTGTGATTTGTTGCTGTACTGTGATACTTATTTGTGTTAGTTCATTTTTGTACATTATATGAGACATTATTTTCTTCGTTTGAAGTTTTTCACATTTGTAATTTCGAAACTTTCTACTGCAGACTATGTGGTTTTCCTCTGCTCATTATTAATGTTTTTACGGTGTCCTATAATGATTGTTAGTACCTGTGTCATTTTGTCTAATGTGAAGAGTTGTCTTTTTTGCAACCAAAGTACTTTTTTATATAACCGTTTTATATTGATATTATAATTCAATAGATGTATAAACAACATACAGTGCGGTATACCGTTTGTTGTGAGACCTCTGCAGGTAAAGTCACACTTTTAAAAGAGATGTTTTTTAAATGGATATTGAAATCCATTATGTTTGGGTTTTCTTTTGCAGCAGGACACGCACATCCCTTTGAATGATATACGGTACTGTTAATGTATACCCTTAACACTTTTCAGAATTGCATTCAATTTGGTAAAAACAGTTAACTCTTCGCCTTTATGTTTTTTTACACAAAAACTTGTACTTTAATATCGCTGTAATATTGGTTGAAATACATTGTAGAGTCTGTTGAGAACTAGGTATGGCAGCTACAGATAATGTCAATCGTTATGTTGGTGTGGGACTATCACCAGAAGATTTTCTCCCAGAACCTCCATCTGAAGACTGGGAATTAAATATACTTCTAGATGACATTGCTCAGGGGATTACTGAAGAAGATCTCAAACGATTAAAATCATATTGTATAGGTAAAATAGAACTAAATAAGCTAAAATTGTTAAAATTTATTTGCTAATTACCTTGTTATAAGAGAGAAGACGTTATTAAAGTCAAAATATATTTTATTGGCGAAGTAAGATCATGGCTTCTGTCGGTTACCAACCCACAAACAAAGGGTCTTTGGGCAACCGTAAATAAAATGCAAATAAAATAGATAAATAAAATTCAAAATTCAAATAAAAACTAAAATGAAATGAAAATTTTGAAATAATGGGGTGCTGAATTGAACCCTGGCAACAGATGTCCAAAATCAACATGAGAAATTTCGTTTGAGGTGAAAATAAAGATAACCTGGATTAATGTTCTAAATGAAATAATAATACAGTGATAAATCAAGTTCATCGGTACTGGTGCAGCCTATAAAGTCCGCCCTAGTGATGAACTCTTCTAAAAGACTGTCATAACATTATTTATCGATTCACTATGACTGTTAATCCGTTATCACTCGTCAGATGGACGGCATAATGTGGTTAATTGTGTTTATAGACTGGCGAAGAGTTGTAAATCCAGAAGCCGTGACAGGAGTTCTATGTTGAGGTTAAAAACAAGCAGAAATCTGTAAAATAAGACATAAAACAGCAGTATCGAAAAAATATAAGAGGAGGGATGGGTGGGTTTACAATAATTATGCGTAAAATAAACTCAACAATCTGACCTTAGATATATATAGTTACTTCCTAGCAGACCGTGCATTCAAAATATTGTGAGGAGTGCTTTAGCTGGTAAAATTGATATGCCGTGTAATCGAATTAAGACATGCGCGTTACATTGACCTGTGCATGAACTGTAGCAAGTCTTGTCTTCCTCTGATAACGTGATTTAACGGTCAAGCCCTTTAAATCGAATTATAAGAGAGAAGACGTTATTAAAGTCAAAATATATTTTATTGGCGAAGTAAGATCATGGCTTCTGTCGGTTACCAACCCACAAACAAAGGGTCTTTGGGCAACCGTAAATAAAATGCAAATAAAATAGATAAATAAAATTCAAAATTCAAATAAAAACTAAAATGAAATGAAAATTTTGAAATAATGGGGTGCTGAATTGAACCCTGGCAACAGATGTCCAAAATCAACATGAGAAATTTCGTTTGAGGTGAAAATAAAGATAACCTGGATTAATGTTCTAAATGAAATAATAATACAGTGATAAATCAAGTTCATCGGTACTGGTGCAGCCTATAAAGTCCGCCACTAAACAAGTTCAAAAACACTGATTTCACAAAGTATGTTTTGGAACTTGTTACCGCCAACCAGTACCATACATTGAGAGTCGATATAACAGATAACTCTGACTGTTATATTGTGTAATAACAAGAATCTGACCGCAGTAACTACTAGCTAACAGATTCCCGAAGCCAATAACCTACTTCGCCGTTTGATAGACAATAAATAGATGAAAATAGATAATAGCATAAATTAAGATTGTAACTTGTATAAAATTAGATAGCTTTCAAATCTGACAAATAACATATTCCTTCTCACTGTAGTTTGGTTCAATCACTTATTTGGAATCTTGTGCTTGTATTGCAATCGTGGTAACATTTGAACAAAGCAAATTTGACTAAGGTAACAAATCTTGGAGAAAATCAAATCGCTTATAAGTTAGGACCTATCGTATAGAACGGTTGTCCGATGTCATGTTCATTTTAGTGGATTACTTAATATTGCAGGGCCCTTCAAAAATGAGCATACGATTAGTTTATCTCTTTACTTAAAGTGCCCCATAACACTTTGACCTTGCTAAAAAATTGTGATACGAAAATGTATAAGAGAACACAAAAATAAGTAACTACAAACTTCCGAGCAACAACGAAGTTTTGGTGATTGAAAATCCCACTTTCCAAGCACGCTTTTGGAAACATGAAATATCTTAAATTGACAATCAATCAATAATCAGCTCTAGATTGGTAATTTACAATATAGAAAAATAAATAAAATTGATATGATAACAGATAAAAAATATTTGACTTGCCAACTGTTATATGTATGTTTGTAATCAGATATATGGTTGATACTTTTTATATTACCATTGGCTGAATTCTACTTTTATTATCAGAAAATAAACTAGAAGATCTGACATGAACTATTTTTAAACTTAATAGCGTGGTCGTAAACAGCTATATACCACCTTACAGCATTCACCAATAAACATAGTCCATACAGTATAATAGCAACAAAGGGTCCCGGCAAACAAGAAAACAAAGCCATATTTTAGTATAAATCAATTTAAACGTACAACAAGTATAAAAGACTGCGACACACTACAAGTTTGTGAGAATTTATCCCTACCGTAACCGGGGACATTGGTTAACAACACAAAATGAAACAAAGTTGAGGTAGGTTTAACTCATTAGCTAGACACAAAACACAATACACAACTAACAAATAGACTAAAGACATCAAGTACCCACCTAAGAGTACTCGCAGTTACTGAAAGCATGTTCAGAGTCAATTCAAACTAGTTAATGAATCTTGTTGCCTAGACAAAAACTTTTAAAACTGAGGTGCAGTTAAGACCCCCCAAAAATTTGACTCTAAAAATAGCCGATGGAGAATAAGCCGTCTTAGGGGCGCTCGTCAATACGGCATTAAAACTTTTATCGTGTAATATTTTGTTTTGTTTGTTTAATTTTGTTTTTGTTTATTGTTTTGTTTTTGTTTTGTTTGCTTTTGTTTTGTTTGTTTTTGTTTTGTTTGTTTTTGTTTTGTTTTGTTTTTGTTTTATTGCATATCATTAGTATGGCGTTCGACAACAATTATTATGCCAAATCATTTATGACTGCTTACAAAAAACTAGTATTCTCTAATAAACGTATATACATAAAATTCCATGTATAACTGTTCACAGTATTTAACCCAATTACGTTGTTTCTCTTTCAGATAACAAAATCGTACTAATTAGCAATTTTATAGTCTGGGATATACGCAACTTTAATATCTATACTACAAAAGCAATAAAATCAATGCATCACCTAACTAATTTGAACTTTTCTTGACCTCTGTAATGATATACATAAGATTAAAGAAAACTATTAACCCAGACAAAAACTCGCTTAAGTTGTAAATTTATATCAACAATTTTCAGACGATAATTTATCAGAGATCTACGCATCTGGTAATACAGTTTGTAAACGTAACTTGCAGAAGTGTATACTATTTCTGCTCTAATCGTTATTAGTGTTAATTAAAAGATTATAATTGCCAGTGAGACAACTATCCACTTGAAAGTACAAATGAAGTAAATGTAAGCAAATATAGTCAACCTTACGGCTTTCAACAATGAGAAAAACCCATACCATATAGTCTGCTATTAGAGGTCCCGACATGGAAAATATAAAACATTTCAATCGAGAAAACTAACGGCCTAATTTATAACAAAGCAGTTTACGAAAAACAAATATGACAGACATAGACCAACGAAGCCTTTTTCCAAGTATAGTAGTAAAAATATCTTGCCTTGCTGATCAATTTTCTAAAATTTGAGGCTAATGGAAACTTTAAAGTTAAAAATGCCCAAGTGGATCCCGAATTAATAGCTACTAGTTCCACTCATATGAAAAATCCAATATAAAAGCTAGTTTAAACAAACCCCGAAAAAAAACAATAAAGATTCGTGACTTGAACGTCAAAACACATGGCAATACTATTTTCAGCTTATGTAAATATTTGAAAATCAACAATTGATTATCTTGTCCATTACATGTAACATTTTATTTTTCTGGGCACGATTAAAACGTGCGCAAAAAAGCTTTATGAGTCATGACGGTTTACCCTTGTGCAAGACCTTAGTTTTGATCACATTATTTATACATAATACAGACAGGGCATGAATGATTTGTTGTGATCATGGTACATGAATAATATCCATAGATCTAAATCAACTGGTCCCCAATTACAAGACTGTGAAATTGCTTTCCTTAACCGAAACAGCTGGTTTCCAACTTATGACCTGAACCCTGCTAGCTCCAAGTCTTCTTTGCTCTCTTGCCTAATTAAAATTGGTTGTCAAATAAATATCTGATATAAAATGCATCATCATTGATATTTTGTTGATGAATTTTTATATACCTGCGAGATACCATTTATTTTTATATTTATACTTTATATTAAGTAGTGCAGATTTAGTTTCTGAAATTAGTGAAATGAATCTCTCTTTTATAAAAATGCGTGAAAATAAATCAAATTTAGGTATACTTGTGGTCAGAGTGATAAAAAGAGAAAAATGTAAAAATTCCTTCGTGATATATACACATACTAAAAATATGCACTGAATATAAAATGACTTGCGGGACTATACCTTCTCAGTGTAATTATAAAATAAATCAATGTTGAAATGTTTTCTAATCGTGGTGAGATATATAGATAAGAAACCAATTAACTAAATCAATCTTATTCTTATTCGTGGTATGGTCTCTCATAGTAAAAAGCAATCCGGATCAATATAGTATCCGCCATTTAGAATCGTTTTCTTATTATGCTCGAAATGTTACTACTCAAATCAATGCTAAAGCTAAAAATGTCATGTACTGAATTAGTTACATTAAAATTAAAGAATAAAAGATGTACCTTTTTTATTGATGTATTTAGATAAGGCATACTGCCACTTCTCTGACTGACATACATAAAAATGATCCTGCTGATGAATGAAATAATCCTAGATAACAAATTTCAGGTTCTGTTTCCGATGCGTAGCTATTTGACCTCACAGGTGGCTAAAGCCGTTTTCTTTACCCCAATTATAACACCTCTTTTAACGCCTTTACTTCTCAGGCATCACAAACCTTACAATAAATGTCAATATGAACAAATATAATTAAAATAATATACAACTATACAAATCCTTGATTTTATACACTAAATAAATATCAAAATGTGTGCAATGAAATTTGCATTTATAACCGAAAAAACAGTCGGTTATAAAGACATTACTTCAAAATATGAATGAATATTATTTGAAATAAATATTAAATATAAATATCAGAGACATATTGTATTATATGTCGCTGTATACATGTATGTGCAACGCAATTTGGCTGACTGAAAAATAATCGGTTATAAAGACATTACTGTAGCTGCCGTATCAAATTTTATCAACTAGTTTCTTTTAACGGATGCTCAACTTTGAAATATAATTTACGATTTACTGCTGTCCTAAACACGCTAAAGAACAATAAATGATACCATAAATTAATTATTGCATTTGATGGTGTTAATGTCTCACAAGAAACCCCATTATTAAATAATAGTTAAGCATACCTGATAATGGAACATTACCATTTTAATCTGCATTACGAAATGTAAATTGAATAGAAATACCTGGAACCTAGTTTTCATATTTTAATACCTCGATAAAAAGATACAAAAATATCAATATAACTGGAATTAGAAATTATGCGAATCAAAAATTTATTATACAATCATAAAAATAAATTAAAATAAATTCGCTCGTATTATAATAACTTTAGACAAAGATTTGTATACTATATATAAATCCTTGCTTTAGTAAATTGTCCAATAATTTATGAATTATCAAATTGAATGTGACCGATTTGAAATTAATTAATCAATAATCAGTTGAAATTGAAAAATTATTAAGATAAGTATTTACAATAATTATGCGTAAAATAAACTCAACAATCTGACCTTAGATATATATAGTTACTTCCTAGCAGACCGTGCATTCAAAATATTGTGAGGAGTGCTTTAGCTGGTAAAATTGATATGCCGTGTAATCGAATTAAGACATGCGCGTTACATTGACCTGTGCATGAACTGTAGCAAGTCTTGTCTTCCTCTGATAACGTGATTTAACGGTCAAGCCCTTTAAATCGAATTATTTGAAAAAAAGCTGGGAGAATTTGATAGCTATATATATAGGATATATATTTTTTTCTACTCAGTGAATTTTATGACATAAGTAGTGGGTTTTTTTAATTAGGTTTTTGTAAGCATTTTGGAATATGTGTTACAATTTCAATCTCATTTTCTATGACCATGTAGGACATTTGCTGCACTAACACTAATGTATTCAGGCAAAATTCTAAAAAATCGAATGTTATAATGTGTTTATCGTATAAACCCTCTTACCTGTTATTATTTTACTTTTTTACTCATTAAGGTGGACCTGGTAAACGAACTCTTTCGGAAATGAAAGATGCTATGGATCTTTTTACACATTTACGACAGACTCGTCGTCTAACAAGAGACAACATCATTGTACTTCAATCGATGCTGTTTCATTTACACAGAAGAGACTTACAGAAAAAGGTTCTTGAATATGCGAGAAGGCTTGGAAACGTGTTACACTTCTATAACCCAACGGACCAACCAGGTAGTTTTTTATTTCTTCTTTTTTTTTTAACTGGCGATTGGGTTCCTAATGTGAGGGTTTGACATCTTTTTTTACATCTGTGTTTAAGTTATATCAATTTCATGAATTTATTTTGATGTTTCATATATATTTGGAAAAAACATACTGAACAAAGTTAATACAAAATAACAATGTACATTTCTTGCATATTTATGCACAAAGCTTGTCGAACTCAGTTTTCATTTCATATACAGGAACCATTTAAAGTGGATTTTTGTTAGCTTTTGGATAATGAAATAAAAGTTAAAGAAAGGAATTTTGAATCAATTTACTGTACTGCATCTTGTGAAATATTTTTCAGAACTGGCTAAATGCACCAAAAATATTCGCTTAAATGTGTTTGTTTCGCGCATAAATCAATAGAAAATGTTAAAAATTTCTCAAATCCGTTGCATTCATGTGAAGAATCTTTATTTCTAGAAAACGGCTACCAACATTTGACAGTCCATGTAGAAGGAAGCGTCAATTTTGACAGAATCAAATTAGAGAAACTTAGAGATGGAGTTGCTAGACTTTTATGCATTCCTCCTCAATTTGTTGTTGTAGATGGCATTGAACCAGGCAACAGTTTTCTGATAACATTTTCAATTGCAGAAGAGTATATTGATTTTGTTTTTGAAATGCAGCAAGGCGATTCAGATTACATTATAGCCGAAGGTGTCGACTTTGTAAAAGTTAGAGAAAAAGTAGTCGACCTTAAATGTAAGATATTTTGCACTCTATGAGTTATATGCATGCTTTACGTATAAATTGTGGATATCTGTATGCCATCTTTTACCAATATCAACAAACTGATACAATTAGGGTTACATTTGATGATTGTAAAAAAAGGGCTTGTTTTAAGATAAGTCATTGGTTATGTTTTAAGACGGAGGTATATTGGCATAACAATTTAAGTTGCATACAAGTATGTATTTTTAGTAATTCTCTAAAGAGGCTTTGATTTATTATCGTTAAATTCGCGATATATTTCAATTTACTATTTCGTTCATATAAACGTAGTTTATCTATTTGCAATCATTAGATTCATACCATTAGTTCTAATGCTGCAAAAATATCAATATCTTAGGAAAATAGATATCGAAATGAATGGAGATAATCGGATGTATAGATGTATGTAAGTACATACATCGGTATCGTTTTTCTTAAATCTTTCATCTGTACTGAGACATAAGTACAATACCAGAAATTATTAAAAAAAACAGTATGTAGACATTCACTTTATATTATTATACCTACAGCTATAGTGCAAATTCAAACATCTAAAAATAATTCAGATAATGCCAACTTTCATGAATTATTCAGTAATCATCTTAAGATACCATTTTTGTGTCTTATTGTTACCGTCACAAATGCGATTGTCAAGATATCTTCCAAAACTACAATATGACACACTGTATAAAATATGGATTCCTTAACAAGTAATAACATTAACGGTACCAATTTTCTTGCACCAGATGCGCATTTCGACAATACATGTCTCTTCAGTGATGCTCGTTGCCAAAATACTTGAAATCCAAAACTTATATAAAAGATGAAGAGCTATAATCCAAAAGGTCCAAAAAGTATAGCCAAATAAAGTAAAATGTATAACATTATATTGAGAAATGAGTAGAACTTATTTAAGAGATTATGCAAAATTATAGAGTTCATAAATCATCTAGTTTTACGATCAGAACAATGAAGAACTAACAAACTTACTAGATGCCCATTTTAATTCAACGTGGTCAGATGTTTTCATTTAGCAATATTGTGAATTTCTCTCAGTCAAACATAGTTCTGTAAGTTAAATATTCCATTTGTTAAACGTTCAACTGTTAAACTAACCCAAAAAAGCATAACAATAAAAGAGTAACAATACTAAAAAGAAATAAAGATATGAGTGACCAGATACAACATGACAAATTGACAAATACCAAAATGCATTCTACATGAATACAATGAATCATATGCATTGTTTAAATATATAATCTAGCTCTAGTAGAATATTCGGTAGATTCGCCATATGAAAAAATAAAGGGAATATTCTGATCATATCTTGCAGTTGAAGCAAACTCATGTTATGCAAAAATACCCGATGTATTACATATACGTTACAGGAAAAACATTTTGCAGTTACTCATTTCTTTTTTAACTTTTGTTGAAATGAAACGGACTACATATCAAAAACTATTTTCATTTTTGATCATCTTAGGCCTGTATTGTTCTATCTACAAAATGCATGTTTATATTTTGTCAAATTCACAATTTATATACGGTTATTATATACGTTTTATAACTGCATTCTTAACATGAGTCTTTAAAAAAAACATTAACAAAAAAATGTTCTAATGCGCATTATAAACTTTTGTATTAATGCATAACCAAAAACATTTCTGTTATATATAGTGGTACTAAGTGTTTATGAGTCAGTTGTTTGTTTCTATTGTGACTCATCTACAACGTTTTTGTGATACCACATAATCTTATTAGATAGAAACTTTTATATTTTGCCAGGCCTACAGAAAGAACAATCGAGAGAAGACGTCCTGGCAATAAAGCATGAAATGCAGTCATTTACAAAAAGAATTCGAGTTTTGGAATCAGATTTAGATGGTAGTCAGGCTCAACTGATTAAAGTGGAAAGAGAAAAGAAGTTGTATGAAACTGAAAATTCTAAATTAAAACAAACTTGTCAGACAAATGCGTTTATATCAACCATGGTCCAAACATTGTGGTATTATGTGCTTTATATCAAAATCTTCAAACCATTTGAAAAACTTTCTACGAAGGCAGCATGTGCTTATTTTCATGTTATGCTTAAGGAAACGCGACGACTAAACTATGATTCCAATGTTCTGAGAGAGTTGATAGAAGCTAATTCAATGATGATAAAAGCAAAAGTTTCAGAAGATACGTGTATTCGCTTTACGAGGTGCAATATACAACTTCAAGCAATGGCGTCAAAGATTCATTTCTTGGAATATGAAAAAGAAAAACTTGCTTTTTATCTGAAAATTGGAGAGCATGCTCCTATTTTGTCTCAGAAAGAAGACTTTTGGTTGCAAACACTAGAAAGATCTTTCTTTCAACCAGGAATGCCAATGTCTGGTTATTTCACAGGTAATATTGATGAGATTACTTTATAAATAAGAGTCTGTGGTATGCGTTCCCAAGAGACAACGCCCCATCCAAGTAACAATGCATTATAAAAGTTCAACAATTATTTGTCAGTTATTTTTTTCTGTAATAAACTGATCCTGCTTTTTATTGGTTGAAATAATTCATAAATAAATAGAGATATCAAAGGGTTATTTAAAGCGATAAGGGTCAGTCACTGTTCACAAATATTCGTTTTGTATGTTTAAAAAAGACATAACTCTCACATTGAATGATATACATTACAAGAAAATGTCGAAAGTATAGAAATTTGACATACTTAAGTTGCTGTTAAAACTCACAAACACGTTACATCATTGTATCAAGGGCATACGATACAGTTACAGGAGAGGTAAGGGCATACTATACAGTTATAGAGGAGGTAATGACGTTGCTAACGTAAAATGTTATTTTTGCGACGTCAAACTGTGACATATCGGCGGAAAATGCGTTTTTGGAACATTTGGTTTCGTTTTGCAGGGAGATTATGTGAACCAAATTTTATAATCTGTAAATTTTTTAACAAAAAACAATTTGTGTGTGTGTTTTTATCTTTTAAAACAAAAAAAATATGACTTTCTTTCGAAAAGGGAAAATACGGCGACAAATCCGAATTTTGAACAAATATACAAAATTTCTACCTCATTTAACTAAAGAAGTAGAACATAAAGGTCTCTTTTTTATTGCATATTTGATTTAATTAGGCAAACAATAGCTTATATGGAAACTTTCATCAAACTGTAAATACATGATCAAAACTGTTTCGTATGCCCTTTAAATAAACAGGATAGTATCTTGTGTTAATGTGATACTTTACGTTATCAAAGTAGATTAAAGGTGACGAAAATGTGATCATTGTTAAAACCAAGGGAAAATATCCTTCAATGAACGACACAGATCAACGACGACGCGATCTCCAATCTTTGTACATCAATTTGTTAAGAAGCAATACGTATTATGTTTAAATTTCATTTTCATTGGTACATTAATACTTTTTTTTAATTTGTAAATAAAATTGAGAATGGAAATGGGGAATGTGTTAAAGAGACAACAACCGGACCATAGAACAGATAATAGCAGAAGGTCACCAACAGGTCTTCAATGCAGAAAGAAACTCCAGCACCCGGAGGCGTCCTTCGGCTGGCCCCTAAACAAATATATATATACTTGTTCAGTGATAATTAATGTAGCTCATTTGTGGGCTAAATGTCACTTTTCATCAGCTTACATTTTACTTGTATCAATTTCTTAAACGCCATTTCATATTGTTTGTTCGGCGTATAATCGTTAATTCCATTGTTATTCCTATTTCAAATTTTCTAGCGACAATTGAACTTTCCGATCCAGATCTTCATATTATATTGACAAAGCTGTCTAAAGAACTATCAAAAAAAGAGAGAAACATCTTGCTACAAGTCTTGCCAGACGGGGAAAAGAGAAAAATAGAAAAAATGCCAAACACCTTATTACATTCACTTTGGGAAAAAGAGAAACAAAGTTCAAATGGTCGAACAAATTTAGGTGAGTTTTATTACTTAATATGTAAAAATGACAGTTCTGTTTTATGTTGTGAAACCTTAAGGCAGTGTTGAAAACTATATATTTATTATCATTCAACTTGTTAGACTATTACATAGGAGGATTTCTTCGCATTTTCAAAGACCGAACTTTGTAGGAAATTATGAATATAAACAATATATAACCTTCGTACTGTCGAGTGAATAATGAAAACAATCTAGAAAATAGTCCAATGAAGACCATTACACTGGATAAAAGTATGTTACTAACTAAAATTACAAAAGCATCATTTAAAATATTACGCAAATAAAATGGAAAAACAATATGCAATATATTTAAAGAGTATTAGTGCAGTATGATACCAACTGCTGAAAGACCAGAGTTATCTTTCTTCTTACAAACGAATACGTTACCACTGTCAATTCTAACTCAAAAGTCCTTTGTATAGATAATGTATAAATAGTTATCAAGGGTACCAGGATAACAACGTTGTACACCAGACGCGCGTTTTGTCTCCATAAGACTCGTCAGTGACACTCATATCAAAATAGTTATAAAGTCAAAAAATACAAAATTGACAAGCGTTTAGGATCCAACATTCCAAAAAGTTCTGCCAAAAACAGCTAAGGTAATCCATGCCTGGGATAAGAAAATCCTTAGTTTATGCGAAAATTCAAAGTTTTGTAAACAGGAAATTTCTAAAAATGACCACATAATTGATATTCATGTCAACACCGAAGTATTGAAATTACCAATATGATAAAATATGTATTGTTTCAGAACTATTCTAAATATGTACCGGAGAGGTGCATTTGTCATGGTTGTGATAAATTTCCCTAAAAGTTTTTATTTTCTGTTTTCTGATTTTTAATATTCTAAATTTTTGTATTTGGTGTAAAGATATATGGTTTCATGGTATTATGAAAGGAATCAACAGACAAGATTTAATCAATCGATTTCATGAGATGGCTCAATCAACCATGATTCAGCAACCAAGTAAACTAAAAAAACCGAAGATGTCGTCCACTTCTTCAAGATCTCCTGGTCTTCATAAGAGTTTTGAAAGAAGAAAACGCCGTAGAAACAATAGCGGTCCTGGCACGTTTGGAACAGCTAAAACTGATTCTGATCAGTCGTCTGGATTTGGTGATATGAAAGAGGAAAGTGAAAGCAGTTTTACTCAATTCCAGATTCTGAATAAACAGATGCAAAAAATGCAAACCGCATTAGAAACTTTAACAATGAAGTCCAAAGAAGAGTATCAATTTTCACCATTCACAAAAGATACAGAAAGTGCATTCTCGTCCATTCCTTCATACATTTCGAAACCTAAAATATGAATTTGCATCGTGCTTATGCACATTGTTACAATTACTATACATAATCATTGAAACAAGGTCAATTCATTTTTTTTCATAAATATTCACAAACACACATTTTCCATCTAGTTTTATCATGAAAAAAACCACACTGATTTAATTTCTGCCTTTGTAGTAACTATGTCTATTGCGGTTTTGATTTGAATGTAGAATTTGATATAATTCTATGTATGTACTTAATAATCATATGTGCATTGTTGTTACATAATTTTATTCATCAACTATTAAAAAAAAATGTTTTTTATTGGCTGTCCATTATCATTTAAAGAATAGGTATTTGTTTGTAACATAACATGCCAACCAGACCAGAAGGTAGGCGAAATATACAAAGACACATTCAAACTTTTTAGTTGAAAAAAACTGATAACGACATGCCAAAAACAAGACCAAGAAAAACTCATACTTAACCCAATTTAACTGTTTATCTTCTTTTCCAATCATCCTCCAATCGTTAGGAAGACGTTTCTGCCTTAGAAAGAAAATGATATGTCCAAACATGCTAGAGGTAAGGTACAGGTACAACTAAACAAAAAATCATGATACATCGTGTTTATACTAGAAGGTAGATATATCCTGCAAATAAATGTTGATTCCAACCAAATCGTTTCTAAAAATATATTGATTATGCTGTGAATGTCATCTCTGCTCTGTATACTTGAAATTGCCGTGATGTTGCAATGAACAACAGTTACATAATATATGTTTTGCTTTTTTTCCTTTGCGTTAATCGAGTGTATGTAAGGTGATTGCATCGTGAATCAAATCACGATTACGGTATTTTTTCATTACAAACATTGTTATATTCCTTCTTTCTGTCTATCATTTATGAATACATTTGTTATTTAGCCAGGTAAACAGGTCGCTCTCATTTTGCTTACTCTGAAAGACTTAAAGGCAAGTTCGCCGACTTGGCCTAAAAGATGGGATGACAGATATGTTCACTCTTTAACTTTGGGGTAAATAAGCAACGTCTCATTTCTATTGTTGAATATTCCTGTTGATGTAATCACGTAAGGAATTGATATTAAAACGAGTTATCCAGCCCAATCAGTGGCATATTCCAGTATCACAAGCCCAGTAGTCAGGACTTTTTTTGCTGACATGAATTGTCATTGATAAATTTACTGTTTACAAAATTTAGATTTTTTTGAAATACTAAGGCTTTTCTACCTCAGGCATAGATTACCTTCGCTGTATTTGGCAACACTTTTAGGAATTTTGGTCCTCAAAGCTCTTCAACTTCGTACTCTTTTGGCCTTTTAAACTTTTTTGGATTCGAGCGTCACTGGTGAGTCTTTTGTAGACGAAACGCGCGTCTGGCGTATATAAAAATTTAAGCCCTGGTATCTATGATGAGTTTATTTTCAGAGAAAAGCATTTTAGTAACAGTTATATCAATAAAACAACTACCAAACAGGTACTAACATACGTAGATGTGCGAAACTGGAGAACACAGTACTGCCTACGACAACTAGCATACCATATGTATAGTTTGTCATAAAAAGTCATAACACGAACAAATTCAAACCGTCTCTAACGAAAACATTAACGGCGTAACCAATACGTGACAAAATATATCATAGACGAAAACTAACAATTAACTTGATTATTATCATTTTGACTCGAAAACAATAACAAAATCATGAAGGTCATTTTAAAAAGTAATTGCAGCCTCTGAAGAATAGATCATAGCCAATCAACCGATAAATAAATCTAATGAATACTAAGAATGAAGAAATGACGATATTAATCTATAAGAAAAATGCCTAGAACCAATATATCTTAGAGCCATGTATGGCTTTGGTGCATGTCATTTTAATTATATTATTGAATAATTTACACCTATACATATAAAAATGATCAATGTTATAATCAAATCAGTTCCCATCAAAATCCAAAAAGCAAAGAATTCAATAGCAGTCGAAACATCGTGCCATTTAATTGCGTCTTCGGAGTCATTCATTTTAGGGGATGCATTTTCAATCGCACATCCATCTGTGACGTTGGTGTGTTTTTTCTCGTAAGTATCGGATTGAGTCTTATTTCTCCAGCAACACATTCTTCTTTGAAGTTTAACAGCAATTACAAATATTTTAGATTTTTCATTACATTCATGTCTGTGATGTAATCTTAACTGGAATGAATTAACGACAAGAACTAAAATACAGTAACTCAGTTGAATTACGATGTAAATACTAAGGATAGATGTGCTTTCTGAATTGACCGGTAGTTGGGCTGTTATTATTGTTAAAAATACCGCGAACGACAAAAAGACAGTAACTGAATAAGACATTTTCTCGCCTGCATCGGCAGGGATAATAAATACTAAGGAATTAAGAATGCCTATGAATATTAAAGGTATGACGATATTGACTATATAATACGTGGGTTTACGGCGTAGGTTAATTGTGAAATCGATCTCATGGCTGCCTAATACTCTGTTTATCTGCACCGAAGTTGATGTTATTGCCCATAAACTATTCTCTGTATATTCGTCTAGTTCAAATTTTGATTTAGGATTTATTTCAACTTTATCATACCGATACGTCCAAATGGTAAATATAATATGACAGGTCTCCTTATCAAATGGATAAAAAGTAACATCTATCGAACATTGACTTTCAAAGACGTGATACGGGTACCAAGATATTCGACCGTCGTATTTAATCCGAACATTATAAAAACTTCCGCCTAGTTCTTCAAACTTGTAAAAACCATTCTTTAGTACAATGTCCGGTTTCCAAACCGTATCCTGAAATATATTAAATAAATAAATATTTTATAACATCATTTCTATTAATTTATGATTATTTAGTGGAAATTGAATGAAATATGCTCGATTTTTATGACAATTCAAATATAACTAATTATTTACAAGAGCATATTATTAGTAACATAGTTTGCTAATGACTTAATACGGTATGTATGGGGTCAGTAAATTCCATATGGGTTGAGGGCGAAGCACTCCATGTAACGAGTTTATCTGACCGACTATCTTAACGTATAAAATTAAGACTTGTGATCTATCAAAATCACCAAGCCATTAAAACGTTGTTTAATACTGCTGCAAATGTTTACACCTGTCCTACGTACAGTAGTTGTTGTTTGTTTATGTAATTTATACGTGTTTTTCGTTTCTGGTTTTTTATATAGATTAGACCGTTGGTTTTCCCGTTTGAATGGTTTTACACTATTAACTTTGGGACTCTTTATAGCTTTTTGTTCGGTGTGAGCCAAGGCTCCATGTTGAAGGCTGTATATTGACTTATAGTGGTTTTCTTTTATAAATTGTTATTTTGATGAAGAGTTGTCTCATTGGTACTCACACCACATCTTCCTATATCAATATAAGCCAGTCTTCAATACTTAGTATTACTTCAAGTATTAGGAAACTACTTCCGTTTATCCTACTAGAATAGCCAACGCTAACAACTTGTTAGGTATAAATAAACTCATCAAAGATACCAGGACGTCATTTAGTGTATACGCCAGACGCGTGTTTTGTCTACAAAAGACTCATTAGTGACGGTCGAATCCCCAAAAGTTAAAAATGCCAAATAAAGTACGAAGTTGAAGAGCATTGAGGAACAAAATTACTAAAAGTTTTGCCAAATACAGCTGAGGTAATCTATGCCTGAGGTAGAAAAGCCTTAGTATTTAAAAAAAAAAATGTTAATGAATTTATTTCAATCTTAAGGTGGTACCCAACACTTTCACTAAAATTAATTTGGCTCGTTTAATTTTAATAAAATTTTGTCAAAGTAAATTTAACAAAATTATAAAAAATTCAAAAAATTTGAACCAACCGTTATGTCAGAAAACTTACACTGGTTATATAGCAGTTTGACTAAAACCAATTTTGATCATTGAGCAGATTAATGTTCTTTTTACAACTCAACGTAATTAAATCGTTTAGCTGACTTTACAGAGTTATCTCCCTGTAGTGTTTGGTACCACCTTAATCATCAATTTCTCCGTCTGTTGAAACCTTTAAGATTTTTCCCCATTTCCGTTTTGTTTTTATAAAGGGACGTAACACCACTACTAACCGTGTGTGAAATAAGCCCCGCCTCCCTTCTAACCTAATAGCAAATATACACGGTCTTCACGCGGACGCTTTTAACCAATCACATTCCTAGAAATGTATAATAGATAAGCTTATATTCATTTATTTTAACTCATATTCATTATAAAAAGAAAGCTGATGTCGTATCCATAATTGATTATAAATGTAGATGAAGTTCGCAGCTGGACACAATCATGACTAGAATCATGTGGCTCGACTGTAGTAGTCAAGCCATAAACACATATGTGTGTCTACCATTTACAACAATGTACCATAACTTTTCAAATTACAAGCTTAAATACAGGTAGAACATGTACATGATGGCCAAATTATATTTCGTAGAAAAGACAAGCCTTCCTAGACATGTATGTCTTAATTTTTTTAGAAGAAAATCGTGCTTTTTAAACCACAACAAAGATTGAACAAAAATTGACACCATATCTATTACGTTTTGAGGGGGCATTTATCATCAAGAATCAGTACTTCTGTGTGTATTTTTCGTCTAACGGGTTATTTTTTTTATTTTTTCACACGAAATTAGAAACCAATACAAAATTTTGTTTAAACAATTAAAAGTTATTTATTTTGAACACTGTATCTACAAAACTAACTCTAATATGTCTATTTATTGAACGTCTAGTGTTTAGAAAAACACTATTTCGACCTTTATAAGATTCGCCCCTTTTCTTTCAATTATGTTTGAACGCAACAGCAATATACCAAAGTATATAACATAAACATTGTCAATAAACATGAAACTTAAGATTCAGAAAACGAAAAATGTAACTTCTGAACATATGCATGATACTTATGATAGCTGGTTGCAAAAATATATGAATTATTTGATCATGTTTAAAGAAGAAATGCACATGCAATAAATTCTTCAGTTTAGAGAGAAAAAAACTGTGGTTGATAAAACAGTAAGTTTATTGTCACAAACCTGAAGAACCATCATGTAGTAAATATCATCGTTAGTCGCTCTATCCCAAACTAGCTGGTTATCCCACCATATAACATCCAAGTAACCTGCAACAGCTATTTTTTCTGCCACCTCATTAAGTTCGTGAATGCTGGACAACTCGAAATCGACAGTCACTCGAATGGCACCATCTTGGTCATTTGCCGGTCTCACTTGTTTATTGTAACTTTTATTGATGAATAATTCAGTAAACAATTTCTTTTTATCATCTGTAGTTTGACAAAATAAATTGCTTATTGTCAAAAGTAAAAATATAATGCATATTTCGTTTGCCATTTAACCTCTTTCCTCGTTATAATAAACTTGTATATTATTATACAAAGAATGTTTTCAAATCTAACAAATTTTGTAATTGATTGATTTAACCATATATTTGAAATGAGAGAAACATGACTGGACACTTTAAATGTTCGTTGATATGCATATTCATCTTCACAAAGATCAATACACATGGCAGCTTTGTCTTATTCTCTCATCACACATATTCAAACTCATCTAATGTTTAAATGTTTTCCCTTAAAACATTTGAAAACCAGTAAGAGACATTGATGGGATATTTTTAATCAGATGAAAAGAGGTGAAGGACACCCAATTGACATTCAGCAGACAACTCCAACTGCAAAGAACACTGCCGACTGAGCAACTCAAACACCACCTATAATATAACTCTGTATGGAATGGAATCAAGCATATCAATCGACTCTTTTAGAGTTAAAAAAAATCAATCTCGCTATGAGGATGTTCATTCAATTATCCCGATGGATTTCGTTCAGTTTTCATATTCAACATAGATTAAAAAAATAGACAGTAGTGCACTTATGACACTACAGGCAACGTTAGCTTCAGATGAATTTGGCTATTATTTTAGTTATTATTAACATAAAGCTCTTCAACGGTTTCGGTAATTTTACATCTTCGTATTTCAAATGTTTGGATTCGAACATTTTGAACGTTCCTGATGAAGGTAAATCCAGAAAAGCGCTTCGTACGCAAAAGATTTTTAAATATGTTGTTTTTAATTTTTTTTACTTCACTGGGTCTATACCTCTGCTGGTGAAGTATCAGTCCCCGAGGGTATCATCAGCTCAGTAGTCAGTATTTTAGTACTGACATGATTTAACAAACTGTACTAAAATTGTCCGTTTATAAATTTTGAAATTATTTAGAAAACTAAGGTTTCAACTCCCTCTGGCAAAGTTGGCTTGAGATGAATTTGGCTATTTTTTTAGGTATCTTTGACATATAGCACTTCAACGGTTTAGGTAATTTTACATCTTCGGATTTCAAATGATTTGCTTTGAGCGTTCCTGATGAAGGTAAATCCAGAAAAGCGCGTCGGCCGCAACACATTTTTAAACGTGTTGTTTTCCATTTTTCCATAACAGAAAAATATATTCACGATAATAAATCAAAATTATTGCCTACTCCAATAAGCTGTTTGATTAAACAAGGCATATTTTGTTGTTACAATTTATGTATGTTTGGAAATTTGTTAACGCACATTTTACTCTACCTAAATGACTTTATTATTAGTTTATTCAGAAACGAATATCTGTTGTTAAACAATTTCATACGTTGACATTTTATAGTTCACCTATTAACCTTCTTTAAAGACTATTTTATCAATGTCTCTTTTTTTTAAAGTATATAACTGGTCTGTTTATCATTTCTCTCAGATTGGTCAACTTAACAATTTTACAAACAAACTATCTTCTACTCGGTTGTCTCGTGAGATAGATTAATAATGTGTTTTCAAGGCTGCTTTATTGAAAGGAAATGAGATTGGAAATTGTTCAGGCTTTTGTACAGCTACAGGTACTTGAAATATCCATGCGGGAAATCATTTATCAATTATATTTTTTTCATATGGGTTCATCTTACAAGTTAAAGTATATCTGGAGGCAACCTTACTGAACAAAAACAGTCTCGACACAGAATGAAAGACAAATAAGGACAAGGTTTTTGATATTCACAATTGAAATAATGCTTACAAGATTACAAGAAGTAGCACGTGAAATTTTCAACCTGAACTTTACCAGAAAAACATGATATTTCTCAAGATTTTGTTTCAATTTAGAATGTCGAAGCTATTTAAATAAAGAGACATGTTTTGTCGAAATGCACATTTGTTGCAGAAAAATGGTACCGTTAATGTTATTAGTATGTTTGGTTTCTAAGACAGAAAACACTCATTTGATTTTTTTTCTTTTTAAATTCACGTGAATTTTAATTGAGAGCTATACATAAAGGCAACAGTAGTATACCGCTGTTCGAAACTCATAAATCCATGGACCAAAAACAAAATCGGGGTAACAAACTAAAACCGAGGGAAACGCATTAAATATAAGAGGAGAACAACGACACAACACCGAAACGCAACACATACAGAAACGGACCAAGCAACAGACAAAACACCACGAGAATAACAAATATAACATCAAAACCAAATACATGAGTTTGGGATAGACAAGTACCGTGCCACGTCTTATCTCAGTATCTCAAAAATAAGAGAAAACACAAACGACTCAACGTTAAAATGCAACACACACAGAAACGAACAATATTATAACAATGGCCATCTTCCTGACTTGGTACAGGACACTTTTAAAGGGGAATAAAAGTGGTGGGTTGAACATGGTTTTATGGCATGCCAAACCTCGCACTTTAATGGCAAAGTTAAATATAACATTGAAATGACAACATAATATTACAGGACTACAATACAAACAAAAGGAGAACATATTAGACAAGGAAAAGCATGATCAATAGATAACAAAAAGCATCAGGTTTAAAATTCAATACGCCAAAAACGCGTCTTGTCCACACAAGACTCACCACTCACCAGTGACGCCCAGATATAAAAGATCGAAAGTGAAAAAAGTACAAAGTTGTACAGCACTGAAGATCAAAAGTTGAAAAGGTTTTGCTAAATACGGCATTGTTTGTATGCCCGGGATAAGAACATTTTTATAATATAGAACAATTCATGCTATTGCAAACAGTAAATATTATCAAATGAATATGAAAGAGATATACATAATGAAACTGAAGTATTAACTAATTACAGAAAACTAAACCCGAATACATAACGCCCAGATATAAAAGATCGAAAGTGAAAAAAGTACAAAGTTGTACAGCACTGAAGATCAAAAGTTGAAAAGGTTTTGCCAAATACGGCATTATTTTTATGCCCGGGATAAGAACACTATTATATAGAACGATTCATGCTATTGCAAACAGTAAATTTTAACAAATAAATGTGAAAGATATATTCATAATGAAACTGAAGTATTAACTTATTACAGAAAACTAAACCCAAATACATGATGCCAAGTTCAATACAGCATAGAAACACCCGAATGAGTCCAGGCGTCAACGCAATTAAAAAAAATGACGTCACATACGATGGCGAAAAGGCAAACGGTATGCCACATTTGAATTTATGAAATTTATAAACAGCATGACGTCACACATGAAAAACTATAATTCAAAAAGTTTATAGAATTAGGGTTGCTTTAAGATTATATTAGAACTAAATACTGATAATTCATTAAAACAAAATGCATATTGCAATACTTATTATTAGCAATTAACTGTAATATATATATGTCCAGTTTGTTACAAAAGTTTTTAAAAGAGATGAAATAAGGTTTTTTTCCAGTTTTATTTATAATCCCGTTAGAACTTCACGTAAGCATGGTAAGATTGAAGAGAATCTCAATTCTATAAAGATTTCTGAGTATACTGAATGCATTTTGTTTTATAGACTGAAATACCAAGTGTTGATGATAACTGTTTAATTGCAATACTCAAAGAAGAATACCCTTTATTAATACCGAACGAATAATAATGAGATGAAGAACAACGATCAAGAGTTGTTCACAATTTTCTAAACTATGTGGAAGTCCTTCCTTTAATCGCACAGTGATTACAAATAGCATTAAGTTGTCTCTCTTTGTCTGTTGTTAATTGTAATTCACAAATACCAAAAATACTAGTCTTTCTGTATATAATACTCTTTTGTGTAGAGGTTCCATCCTCAGTTGTTCATTAATTTAACCTTATATATTCTAGTAACCCGAATTTAACTTGAACGGACAAAAACGTGTTAACGCTATTTAAATGAGATTGATCGTTATTTGATAAAGATTGACAAAAATTAAAAATTATATTTAATTCATATCAATTCATATCAATTAATTTTAACGCCAGTTAAATAGATTTCTCTGCGGTGAATCAATTGAAATCAAGTTGCTGGTTAGTTGCGTTAAACTAATAGGCCACGCCCCCGTTAAACTATTTCAAACATGCATTCATTCGTTTTAAACATGGATGAGACCCGGGCTTTTTACAGGTAAATCACCCAAGCAAAACGAGCTCGATGTATCTATCGTATTTTGTTTCAAACTTTAAATGCGTAATCTTATTAAGTCACATGCTCCACAATTTAAACAAACGAACGTATAATACACGTGACATTTTCATATATAAGGCATTTAAATAAAAACATTAAAATATATATGCACGCGTGGTTTAAAAATGTCAAACTAAGGAATCTGTTGAAAATAAAATAGTTAGATGGATAACTTAAATTTAATTTGCTCAAATGCACTAGATCTTTATCGCACACACACATATATATATATGCGTTTCAAAAATTACCGAATGCTATGAAACCTCATGGCATGTAAGTAACATGTGGTCCTTTGCAAGTATTTACGAAACTTTATGTATTCCTGTATATTTGCCGTTTCTCTTTTTTCTGTTTACTGTATTGTACTCGTAAATCAAATGTAGACATGGAAAACTATACAGAAATTATTTATTGTGTACATAATTTAAATCGATGTATCTTATATTTCCGGTAAGCAACAAATATCCATTCTCTTGCTGTATATTGATATATGGAAAAGCTTGTAATGAAAAACAAGGTTTTGTTGAATAATAAAATTGAAATAGATAATGTTGACGTATGTTGAATATGATAAACAGAAAGTCATGCTCAAAATTATAAATGAAGAAGCAGCCCACTGAACTTTTAAAACTGTGTTAAATTGTAAAACCGGTCACTGGCCAAATCGGGCGTTAATTGTGAAAGAGAAGCAAATATCAAACAGATATATTGTTCTTACGATGCTGTAAAAAGATTGTTGTGCTGTCATGCACCCTGACGTACTTGTAATAAATGAACATATATATATGAGATAAATTTTAGTCTGCGATAACGATGGGCAAGTTGATTTAAGTTTAAAGACCTAGACTGGCTATATATCGGCATACTCTCACGTTTTTTAATGTTTTAAAAGAAAACATATATTTACGTTTTGGGCATTAAATATAAGTCTACTTACCAAATTGAAATGAACATAAACATTGTTAAAAAAAATGGAAAAGAAACATTCTGCATTGTCGCTTTCATATAATTGTATTTCCTATATATTTGAGTGGAAATTTCCAAGTTAAAACTGATTGTAGTATAGATAAAATATTTCATCTAGGTGCTCTCGTTTAAGTTCGCGTTACATATTTAAATGAATTTCATTGGTCGGACCGTTTGCAAACTTTCAATTCAATACACAAAATGGAGTCCAGTTCGGCAAAAAGAAATCAAATTAAGACTCTACGATGTCCGACTAAACAAACAGAATTTAGAAAAATAACACTTTTACGATTCTTCCAACCACAACCAAAATATCTATCTTTTTCTCCGCTGAAAATCATTACTATTTAAATTAGAACAAGTCAAAAGTTGCCGGAGCTTGATTTATGATGCATACGAAACTTTAATAAATAATTATACGGCTTGTATTTTTCCAAATAACTACTTTATCCGATAAAAATCGAAAAAATAAATTATCGGTAAAAACTACCGATCTTTCAATGAGACAAACATTATCCTTATATGAGTCAAATTTGTAATATAGATTCATGAAGGACGAACCATATCCTCATGTTTTTTATGCAGCACTAGTAAGCATAGTTCGTCTGTTCTCGCTTCAAACCAAGCCATCATAAATACGCCAGAGATGACTAAAATGAAAGTCTTTTCGCTTATTGCGATGTTTTGGTAGGTATTAAGCTTCAATTCGACCATTTACTACCGTAAATTTTCGATTTTTTCAAAATTACGAAAAATATGTTATAATCCTTGACCTTTCCAAAGCTTATACTTCGTTCAGTCGATTGTGTGAATTTTTTTTTTAAGAAACCGGTCTTTTAATGCAAAAAACAAATAAAAGATAAAAGCGATTTTTGTTTGAAGTAACGAATCTCATTCTTACAAGAAAATGAAAGTTTTCGTGTTTTAGGTTGTGCTGAAGCAAACGTAACAGTTGAAATAAAAATTACACTCCGAGATTACACTAAAGATATTTCGCTAGAACACATGGGACTAGATTTTTTAATTGTTCATTTGCAAGTCAAAATTAATAATTGTGCAAAACAAATGATAAAACTTCCCAATTTAAAATTGAGAAAAATCCGACAGGAAACCAAAGTACAAAGGTACGGCATTTATTTGTAAACAATCTCCATCCAACTTCAAAATGTGAGGTAAATCGATAAGCTCACGCTATCCAAGCAACCAACAGACAAAATAAATCTCGCCTCTCCGATCAAGACTATCTATAGACACGGAATAAAAAATAATAGCATGTTAGAATGGTTACAAACACATTTATGCAAACATGAAGCAGCTGTTTCTTTACTGAACTGGTCAGTGGTAATACAAAACCAGGGTTTCAAAAAGATGAATAAAAGAAAAAGACATTTAAACATGCTAAAATTTACGAAAAGGCAAATCAGACATAAAGTTTAACTAAAATTGAAAAAAAAGGATCATAATAGTCTATAATATGTAAACATTTATTTCAGAAAGCTAACAACAAAATGAAAGGAAACTATGTATTGCTTAAAAACATTGATCAGAGCCGTAACAGCCTCATGTTTGAAATTTTAAAACAAAGTCACAGTACAAAGGCTTGTCTTCATATAAAATTGATTTCACGGCGAATGTCTTGCAAGAAGCAAACTCCCATTACTCCGGTGTCGCCCCTGCATAATTTTGCGTGATCCATGCATTCCCCATTTCCATTCTCAATTTTGTGTTTCTGAATTACTTGTCTTTTGTTTATTTACTTCCCTACTAAATGTCTATAGTCTAAGTGTTAATTTTCATTTTCTAAATGTCTGGTTTCGCAATGATGCATGTCCACCAATATCCAGACATTGTGCGAAAAGATATAGTTTAGAAGATATTATTCTATGCTGAATACAGAAAACATATAGTCTTTTCTTCATGATGATTTGAACTCTAACATTAAAGAGTACCAAACTGGCCCTCCTTTTTGAGTATTTTCATCCGGTGTCTTACACTTAAGGGTTTAACTTGTATTAACATGATTAAGTCGTGTCAACTTACTGTCAAGATAGACGCCTTTATAGAAAATAAAGGAATGTGGGGTAAACATACACGGGACCTAATCGAACACAAAGTCAGAGCTTAACAAAAATACAAATTATCAATGGTCAGCGTTTTTATTCCTGTTCATCTTTATAGTCGCTAGCTATAGAGGGTCTTCAACAATGAAAGAATCTGAGAGTACTTAAGTTTCTGACAGCTAGTTCACATTGTTACGTTAGAAGTCTTCCTGTCCGTCATCTCGCAATCTGATAATTTGATGTTCTGTCTCAGGACCTGCGCATATATAAAATACTTGCCACTGAACATTGAGCCAAGTAAAATCAATACACATCGTTTCATATGTAAAAAATCAATCTACAGATGATTATGCATTTCTTAGTTAGTTAGATTCCCTTTTGTGGGAGTTGAACACTTTGCGGGACAATTTTCTTCTCATGGGAAGATATATTTTTCCCATGGGAATATTAGTTTTTTCTTTTTTTCTTTCTTCAGAATTTGTAAAAGTGCTATGAAATAACGAAATGGATTGACAATCATGCACTAGTAACCAATGACTGGAACAATTTAACAGGCATTTCAATAAATTAAAAGTATTTCAATCGTACACTCAAAAGTCTTTTTATATCGTTGAATGATTGATAGAAATTCTACCGTCCAGTGGATGATTTTACAATTTGAATCTTTCACCTTTGTTTTCGGTCAATATCATCGTGCATTTCATGTAATAGTGTTCGCTGAACTGTCAAGTATCAGAAACATGTCTTTTGAATTTCAGAATTAAAATTATGATTTTGTTGTAATTTATAATTAAACATGGGGAATGTCGAATCGTGTTTTAGATTGTTTTCTAATTATAACCTAATAATTTCGTGAATTTACATCATAATTATTATGAATGTAATTATTCTTTTTAGTCTACGTAACTCGATATGCGTGTTTTTCGCCACTACAAAGATGTGCACGTACTTTTTTTGTTCAAATTTCCTAATCATGCTTATGCAATGTTGTAGCTCGTCTACACAAAAATCTTTTATTTCAATCCATTTTTGGTCTTTTCTGTATCTTTTATAACCTCTCAGGTAATTTTCTAAGAAAATCCGCAGATGGCAGTTAGGTCCGCTGCTGTATGCCCTGAGGTAATCGGTGCCCTTAGGTAATCGTGGCAATAGTGCCCATATGCGTAGTAATAACATGATCTAAAAATAGAATAAACTATAAATACATCATTGTACTTTCTATTTCGACTGACAGTATATGTGCGAGAAATAGGAGAAAACAAGAACACATACATTTTTTTACAATAAGTAACGACAAATAATTCACGAAAAAATCCAAATATTTGGTTTATTTGTGATCATTGCAACGTGAACAGATATTCATTTAGTGAAAACACTTTTATAATAATAGTTGTCAAAAACTGGTTTCATAGAGATTTATGTAAATACATGTTTATACAATTTGATTTTCGGGGGGAGGGGGGGGGGGGCTATGGATTTTGTTCCTTCGGCGAAAGAATATATTTTTTGGAGACAGGTCGAAAACATTTTTTTCTTTCATTTCAATTTTAATAGCATTACATATAGTGGCAGAACAATTAGAAACAAACTAAAAAAAAACATAGCCCCCCCCCTCTGAAAATGAAATGATTGCTGCCTAAGTTTCGTGAATGTCCTGTTGAAACTTTGACTATTATTGTGTTTGGTAATATATGACACTTACATACGGACAGATTACACACATATTGATTTTGGTTACTTCTTTTAAAGTAACATAAGTAGAAAATGATAACATTTAATAGATGGGTTATTAAAATCAGTCCATCTTGTTCGACTGCATGAGGGGCAGTGGCGGATTCATTCATTTAAAAAAAAGGGGGAGTCCCCAATCCAGAACACAAGGAGGGGGTTCCAACTATATGTTCCCATTCAAATGCATTGATCTCCAAAAAAAAAAGGGTTCCTATCACCAGAACACTATGGACCCGCCACTGAGCTGTTACAAAAAATATCGCTATAAACTGTCACGGCATTATTTGAATTTAAGTGTACTGCATGCATCTTGCACAGTAAGATTAGCATTAACACTAATGCAAAATTGTTAAATAATTACCACTTTCGTTGGTTTTTTCTTATCTTGTTTGAAATGTATTTTATTTAAAACTTCTTTGTGTACCATTCTTTGTTTATTCGAAAGGGGTAGTAGATATATACAATTAAAATAGAAGAACATAGATAACGATATGTATGCGTTCAATAATGATACATATAAAAAAGAAGCTGTGGTATAAATCCCAATGAGACAACTGTCCCAAAAAGGATACAGAAATTAACAACTGTAGGTCACCGTACGGCCTTCAACAATGAGCAAAGTCCATATCGCATTGTCATCTATAAAAGGTTCAGAAATAACAATGAAATCCAATTCAAACGAGAAAACTACCGGCCTTAATTATATAAAACAAATGAAAAAAAACAAATATGTAGCACGTACTAGTAAACAAACGACAACCACTGAATTACAGGCTCCTGACTTGGGGCAGGCACAAACGTGTTTTCTCTCTCATAAAAGTTGTACAAACAATCGATATGTGAAAAGTATTCCATCAATTATATCAAAGTAAAAATAATCATAAATCTTTATCATTTAAGCAAAGCATACACTAATTATAGATCCGTATTTTACTCGATTGGCTTTAAAATAGTTAATAATATATGACACTAACATATGGACAGATTACGAATATATTGATTTTGGTTACTTCTTTTAAAGTAACATAAGTAGAAAAGGATAACATTTAATAGATAGGTTATTGAAAATCAGTCCATCTTGTCCGACTGAATGAGGGGCAGTGTCGGATCCATCCATTTAAAAAAAGGGGGGTTCCCAATCCAGAAAACAAGGAGGGGGTTCCAACTATATGTTTCCATTCAAATGCATTGATCTCCAAAAAAAAGGGTTTCCTATACCCAGAACACCTCTGGACCCGCCACTGTCCATTGTTCAACTACTAAATTGTCTGTTTTACTTACTAGTACACTTGGTACAATAAAAAACCTGATAATAAATTGTTCAAATAAGGCCTTTGAAAATAGTGGAATTAATTACTTTTGGAGTGTCAAAAACTCGTTGGAAGTACTTGATAAATTGCATGCATATATTGGTGATTTTAAATATGTTCAAAGTTTTGATTTTTCTACCCTATATACCACTTTGCCTCATATTCTTATTAAGAAAAAAATCACATCCCTAATTAACTGGGCATTTAAAAAGTCTGAATGCGAGTACATATGTTCAAACTCTTTGCGATCATTTTTTAGTAGCAATAAAAAAAAGAACTATGTCAATTGGACATGATTTGATACTATTTATGCGCTTGAATTTTTATTTGATAACATTTTTGTTCGCTTTAGAGATTCCGTTTATCGTCAAGTTATTGGAATTCAAATGGGGACTAACTGTGATCCAATTATTGCGGACCTGTGGTTGTATTGTTATGAGTTACAATTTATGACTTAAATTAGCAAAGACCCATCAAAACAATATTTGATACAAAAATTTAACAATACTTTTAGATATTTGGATGATATATTGGCTCTCAATAATAACGACTTCCGTATGTATACTAAAGAAATATATCCTGTAGAACTTACTTTAATTAAAGCTAATTATATATAACAATGACCACTGCCCTTTCCTCGATCTTGATATCTATATCATAAACGGGAAGATTAATACAAAAATTTTTGATAAGAGAGATGTTTTTTTCATTTCCTATTGTTAATTATCCATTTGTAGATGGTGACGTTCTCTTGTCATCATCTTATGGTGTTTATATATCTCAACTTCTTTTCGTGTATGTAACAACGTATTAGATTTTAGCGAGATAAATTTATGTATTACTAATAAATTATTAAACCAGGGTTTTCGATATCACAAACTGGTCAAATCATTTACTAAATTTTATCATCGGTATTAGGAAATAATTCGTAAATATAACTCAACATGCAGACATCTTATACGTTCAGGTATTTCACATCCATTTTTTTATGGAAATATTCTATATAAATTATAAAAATGTCAGTATTCTCCTCAGAAACAAAACCTTTAAATATACTTATTAAAAAGGGATATAGTTACGATACTGTTGTCAGGTCATTAAAGATTGCATATTTTGGCTTTAATATTGATTCACTGATAGAGTCTTTGAATCGGAACTAAACACATCTATTTCTAAAAAAACAGTTGATGGCATGACACGGGTTATGTTCTTCTCATATAATTTATGATAGTATGATACTAAACCCCTAACGGGAGGGATTGTGCCTGATATTCATATGATGAACACATAATCTTTCAATCAGTTTAATTGAGGTCTGGAGCTGGCATGTAAGTTAACTGCTAGTAGTCTGTTGTTATTTATGTACTATTGTCATTTTATTTATCTTCTTTTGTAACATCTTTTGACATCGGACTCGGACTTCTCTTGAACTGAATTATAATGTGCGTATTGTTATGCTTTTACTATTCTACACTGGCTAGATGTATAGGGGGAGGGTTGAGATCTCATAAACATGTTTAACCCCGCCCCAATTTTGCGCATGTCCCAGGTCAGGAGCCTCTGGCCTTTGTTAGGCTTGTATGATTTTAAATTTTAGTTTCTTGTGTATAATTCGGAGTTAAGTATGACTTCCATTATCACTGAACTATTATACATATTTTTAGTGGCCAGCTGAAGGACACCTACAGCTGCAGGAATTCTCGCTACATTGGAGACCCATTGGTTGCCTTCGGCTGTTGTCTGCTCTATGGTCGGGTGGTTGTCGCTTTGACATATTCACCATTTCCTTTCTCAATTTTAATAACTATGTTTCTGATCTAATTTTGTATTCTATAAACGGCATCTATATATTTACACTACAAATCTACAACTCTCAGTCTATGGCTACACGTGGTGATCTTATCTATATCCATGCATAATATTCATTAGCTGTGTATGAGTATCAACATCGTATTATACGCGATGATGACCAGCCAGTACACACTATAAGGATTTTATTCACCAGTATTAAAAAAGAGAAACATTGCAGTACGAACAGTGATCTATTTTTTTTCATTTGACATTACTTTAAAAGTAACGTAGTTACAAGCACAGGTTATATAGTATATAACTGCTTTTTTAAAATGTTAATTGTCTTAATCAATCTTATTTGAGACTGTTGGATATTTTCAAGGAAAAAGCTCACATCTCCAGTGGACTTTTGTACATGGTCAGATAACCTTAGGTCATCTCTAAATTACTGTGTATTTCCTGTATCTCAGATCATATCTATGATTGCTCACATGGTGAGGTTACCTCAGGTCACCTCTGTATGATTGAACATTGTGAGGTTACCTAATATTACCTCTTTATTGCTGTACATGGTGAGGTTACTCTGTATTACTGCACATACTCGTATTACGGCACTTTGTATAAGCTTTACAAAACACTTTTTTTCAGTTTTCCTCAGGGCACTTCTGCATTTCTATACATGGCCAAGTGCACATGTTAACTAATGTCGTTTCTTAACTACTGTATATAAATATGTAACCTCAGAATACCTCTGTATGTTAGAATATGGTGAAGTTACCTAAGGTCACAACTTCATGGTCATTGTAACAGCTGCATGTTACCACAGCTAAACTTTGCAAAACGCTAATTTTCTACAAACCTCAGGTTACCACAATTGAATGTTCATAACTCCCTTCGTCAGCTTAGTCAGTCCAGATTACACCTATGTTCTTTTTTTCACGGACAGGCTACCTCAGGTCATCTGTAAATTACTGTAAAATGACCAGGTTACCTCAGGTCATCTGTAAATTACTGTACATGACAAGGTTACCTCAGGTCATATGTAAATTACTAAACATGACCAGGTTACCTCAGGGAACCACTGTACTACTGTGCATGGTAAGGTTACCTCAAGGAACCATGGTACTACTGTGCATGATCGGGTTACTTCAAGGAATCATTGTACTACTGTGCATGGTCTGGTTACCTCAGGGATCCATTGCACTTCTGTGCATGGTCATGTTACCAAGGGAACCATTGCACTACTGTGCATGGTCAGGTTACCTCAGGGAACCATTGTACTACTGTGTATGGTCATGTAACCTCAGGAAACCTTTGTACTACTGTGCATGGTCAGGTTTCCCCAGGGAACCATTGTAATATTGACATGGTCAGGTTTTTTCAGGGAACCATTGTTCTACTGTGCATGGTCTGGTTACCTCAGGGATCCATTGTACTACTGTGCATGGTCATGTTACCGAGGGAACCATTGCACTACTGTGCATGGTCAGGTTACCTGAGGGAACCACTGTACTACTGTGTATGGTCAGGATACCTGAGGGAACCATTGCACTACTGTGCATTGTCATGTTACATCAGGGAACCTTTGTACTACTGTGCATGGTTAGGTTTCCCCAGGGAACCATTGTACTAATGACATAGTCAGGTTACCTCAGAGAACCATTGTACTATCGACATGGTCAGGTTACCTCAGGGAACAATTGTACTACTGTACATGTTTAAGTTACCTCAGGAAACCATTGTAATACAGTGCATTGTTAGGTTACTCAGGGAACCACTGTACAACTATAAATGGTCAGGTAACCTCAGGAAAGCATTGTACTACTGTGCATTGCCAGGTTACCTCAGGGAACCACTGTACTACTGTGCATGGTCAGGTTACTCAAGGAACCACTGTTCTACTGTGCATGGTTAGGTTACCTCAGGAAACATTGTAATACTATGCATTGTCAGGTTACTCAAGGAACCACTGTTCAACTATGCATTGTCAGGTTACCTCAGGAAACCTTTTTACTACTGTGCATGGTCAGGTTTCCCCGTGGAACCATTGTAATATTGACATGGTCAGGTTTTTTCAGGGAGCCATTGTTCTACTGTGCATGGTCAGGTTACCTCAGGGAACCATTGTACTTCTGTGCATGGTCAGGTTACCTCAGGGAACCATTGTACTACTGTGCATGGTCAGGTTTCCTCAGGGAATCATTTTACTACTGTACATGGTCAGAATACCTCAGGAAACCATTGTACTAATTTGCATGTCCAGGTTACTCACGGAACCATTGTACAACTGTGCTTGGTCAGGTTACCTCAGGGAACCATTGTTCTACTGTGCATGTTCAGGTTACCTAAGGGAACCATTGTACTTCTGTGTATGGCTATGTTACCTAAGGGGATCATTGTTCTACTGTACATGACAAGGTTACCTCAGGTCATATGTAAATTACTATACATGACAAGGTTAACTCAGGGAACCACTGTATTGCTGTGCATGGTAAGGTTACCTCAGAGAACCATGGTACTACTGTGCATGATCGGGTTACTTCAAGGAACCATTGTTCTACTGTGCATGGTCTGGTTACCTCAGGGATCCATTGTACTACTGTGCATGGTCATGTTACCGAGGGAACCATTGCACTACTGTGCATGGTCAGGTTACCTGAGGGAACCACTGTACTACTGTGTATGGTCAGGATACCTGAGGGAACCATTGCACTACTGTGCATTGTCATGTTACATCAGGAAACCTTTGTACTACTGTGCATGGTTAGGTTTCTCCAGGGAACCATTGTACTATTGACATAGTCAGGTTACCTCAGAGAACCATTGTACTATCGACATAGTCAGGTTACCTCAGGGAACAATTGTACTACTGTACATGTTTAAGTTACCTCAGGAAACCATTGTAATACAGTGCATTGTTAGGTTCCTCAGGGAACCACTGTACAACTATAAATGGTCAGGTAACCTCAGGAAAGCATTGTACTACTGTGCATTGCCAGGTTACCTCAGGGAACCACTGTACTACTGTGCATGGTCAGGTTACTCAGGGAACCACTGTTCTACTGTGCATGGTTAGGCTACCTCAGGAAACATTGTAATACTATGCATTGTCAGGTTACTCAAGGAACCACTGTTCAACTATGCATTGTCAGGTTACCTCAGGGAACCATTGTACTACTGTGTATGGTCATGTAACCTCAGGAAACCTTTGTACTACTGTGCATGGTCAGGTTTCCCCAGGGAACCATTGTAATATTGACATGGTCAGGTTTTTTCAGGGAACCATTGTTCTACTGTGCATGGTAAGGTTATCTCAGGGAACCATTGTACTACTGTGCATGGTCAGGTTACCTCAGGGAACCATTGTACTACTGTGCATGGTCAGGTTTCCTCAGGGAATCATTTTACTACTGTAAATGGTCAGAATACCTCAGGAAACCATTGTACTAATTTGCATGTCAAGGTTATTACGGAACCATTGTACAACTGTGCTTGGTCAGGTTACCTCAGGGAACCATTGTATTACTGTGCATGTTCAGGTTACCTAAGGGAACCATTGTACTTCTGTGTATGGCTATGTTACCTAAGGGGATCATTGTTCTACTGTACATGACAAGGTTACCTCAGGTCATATGTAAATTACTATACATGACAAGGTTAACTCAGGGAACCACTGTATTGCTGTGCATGGTAAGGTTACCTCAGAGAACCATGGTACTACTGTGCATGATCGGGTTACTTCAAGGAACCATTGTTCTTCTGTGCATGGTCTGGTTACCTCAGGGTTCCATTGTACTACTGTGCATGGTCATGTTACTGAGGGAACCATTGCACTACTGTGCATGGTCAGGTTACCTGAGGGAACCACTGTACTACTGTGTATGGTCAGGATACCTGAGGGAACCATTGCACTACTGTGCATTGTCATGTTACATCACGGAACCTTTGTACTACTGTGCATGGTCAGGTTTCCCCAGGGAACCATTGTACTATTGACATAGTCAGGTTACCTCAGAGAACCATTATACTATCGACATGGTCTGGTTACCTCAGAGAACAATTGTACTACTGTACATGTTTAAGTTACCTCAGGAAACCATTGTAATACAGTGCATTGTTAGGTTACTCAGGGAACCACTGTACAACTATAAATGGTCAGGTAACCTCAGGAAAGCATTGTACTACTGTGCATTGCCAGGTTACCTCAGGGAACCACTGTACTACTGTGCATGGTCAGGTTACTCAGGGAACCACTGTTCTACTGTGCATATTTAGGTTACCTCAGGAAACATTGTAATACTATGCATTGTCAGGTTACTCAAGGAACCACTGTTCAACTATGCATTGTCAGGTAACTCAGGGAACCACTGTTCAACTATGCATGGTTAGGTAACCTCAGGAAAGCATTGTACGACTGTGCATTGCCAGGTTACCTCAGGGAACCATTGTACTACTGTGAATGGTTAGTTTATCTCAGGGAACCATTGTACTACTGAGCATGGCCAGGTTACCTCAGGGAACCATTGTACTACTGTGCATGTTCAGGTTACCTCAGGGAACCCTTTTACTTCTGTGTATGGCTATGTTACCTTAGGGAATCATTGTTCTTCTGTACATGACAAAGTTACCTCAGGTCATATGTAAATTACTATACATGACCAGGTTACCTCAGGGAACCACTGTACTACTGTGGTTGGAAGGGTTACCTCAGGGAACCATGGTACTACTGTGCATGATCGGGTTACTTCAAGGAACTATTGTACTACTGTGCATGGTTAGGTTACCTCAGGAAATCATTGTACTACTGTGCATGGTCATGTTACACCAGGTAACCACTATACAACTGGGCATTGTCAGGTAACCTCAGGGAACCATTGTACTACTGTGCAGGTACCATTATACTATTGTGCATGTTCAAGTCTCCTCAGGAAAACGTTGTTCTACTGTGCATGGTCATGGTACCTCAGGGAACCATTGTACTGTTGTGTATTGTGAGTTTACCTCAAGGAATCATTGTATTACTGTGCATGGTCAGGTTACCTCAGGGAACCACTGTGCAACTGGGCATGGTCAGGTAACCCCAGGGAACCATTATACTAATCTGCAGGGAACCATTGTACTGTGTATGGTCAGGTTACTTAAGTGAACCATTGTACTACTGTGCATGGTAGGTAACCTCAGGAAATCATTGTACTACTGTGCATGGTCATGTTACACCAGGTAACCACTATACAACTGGGCATTGTCAGGTAACCTCAGGGAACCATTGTACTACTGTGCAGGGTACCATTATACTATTGTGCATGTTCAAGTCTCCTCAGGAAAACGTTGTTCTACTGTGCATGGTCATGGTACCTCAGGGAACAATTGTACTGTTGTGTATTGTGAGTTTACCTCAAGGAATCATTGTATTACTGTGCATGGTCAGGTTACCTCAGGGAACCATTGCACTACTGTGCATGGTCAGGTTTCTTCAGGGAACTATGTATTACTGTGCATGGAAGGTAACCTCAGGGAATCATTGTACTACTCTGCATGATCAGGTTAGTTCAGGGAACAATTGTACTACTGTGCATGGTAAGTAATTAGGGAATCATTTCAATACCGTGCATGGTCAGTTTACTTCTGAGAACTATTGCACTACTGTGCATGGTCAGGTTACCGAGGGAACCATTGTGCTTCTGTGCATGGTCAGGTTTCCTCAGGGAACCATTGTACTACTGTAAATGGTCATGTTACCTCAGGGAACCACAGTACTACTGTGCATGGTAAGGTTACCTCAGGTGACCATTGTACTACTGTGCATTGTCATGTTACCTCAGGTGACCATTGTACTGCTGCGCATGGTCAAGGTTCCCAAGGGAATCATTGTAATACTGTACATGGTCAGGTTACTTCAGGGAACCATTGTACTACTGTGCATGGTCAGGTTTCCTCAGGGAATCATTTTACTACTGTACATGGTCAGAATACCTCAGGAAACCATTGTACTAATTTGCATGTCAAGGTTATTACGGAACCATTGTACAACTGTGCTTGGTCAGGTTACCTCAGGGAACCATTGTACTACTGTGCATGTTCAGGTTACCTCAGGGAACCCTTTTACTTCTGTGTATGGCTATGTTACCTTAGGGAATCATTGTTCTTCTGTACATGACAAAGTTACCTCAGGTCATATGTAAATTACTATACATGACCAGGTTACCTCAGGGAACCACTGTACTACTGTGGTTGGAAGGGTTACCTCAGGGAACCATGGTACTACTGTGCATGATCGGGTTACTTCAAGGAACTATTGTACTACTGTGCATGGTTAGGTTACCTCAGGAAATCATTGTACTACTGTGCATGGTCATGTTACACCAGGTAACCACTATACAACTGGGCATTGTCAGGTAACCTCAGGGAACCATTGTACTACTGTGCAGGTACCATTATACTATTGTGCATGTTCAAGTCTCCTCAGGAAAACGTTGTTCTACTGTGCATGGTCATGGTACCTCAGGGAACCATTGTACTGTTGTGTATTGTGAGTTTACCTCAAGGAATCATTGTATTACTGTGCATGGTCAGGTTACCTCAGGGAACCACTGTGCAACTGGGCATGGTCAGGTAACCCCAGGGAACCATTATACTAATCTGCAGGGAACCATTGTACTGTGTATGGTCAGGTTACTTAAGTGAACCATTGTACTACTGTGCATGGTAGGTAACCTCAGGAAATCATTGTACTACTGTGCATGGTCATGTTACACCAGGTAACCACTATACAACTGGGCATTGTCAGGTAACCTCAGGGAACCATTGTACTACTGTGCAGGGTACCATTATACTATTGTGCATGTTCAAGTCTCCTCAGGAAAACGTTGTTCTACTGTGCATGGTCATGGTACCTCAGGGAACAATTGTACTGTTGTGTATTGTGAGTTTACCTCAAGGAATCATTGTATTACTGTGCATGGTCAGGTTACCTCAGGGAACCATTGCACTACTGTGCATGGTCAGGTTTCTTCAGGGAACTATGTATTACTGTGCATGGAAGGTAACCTCAGGGAATCATTGTACTACTCTGCATGATCAGGTTAGTTCAGTGAACAATTGTACTACTGTGCATGGTAAGTAATTAGGGAATCGTTTCAATACCGTGCATGGTCAGTTTACTTCTGAGAACTATTGCACTACTGTGCATGGTCAGGTTACCGAGGGAACCATTGTGCTTCTGTGCATGGTCAGGTTTCCTCAGGGAACCATTGTACTACTGTAAATGGTCATGTTACCTCAGGGAACCACAGTACTACTGTGCATGGTAAGGTTACCTCAGGTGACCATTGTACTACTGTGCATTGTCATGTTACCTCAGGTGACCATTGTACTGCTGCGCATGGTCAAGGTTCCCAAGGGAATCATTGTAATACTGTACATGGTCAGGTTACTTCAGGGAACCATTGTACTTCTGTGCATTGCCAGATTACCTCAGGGAACCATTGTACTACTGTGCATGGTACGTTTATCTCAGGGAACCATTGTACTACTGTGCATGGTCAGATTACCTCATGGAACATTGTACTACTGTGCATTGTCGGGTTTCCTCAGGGAACCATTGCACTACTGTACATGATCATGTTACCTCAGGGAACCACTGTACTACTGTGCATGGCCAGGTTACCTCAGGGAACCATTGTAATACTGTGCATTGTCATGTTATCTCAAGGAACCATTGTTCTACTGTGCATGGTCAGGTTTCCCCAGGGAACCATTGTGTTTCTGTGCATGGTCAGGTTACCTCAGAGAACAATTGCACTACTGTGCCTGGTCAGATTACTTCAGGATTCATTGTACTACTGTGCATGGTAGGTTTCCTCAGGGAACCATTGTACTAATGTGCATGGTCAGGTTACCTCAGGGAACCACCGTACAACTGTGCATGGTCATGGTACCTCAGGGAACCATTGTACTGTTGTGTATTGTGAGTTTACCTCAAGGAATCATTGTATTACTGTGCATGGTCAGGTTACCTCAGGGAACCATTGCACTACTGTGCATGGTCAGGTTTCTTCAGGGAACTATGTATTACTGTGCATGGTAGGTAACCTCAGGGAATCATTGTACTACTCTGCATGATCAGGTTAGTTCAGGGAACAATTGTACTACTGTGCATGGTAAGTAATTAGGGAATCATTGCACTACCGTGCATGGTCAGTTTACTTCTGAGAACTATTGCACTACTGTGCATGGTCAGGTTACCGAGGGAACCATTGTGCTTCTGTGCATGGTCAGGTTTCCTCAGGGAACCATTGTACTACTGTAAATGGTCATGTTACCTCAGGGAACCACAGTACTACTGTGCATGGTAAGGTTACCTCAGGTGACCATTGTACTACTGTGCATTGTCATGTTACCTCAGGTGACCATTGTACTGCTGCGCATGGTCAGGTTTCCCAAGGGAATCATTGTACTACTGTACATGGTCAGGTTACTTCAGGGAACCATTGTACTTCTGTGCATTGCCAGGTTACCTTAGGGAACCATTGTACTACTGTGCATGGTACGTTTATCTCAGGGAACCATTGTACTACTGTGCATGGTCAGATTACCTCAGGGAACATTGTACTAATGTGCATGGTCAGGTTACCTCAGGGAACCACCGTACAACTGTACATGGTCAGGTTACCTCAGGGAACCAGTGTACTCTTGTGCATGGTCAGGTTATCTCAGTGAACAACTGTACAACTGTGCATGGTCAGGTTATTCATAAAGATAGACAGGAATGAGATTTACAGATAATTAAGTAGACTGAATTTTTTTCTGAACTCATTTTTTTCATTTTGTTTATAGGTTTATGGTGAATGAAAACATAAATATAGACTTTTTAAAAAATCTTGCATCTTTTGGGGATATCATTTTAGGAAAGTGGAAGGATATCATGTTTACTTGAAGTGGTGAGGTGTAGTAAAAATAGCAAACAGAAAGTAGAAAAAAATGAGTTGACTTCAGGATTGCATAACGTTTTATTCTTCGTTAAGACCCCTTTTTTTCAATTAAATCACAATTTCACTTTGGTACATACATGATATGAACATGAATTTTTTTTCTAAGATCAGCTGTTTTGCATGTAAGCCTATGGAGCAGTCAATAACAAGACTGCAACCTTATGTTAATGTGATTTGAATCGATTATACTTGTTATTTTTTTGGGTTACCTGAGGTAATCCTGTTATGAAAGAATACTTCGTAGATACTTTGCTGGTATATGCATTTATTCTGTAATTACACAATTTCTTAATTTAAAATGTAAGACTTCATAGATTTGTATTGTTTATGCGATTATACGAAAATGTTACATGAGTTCACTTGAGTTAAATGGATTGTATTTGGTGTTATAATTGGGGTTACCTGAGGTAATGAATACTTCGTAGATACTTTGCTAGTCTTTACATTAATTGTAATAAACCAACTCATTCATTTTGAATGTAGGACTTCATTAAAGTTATAACGTTTATGGGATATATATGTAAAGGTGATCTCAAATAACGTCAGTTAAGTGTGTTATATTTGCAATTATCTTTGGGTTACCTCAGGTACAAATGTTATGAAAGAATGCTTATTAGATATTTTGCTAGTGTAAAATTTTATGTTGTAATCAAATAATTTCTTTATTTTACATGTACGACTTCACAGATGTAAATTGCTTACGCGATATTAAGAAAATGCGATCTGTCTTAACTCGATTTAAATGGATTATACTTGTAGCTATTTAACCCTGTCATGACAAAATACTTAGTAGATACTTTGTTAGTATATGTATTTATGGTGTAATAAACCAACTTCTTCATTTTCAATGTAGGAATTCATTGAAATTATATTGTTTATGTGATGTAAATGTAGGACTTCATAGATGTGTATTGTTTATGTGATATTTCTGAAAGGCGATTTAAGTTAACTTGATATGAATGGATAATATTTGTTTCTATTTCATGGGTTACCTGAGGTAACCCTGTCATGACAGAATATTTAGTAGATACTTTGCTAGTATATCCATTTATGGTGTAATAAATCAACTTCTTCATTTTTAATGTAGGAATTCATTAAAGGTATATTGTTTATGGGATGTATATGTAAAGGTGATCTGAATTATGTTGAGTTAAATAGGTTGTTTTTGTTGTTTTTGTATTGGTTACCTCAGGTAACCCTGCTATGAAAGAATTCTTAGTAGATACTTTGGTAGTGTATACATTTATATTGTAATTCGACATTTTTTTAATTTGAAATGTAGGACTTCATAGATTTGCATTGTTTATGTGATGTATATATAGAAAGGTGACCTCAGTTTACTTGAGTTAGATGGGTTATCTTTGTTATTATTGTTATGGTTACCTGAGGTAACCCTGTAATGAATGAATCCTTCGTTGACACTTTGCTAGTGTTTACATTAATTGTAATAAACAAACTTCTTTTTTTTAAATGTAGGACTTCATGAAAGTTGTATTGTTTGTGTGATGCACATGTAAAGGTGACCTCAGTTAACTTCAGTTAAGTGGGTTATATTTGTAATTATGTCTGGGGTTACCTCAGGTACCCATGTTATGAAGAATGCTTTTGAGATAGTTTGCTAGTGTGAACATTTATGTTGTAATCGGACAATTTCTTTATTTTAAATGTAGGACTTCATAGATGTGTATTGTTTATTTGATATTTCTGAAAGGCGATTTAAGTTAACTTGATATAAATGGATAATACTTGTTTCTATTTCATGGGTTACCTGAGGTAACCCTGTCATGACAGAATATTTAGTAGATACTTTGCTAGTATATCCATTTATGGTGTAATAAACCAACTTCTTTTTTTTAAATGTAGGAATTCATTAAAGTTATATGGTTTATGTGATGCATATGTAAAGGTGATTTGAATTAACTTGAGTTAAATAGGTTGTTATGTTGTTATTGTATTAGTTACCTCAGGTAACCCTGCTATGAAGGAATTCTTAGTAGATACTTTGCTAATCTATATCTTTGTATTGTAACTCCACAATTTTTTAATTTGAAAAGTAGGACTTCATAGATTTGTATTGTTTATGTGATGCATATATGTTTAAAGGTGATACCTGAGTTTACTTGAGTTATATGGGTTGTATATGTTGTTATAATTGGGTTACCTGAGGTAATCCTGTATTGAATGAATTCTTTGTAGATACTTTGCTATTGTTTACATTAATTGTAATAAACAAACTTCTTTATTTCAAATGTAGGACTTCATGAAAGTTGTATTGTTTATGTGATGTATATATATAAAGGTGACCTCAGTTAACTTGAGTTAGATGGGTTATCTTTGTTATTATTGTTATGGTTACCTGAGGTAACCCTGTAATGAATGAATCCGTCGTAGAAACTTTGCTAGTGTTTACATTAGTTGTAATAAACAAACTTATATATTTTAAATGTAGGACTTCATAAAAGTTGTATTGTTTATGTGATGCACATACAAAGGTGACCTCAGTTTACTTCAGTTAGGTGGGTTATATTTGTAATTATGTCTGGGGTTACCTCAGGTACCCATGTTATGAAGAATGCTTTTGAGATAGTTTGCTAGTGTGAAAATTTATGTTGTAACCGGACAAGTTCTTTATTTTAAATGTAGGACTTCATAGATGTGTATTGTTTATGTGATATTTCTGAAAGGCGACTTTTAAAAGTTAACTTGAAATGAATGGATAATACTTGTTTCTATTTCATGGGTTACCTGAGGTAACCTGTCATGACAGAAAATTTAGTAGATACTTTGCTAGTTTATCCATTTAGGGTGTAATAAATCAACTTCTTCATTCTTAATGTAGGAATTCATTAAAGTTATATTGTTTATGTGATGTATAAGTAAAGGTGATCTGAATTAGCTTGAGTTAAATAGGTTGTTTTTTTGTTTGTTTTTGTATTGGTTACCTCAGGTAACCCTGCTATGAAAGAATTCTTAGTATATACTTTGTAAGTGTATACATTTATATTTTAATTACGCAATTTCTTAATTTAAAAATGTAGGACTTCATAGATTTGTATTGTTTATGTGATGCATATATGTTTAAAGGTGATACCTGAGTTTACTTGAGTTATAGGGGTTGCATATGTTGTTATAATTGGGTTACCTGAGGTAATCCTGTATTGAATGAATTCTTTGTAGATACTTTGCTATTGTTTACATTAATTGTAATAAACAAACTTCTTTATTTCAAATGTAGGACTTCATGAAAGTTGTATTGTTTATGTGATGTATATATATAAAGGTGACCTCAGTTAACTTGAGTTAGATGGGTTATCTTTGTTATTATTGTTATGGTTACCTGAGGTAACCCTGTAATGAATGAATCCTTCTAAGACACTTTGCTAGTGTTTAAAATAATTGTAATAAACAAACTTCTTTTTTTCAAATGTAAGACTTCATGAAAGTTGTATTGTTTATGTGTTGCACATGTACAGGTGACCTCAGTTTACTTCAGTTAAGTGGGTTATATTTGTAATTATGTCTGGGGTTACCTCAGGTACCCATGTTATGAAGAATGCTTTTTAGATAGTTTGCTAGTGTTAACATTTATGTTGTAATCAAACAATTTCTTTATTTTAAATGTAGGACTTCATAGATGGGTATTGTGTATGTGATATATTGGAGAGGCGACTTAAGTTAACTTGATATGAATGGATAATACTTGTTTCTATTTTATGAGTTACCTGAGGTAACCGTGCATGACAGAATATTTAGTAGATACTTAGCTAGTATATGTATGGTGTAATAAACCAACCTCTTAATTTTTTATGTAGGAATTCTTTGAAGTGATATTTTTTATGTGATGTATATGTAAAGGTGATCTGAATTAACTTGAGTTAAATAGGTTGTATTTGCTGTTTTTGTTTTGGTTACCTCAGGTAACCCTGCTATGCTAGAATTCTTAGTTGATACTTTGCTAGTGTATACATTCATATTGTTATTCCACAACTTTTCAATTTGAAATGTAGGACTTCATAGATTTGTATTGTTTATGTGATGTATATATATTTAAAGGTAACCTGAGTGAACTTGAGTTAGATGGGTTATCTTTGTTGTGATTGTTTTGGTTATCTGAGGTAACCCTGTCACGTAAGAATGCGTCGTAGATAGTTTTCCAGAGTATACACACCCTGTATAACCCCGATACAGATAAAACCGGACGTTGACGCGTTCGAGTCGAGCACACCGTTTAGCACTGAGTTCAGACAGTAAGGAATTCATACCTTTAACGGCAATCCAATATCTATTCTTCGTATATTTTGCGCCAATATATTCTTTGCCATAATACTCATGAGTTACTAAAAGGTTTTTAAAAAATGTGACGTTTTTTTATACAAACACCAAAAAACGCACGACGATATTAATGATAAAACGTGCTTGGTATTTTTAAACATTCAAAACTTAATGTTTCTCGTACCTCATAGTTTTTAAAACATACATTTTTGAAAACTTCATAGTATAAATTAACAAACTTATAAAGATCGTTTGTTTATGTTGTATCTAGAAACAAAAAAATACACGTTTTAAAATGTCTCTTTTTTCATGTTGTGTACGCTTCGTTGTCATTACACCTTTTTATACTGTACGCTTCGTTGACAAAATATTGCGTTTGTATGGTGGCCGGTTAAGGCCATTTCGCGTTTTCGCGTTTTCGCGTTTTCGCCCATCATATTATATAGGGCGAAAACGCGAAAACGCGAAATCGCGAAGTCGAAAACGCGAAAACGCGAAGTCGAAAACGCGAAAACGCGAAAACGCGAAGTCGAAAACGCGAAAACGCGAAGTCGAAAACGCGAAAACGCGAAGTCGAAAACGCGAAAACGCGAAATATTTTTTCTTTCCGATTTCGCGTTTTTTGACTTCGCGTTTTCGCGTTTTCGACTTCGCGTTTTCGCGTTTTCGCGTTTTCGACTTCGCGATTTCGCGTTTTCGCCTTTTTGGCGTTTTCGCCTTTTTGCGTTTTCGCGATTTCGCGTTTTCGCGTTTTCGCGTTTTCGCGATTTCGCGTTTTCGCGATTTCGCGTTTTCGCGTTTTCGCGTTTTCGCGATTTCGCCTTTTCGCGTTTTCGCGATTTCGCGTTTTCGCCTTTTCGCCTTTTTGTTATATATATACATTTATATAGTTAAGAATCAAAACTACTGGCTACTTAAGGAGCCTGAATCATTCACCCTGCTTTAATGATCATTAATATGTTAAATCAGAATCAGGGATCATTTTAATAGATAGAAAGGGGAATATATAAAAATATAGAAAGACAAAAACATATATGTACATTTTGTGATAACCAAATAGAAGATGAAATCAACTTTTTCTTTTCTGTATTTCAAACAAATCATTAAGACAAGAATTTATTGAAAATTGTAAAAAAAAAAGCAATAAAAATTTAGAGGAATTAGATGATTCAGATAAACTGGTATATATATATGTATTTTAAATATTAAAGAATGTGTGCAGGTTACAAAGCATGTCCCTTTATCAAAAAGTCCTGGTCACTGAGGAAAGTGGACACGGAAACTGCCTAGTCTGAGAAGGATACATTATATATATATATATATATATATATAAGTACGTCTGAGTCAGTGACAACCCTACAACAGATGTATCCATCGGATCGCCATCAATGATGGTGATACATGGCTGTGTACATAATGTATATACAACTCGTCTAAACATCAACCCAACAATGTTAGATCTGTAAATTTGCTTTCGCAAATTTTTGGTTCTTCCCTCGCCGGGATTCGAGGTAACATATGGCCAACGAAAGCTCTTTTTTTGAGAGCCCAGGTGGTCGTGTGGTCTAGCGGGACGGCTGCAGTGCAGGCGATTTGGTGTCACGATATCACAGTAGCATGGGTTCGAATCCCGGCGAGGGAAGAACCAAAAATTTGCGAAAGCAAATTTACAGATCTAACATTGTTGGGTTGATGTTTAGACGAGTTGTATATACATTATGTACACAGCCATGTATCACCATCATTGATGGCGATCCGATGGATACATCTGTTGTAGGGTTGTCACTGACTCAGACGTACTTATATATATATATATATATATATATATAATGTATCCTTCTCAGACTAGGCAGTTTCCGTGTCCACTTTCCTCAGTGACCAGGACTTTTTGATAAAGGGACATGCTTTGTAACCTGCACACATTCTTTAATATTTAAAATACATATATATATACCAGTTTATCTGAATCATCTAATTCCTCTAAATTTTTATTGCTTTTTTTTTTACAATTTTCAATAAATTCTTGTCTTAATGATTTGTTTGAAATACAGAAAAGAAAAAGTTGATTTCATCTTCTATTTGGTTATCACAAAATGTACATATATGTTTTTGTCTTTCTATATTTTTATATATTCCCCTTTCTATCTATTAAAATGATCCCTGATTCTGATTTAACATATTAATGATCATTAAAGCAGGGTGAATGATTCAGGCTCCTTAAGTAGCCAGTAGTTTTGATTCTTAACTATATAAATGTATATATATAACAAAAAGGCGAAAAGGCGAAAACGCGAAATCGCGAAAACGCGAAAAGGCGAAATCGCGAAAACGCGAAAACGCGAAAACGCGAAATCGCGAAAACGCGAAAAGGCGAAAACGCGAAAAGGCGAAAACGCGAAATCGCGAAGTCGAAAACGCGAAAACGCGAAAACGCGAAGTCGAAAACGCGAAAACGCGAAGTCAAAAAACGCGAAATCGGAAAGAAAAAATATTTCGCGTTTTCGCGTTTTCGACTTCGCGTTTTCGCGTTTTCGACTTCGCGTTTTCGCGTTTTCGCGTTTTCGACTTCGCGTTTTCGCGTTTTCGACTTCGCGATTTCGCGTTTTCGCCCTATATAATATGATGGGCGAAAACGCGAAAACGCGAAAACGCGAAATGGTCTTAACCGGCCACCATACGTTTGTGAATGAATTTTGCATGTATTAGATTATGCTTTGATATGATTATAACCAATATGCATGTTTGAAAATAATAATTTACCATCATAACATGCAGACAGCAACCCATAATGTCAGTTGTATTGTCGAAAAACACTTGGAGGAAATTTCTACATTTCATGTATACAAAAGTGTGAATTGGTAGGAAAATACAATAACTCAATAGATGCAACTATGACAAAGCATACAGATACACAAGTCCGATTTCTAATTTCATAGCATATTTGAAAGTGTTTACCATACAACAGTCAACGTACGGTTAGGTGGTGGGTTGGGTGCCCGCTAACATGTTTAATCCCGCCATATTCTGTATGTGCCTGTTCAAAGCCAGGAGCCTGTAATTCAGTGGTTGTATATATTTTTTTGTTCACACTTTTGTGCAAAAATTGAGCCGTTAGTTTTCTCGTATGCACTGACTACATTTGTTATTTCGGTGTGCTTAATAGCGGTGTGGGCTTTTTCATTGTTATAGGCTGTACGGTGACCTATAGTTGTTCATTTTTGTTTCGTTTGGTCTCTTGCGAAGAGCTGTTTCAATACCGCATCTTCTATTTGATATAGAAAGTAATCAAATATAATCAATGGATTATAGGTTAAGCCTTTTGGCCTGAATCTCAGAGGCGGGTCCAAGGGGGTCATAGCTTACCATAGAGTTACATTAAGGCTCAAGAATAGGTCTATGCAAGGAACATGTAACTGATAGCCATCAATAGTAATACAGTTCATTTAATGTGAAGATATAAAGATGAAGAGAAAACACTCAATATTAACTGGTTTGCTTTCTTTAATTATGTTTTTGTGTTTGTTTAATTTTTATGGTATAAAGATTATGCTTAAATTCCTCGAACATTACAGTCTTTCTACTGTGGTGCAAAAATCTAAATGATTGGTCAGGTCATTCTGGTTATTATAAACACCTTTAAAGTCTATACTCACCCATATGCATTTCATTCAAATTTTGATTTATTTCACAGAAGACCACAGGGACCATATTTATATTCCCCATTTACCCTTGGCGTCATTGGTAAATTATGGGTTAGCAAAGCATCAACCACCAACATAACCTTAGACATTTGCTGTGTTTCTTCTTTACTGTTTGTACTTAACAATATATGGACCTTTTTATTTGTTTATGACACGCGTACGTAATGGCTGATTGTTGGTTGCTTAACGATCACTTGCAAATATGCCATGCATGTTCAGGATAAGCACAAAGTAGCAACACATACATGTAAGTCCTGTGAGGAGACCCTCCGGAATTACGTCAGGGACGTTTGGATTGCCACTGGATAAAATGATGTATATTTTATAAGGACACAAATGGTGCCTTTCAACAGGCTATTTATAGACATCTCTTGAAGTTTTTGCAGGGGTTCGTACTATGTAGTTAGCGTGGTACTCTCTTTACACGAGACATTGGATTTTATATTCCCATTCGGACAGGACGTGACTGTGTACTGTTACATCCCACACAACTAAATGGGTGGCCAACTTCAGTCAGTTTTTACTGCCGATCGGAAAAAGACCAAAGTGATCATAACTTATAGTATATCTCCGAGTCACCCTTCACCAAATTCTTTCATAAATAAAAAAAAAAACAGTTGGCCACAATATAGAAAGTTTTGCTCTACCTGTTAAATCAAAACATCACTTAACATTATTACAATTTATGCACACTTATGAGAACTCATAATACCGTACATCTTCTCGATACTGTTCATATTTGGCATTGCACAAGTTCGTGCGTTTTATTACATCTTTACCTAAAAGCGTAGGATATACTGATTAAAACACTTTGGATACACGATTTACTTCTTAGTTGTAATTCGCTTTGAAATAACTATCAGTTACTACAACTACTCCTTTGTCGATACTCTATGTATATGGTTTTTGTGCCTTGTACCGACATTTTGAGTTTAGCCAATTGCAACAGAACTTTTTTATCATGTTGTGCTGTTACACCAGTGTTCTATGTTAAGGAGAGGGTTGGGGGCTCACATGTTTAAACCTGCCGCACTTTGTTTTGTCGGTCCAACGTCAGAATCCTGCAGTACATTGGTTATATAGATCTGTCATTTCATAAGTTATAAATTATTAACCGTTAGTGTAATCGTTTTTTTCATATTTTTTTTTCATATCGGGGCCTTTTTTAGGCGACTGTATGGTATAGGTTTTCCTCATTGTTAAATGTTGTACATTGGACTATAATAGTTTATACGTCAACTTCATTTAAACTTTGATGGACAGTTGTCTCACTGGCCATCACACCACATCTACAAAGCTCCGCATGTAAAAAAAAATAATAAAAAAATTAAAGCAGTTGGAATGCCATCTATGGCATTCGGCAAATTAAGTTCAACGAGCTCCTTCATGTATGTCTGCTTTCGTCTAGGCGAATTTGGACCAACATCGGCATTTGGAAGAGTCTCAAATTGTGAAAAGGAAGTCATTAAAGTTTTAATGACTGTACTATACTTTTTGAAACTTTCTTTCCTCTGGAATATATTTATTAACTGTTCATTTCATCTGGAAAAACATTGAAAGTCTCAATTTTCAATAGAAACATTCCAAGCAGATGTGCTCGAGTTACATATTTCAATTTTGGCTTTGTATGACAGATATTTTAAGTTCAACTAGTTTGACTAAGTTAACAGATAAACATTTGCAATAAAATACAGAAAAAGGGTCGCCGAAACCATCTCGAAAACCTTGACATGAAAGTGTTTGTCACGGTTTTTGTCAACGAACTGTACAGTGATTTTTTCAAAACGCACAACGAACGCGACACATTTGGTGAAACGAACAATACAGTCAGAGAAAATTTATTTTTTATGATATTGCGTTTATTCTAAGTTCTAGGGCACATTTGAAGGCACGTAGTAATTCAATGTATAGTTATTTAGTATTGCTTAAGGTATTAATACTCAAAGGTGTATGCACGAAAAGATATTCAGCATTGTTTACATCGTAACCCGTATGAAATTGCACCATGTCTGTGCGTTTTGCATCTAGCAGTTTAATCAAACGTTTTATACAATATCTAAAACTTACAACAACTGTATAATTGAATAAAGATACTTACATGCTCATTGACATATTCATATATACTCAAATAAGTTCTAGAGAGGCATTCAAAGTTATTGTCATCCCAAATGTTGTCCTGATTATCGCTTCGAACGCGTCAACGTCCGGATTCATTTGTATCGGGGTTATACGGGGTGATACATTTAACTTCTAATAAACCATTTACTTTTTCATTTTGGACTTCATAGATAAGTATTGTTTATATGATATTCAGGAAAGGCAACTTTAGTTAACTTAATTTGTTATTTTTTAGATAACATGAGGTATCTCTGTTATGAAAGAATACTTCGTAGATAATTTGTTGGTATATGCATTTATGCTGTAATGACACAATTTCTTAATCTAAAATGTAGGACTTCATAGATTTGTATTGTGTATGCGAGGTATATATAAATGTAACCTGAGTTAACTTGAGTTGAATGGGTTGTATTTATTGTAATTATTGGGGTTACCTCATGTAACCCTGTCATGAATAAATACTTCGTAGATACTTTGGTAGTATTTACATTTATTGTAATAAACAAACTTCTTTATTTTAAATGTAGGACTTCATGAAAGTTGTATTGTTTAGTTGATGTACATGTAAAGGTGATCTCAATTTACTTCAGTTAAGTTAAGTGGGTTATATTTGTAATTATGTCGGGGTTACCTCAGGTACCCATGTTATAAAGAATGCTTATAAGATGGTTTGCTAGTGAAAACATTTATGTTGTAATCAAACAATTTCTTTATTTTACATGTAGGCCTCATAGATGTGTATTGTTTATGTGATATATCGGAAAAGCGACTTTAGTTAACTTGATATCAATGGATAATACTTGTTGCTATTTTATGGGTTACCTGAGGTAACCCTGTCATAACAAAATACTTAGTAGATACTTCGCTAGTATATGCAGTTATGCTGTAATAAACCACTTTCTTCTTATGTTACGTAGGAATTCATTGAAATTAAATTGTTTATGTGATGTATATGTAAAGGTGATCTGAATTAACTTGAGTTAAATAGGTTGTATTTGCTGTTATTGCTTGGGTTACTGCAGATTTCCCTGTTATGAAAGAATTTTTAGTACATACTTTGCTAGTGTTTACATTTATATTTTAATTACACAATTTCTTAATTTAGAATGTAGGACTTCATAAATTTGTATTGTTTATGTGATGTATATATAAAGTTACCTCAGTTGACTTGAGTTTAATGGTTGTATTTGTTGTTATAATTGGGGTTACCTCAGGTAACCCTGTCATGAATGAATACTTCAGATTATTAATTGAACTTTTATAAAAAAAAAAAAAAAAAAAAAAATTATAATTTTACCAGTCAGCCCCACCCTACACATACATACGAAATGAATGATCGGTGAATACAAATAATAAAATCATTTGGGAAGTTTGTTGACATCTTTGGTATTTGGTCACATTAAAATTTGGTATTAAGATCTATTTAAATAAGAACTATATTTTCGTGCGTATTTAATCAATGACGCATTACCATGATTACCTCAGGGCACCAATTACCTCAGGGCACCGATTACCTCAGGGCATACAGCAGCGGACCTAACTGCCACCTGCAGAAAATCCAGAGTTTTCGGCATTTACAAGGACGCGTACGGATGAGGATTAAATATAATCGTTGTGATATATTCACTTGTATTTTACCCGTAGGCTGTCTTCGTGTACTGCAATTTATGGTTTAAAGGAATACGAATACTTTATTTCTTATAAAACTTCAATTACTAGTTATAAAGAACATACATAAACATAACTATAAGGTAAAATTAGTACATGCATGTGTAAACGATACAATTAAATTAACTTGGAGGACTGACTTTCACATTTATAATTTTTACATAGTTTTTCTAATATTACAATATTTGATGAGTTTAACTGTTGATCAGCTTTAAAGGTAGAAGGGTTTGACTAACAGTAGTTCCTTAAAAATTTCCTTCTTTTTCTATAGTTTATATGTTCTACAATTTATAATGTAATGGTACTCGTCATCAATGTTGTTTGTGTCACAGAGACGACATATTATGACTTCTCTGTGTAAATCCTGACACTTTCTGGACTCTATCGGCAACTACCACATCTATATCTGCGTAATATATGAATTTAGAAATGTAAAAAGGAGATTTCTAATTAATAATTCTTTTCGAAAATATGACAGCATTATGTTTTATGCGATTCTGCATAAAAGCAAATAATTCTTCTTGAAACTGGTCTTTGGGTTTTTGTTTAATACATTTTGACACCCATTTATCACAAACTGTGCACAAGGACGGAAAACTAATATACGTCCTTGCTGTGCACTATAATTCGAAATAGTTGAAAATTGCAATTTTTTTGAATTTCTATTTTTTCCTCACTAGTTAGGTGAAAGTATGTTTAAAATTTATTGTAAATTGCAATTTTTTTCAAAATCTCCGTAATATTACTCATGTATTATTTATGTTTATGTCAAAGGCGTTTGATTGGATAATAGTTAAAGGTAGGCGTGGTTTTTGGTAACTTTCCTCCAATCAACTGGCCCATTCGACAAACCTGTGTGCGCTGATGCGTGTAAACTGGGAATTGTAACGGTACGTGTCTTACATCAGAACCTATCGTGCGTGACCAATGTTTATTGTATAATTTCTTGTCACGTGGTCAAATTATTTGAAATACAAGTTCTAAAAGTGCACTACAGCAGAATTACAGTTTCAGTAGTTATAATTCAGACACAAATTAATATGGTTATTTTGAAATCTGCTGCATGGTTTATTCCATTAGTAATCATATTCAAGAAAAGTTGCAAATCTTGAATATTCTGTAATATCTTTATGAAGCGTGATTGAGAAGTAGATTCACACAGATACTGCAATCATTGTCATCTTTAAAATTTACTTTGCGTGCACTAAATTTCTAATCTATTTGTTTAGAACAATAAAATATGTTTAAACTACTAAATATCTAAATGAGATTACATAGGAATAACTTGTGGTGTAATCATACGTTTTTTGATTGAGTTAAGTCTGCTAATTGATATTTTATCGTATGTTTTTATATGTTGTGATGTTATGCTATTGTTTCAGAAAAAGGGAGAAGGTTTGGGCCCATTAAAACGTTTAATCCCGCTGCAAATGTTTGCACCTGTCCTAAGTCAGGAATCTGATGTACAGTAGTTGTCGTTTGTCTATGTAATATATACGTGTTTCTCGTTTCTCGTTTTGTTTATATAGATTAGACCGTTGGTTTTCCCGTTTGAATGGTTTTACACTAGTAATTTTGGGGCCCTTTATAGCTTGTTGTTCGGTGTGAGCCAAGGCTCCGTGTTGAAGGCCGTACTTTAACCAATAATGGTTTAATTTTTAAATTGTTATTTGGATGGAGAGTTGTCTCATTGGCACTCACACCACATCTTCCTATATCTAGTATGTAATAATAATAAAAAGAAACCAACAGCACTATTTGACGAAGACGAAGACGAAATAAAAGATTGAATTCTAACGTCCAGTGACATATATTACAATGATGTCGAAACAGAACTTGAAATCGACAATAGGTTTTCATAGAACTTTACCAAAGAATTCACGCTAAGTTGCGATTTCACAACTTCGGGTTCGCATTATAGTTATACATGTACAAAATAACTAACAATAAACAAATTCTGATGATTTCTTCAACTGTTCTAGGACTTTCTAGTTGTAATATAAATCTGTAATTTTTCTATATTCGTACGTTCGACGAAGCAAAGCAGTTCGATCTAGATCTGGACATGTATGCATTTAACATTTACAATATTCAATAGTTGTACATTTTTTTGTAGAACATGTAGAAAAATTCGTCTTTTCGGATAAAATCTTAATTTACGTACCATTGTAAAATTTAGAATAGAAAATGGGGAGATGCATATACGAACCCTGGATTTAAATCAGATATGATCTGGCGGTTTTTTTCTTTTTTCAAAATACATATTTTTGATTGTGACTATCTTTAGTTTCGAATCTTTCTTTCATTCTAATTAATTTAGTTTAAATTAAAATAAGGAAATTGGAATTAAAACACTGTTGAAGAGAAACTACATATTCGGGTTAAATTCACCTTAGTTTGTTAATTCAAGTTTTACATCTAACATCATAATCCGTAATCCACATTTACCCGACAACCTTAAATTGTTTATTGTATTTTATCGATCGAATATCCTCACACAAGAGACTGGGACAAAATAAGTTATTTGTAATGGTATTTATCAAAACTAAAATGATTGAAAATATCTTTGTAGAATATGAATTTGCCTAATAAGCGAATAATTGTAATACATATATTTCAACATCTTCAATAGAGAGATTACTGATAAGATGTCCAAAATATATGTACATGTATACATATTGCAATTAAGTGCTCTATAGTCTGTCAATGATATCGGATGCCCGCTGAGTGTTAAACATGTATGATACTGCTGGTTTTAATTTTCTGACTCAAGTATAAATTTAAGGTGGTATGGGTGTCTTTCGCCATCTTGGATTGTAAAAAACAGAGAATCTAAGGTCCATATTTTCTATCAAATTAGCAAAATTTGATGCAAGAATGCAGATATTTCATGTGTTTTTACATTTAAAAGATTCAATTTTTAAGAATATAACTTATAAATATAAATATATGTACAAATGCAGATTATTTTTGGTTATTTTTAAATATTTTGAAATTGTCATTTTAAGGGGAGGTAACTCTAAAACAGTGCATTTTCTGTTGGATTGTTCATGGAATTTTCCTACTTTGTATTTTAGCCGGAAAAAACGTACGGTGACCCTATCTTTTCTTTTGATATTATCAAAGCATTGTTTGAAAGCTATATTTTCCTAATTTATTTTACAATTCTATCATTTCGTTTAGTTTCTATTCACAAAATGGTGTTTTTTCCTGTATAATCCATACAAAATGTGTCATTTTGTCATGACCCGTAGCTTGAAAAAATGCACGGTGACCTATCATTTTTATAATATTTTTTAACATGTATCAATAGATACTACATTTTGGCAAAGTATGAACAAATTCTATCATTTTTATTTTAGACTCCCATACCACCTTAAGAAAGGTTAATAGTTTCTGAATATTTTTAGATTCAATATCTTATCATTGTTATTATTTTTTAAAGTCTCACCACATACAAACATAAAATGAGAATCACAGAACTAAACAAAACATTTAAATATTTGCATTGTGTGCATCAATCTTTAAAAAGATAAATGAGACGCGTATAAGACACAATATAGAAATATAAACAAATTTTTACTCATTTTCATTCAAAATTTACAGTGTCCGTATATAACAAATGAAATGAAACATCTTTATATTTAAGAACAAGTGAAATAAAATGCCGTTTCTTTTCAATAACATATTGTTAATGTTTTTGGCATCTATTGCAGCAACATTGTCGTTATTGAATAAATATATACATTTTTCGCTATTTGATATTTATAAATTAAAATCACGGTTAAGCTTAATGTATTATTATATGTCTATAATTGGCATTTTAAAAGGACAGGAATATAAAAAAGAAGATGTGGTATGATTTCCAATAATAAATTTGTTTATTAAAGTGTCAATTTGACAACAGTCCACAAGAGACCAAAATGACAGAGACATTAACAATTATAGGTAACCGTACGGCCATCAACAATGAGTAATGCCCATACCGCATGGTTAGCTATAAAAGGCTCTGATATGACAATGTAAAACAATTTAAACAAGAAAACGAACCGCCTTATTTATATAACAAAAAAACTATACTGAATTGCAGGGTCCTGACTTGGGACAGGCGCATACATTAATAATGTGGCGGGGTTAAAATTGTTAGCGGGCTCCCTACCCTCCCCCTAGTCTCGATCAGTGGTATAAAAGTACTTGTACAACATAATAACGAAAAAAAAGAGGGTTTGGATGGGGTTAAATGATTAAAGAATAATTCCCTTGAAAAATGAAGATAAGAGAATAATGGGCATAAAAAAAAAGGTTAGAGAATAATGGGCATAAAAAATAAAGATTAGAGAAATGTGTGGTCTAAAAATATAATGGACATTGAATGATCAATAAAAGAAAACGCTAAAAAGATACCACAATTTTATTGAATGTTTAATAAAAGAAAACGCTAAAAATTAACTGGTAACAGAATTTTCCCTTCTTTAAATTTAAAGAAAATATTCAAAGTTATCATTGTAAAAATATGATAAAAGTGAAAACAATCTTGGTAAACCTTTTTTGGTTTCGTGATAACAGACTATAGGATTCAGTCAATATGAACTGGTTTCCGATACTTCTACTCGGGCTTTAAATTCAGTGGCGGATCCAGAGGGGGGCGTAGAGGGCGTACATCCCCCTTTTGACCGGACTTTTCATTTTAAAATGATTAATCAGACTAGACTTCGTGAATTAATAGGGAGATACAGCATCTAAAATGTCCAACCCTTACACCTTACCAGCAACTACAAAATATGCATGCCCCACGCCAGGAACCGTTAAAAAAGTGCATATTTCACTTATTTTATGTTTTTAGTCCTAACAAGGGGCCAAAACAATATTTCGCCTTGCTCCCCTCGTTACAAAACTACAGCCTGAATCCGCCCCTGTTTATATCTGACTATGCGGTTGACTTTAGCTCATTGTTGCATGCCGTACAGTGACCTATAGTTAATTTCTGTGTCATTTGGTCTCTTCGAAGAGTTGTCTCATTGGCATCTTCTTATGTGTAGTCAAAATCACTGGAAAGAACTGATGAGAATTTGGACTTGCTACTTCATGAAACTAGCACTTAAATCATGCAGAACAATACACAACAACACGTCATTGTTGAGAAACAAATGAAAGCCTTGCTGTTGTTTGGAAATCACCGTTCTCATTCATTTAAAAGAATGATTTTTTCAAAGATTAAAGAAAACTGGGGAAAAAATTTGAGAATAATGCGTAAAAAATTACTTTTAAAGAATAGACTTATTTTTTGAAGATAAGAGAAAAAAGGGTTGAAAATTAAATGTTTACAGAATAACAGACCCCCACCCCCCATTCAGACCCTCCTATAAGAACCATTTTATATAGGCTTAACTCATTAGATGGACAAAGAGATGGAGGGGTAGAGTGTAATATTTGTAACTGGGCGTTAAGCAATCATGAATCATTTAACTAATCTATTCTTTATATTTTCAACTCTTTATTCTGTAATTTAAAGTGCTTATCCCATTATCATCTTTATTTCTGTAAACTCTATTTATTTACTTTCATAGCTTCATATATGTACATGTACATGGTATTTGAAACAGGAACAATATACCGTCGTATATTACAAAGATTGAGAATGAAATTGAGGAAAGTGTAAAAGAGACAAAAACCCGACTATAGAGCAGACAAAAGAGGAAGGCCTAAATTACGGGTCTTCAATGTAGCGAGAAACTCATGCGTATACATACATGCATTATTGTATGCACATGCTTGTACCAGAGACATAATTATAATACAATTATATGTCTCTGGATAAACATAATTATTTAGAATTAAAAAGAGTATAGTTATCAATAAGTTCATTTTCAAAATCATTTATTTAAAGTGAAAAATCGCGAATATCCCTTTAAGGCTTGATGAAGATCTTCATCAAAGAACGAATGAATATAAGAAGATGTGGTATGCTTGTCAATAATTTAATTCACCGTACATGTGGAATACCGTATGATAGTTTTTTGGTCTAAAAAAGAATACATCTACTACATGTCTTTCATTTAACAAATGATAAAAGATCTGGCATAAAAACGTGATTCTGAATATAATCTAAAAATTGAAGAGAATGCCAGACTAAGACGTTATACAATTTAAAGAATACCAATCTTAAAGTTTTATAACTTAGAGGTATACTGTCCCCCTTCTTTTAACCTACAAGAAAACTTCACGAGAGCCGATGATTAAATATCCACCTTGTTTTTCCGTATATATATATATTAAATAACTGAAGAAGCAATTCAAAGGATATTCAATTTGTTTCAATATTGCCGAAAACTGAGGCTACTATAACTTTTATACATGAAGTAGTCGCAGCCGAAAACAATACATAATATTGATAATATAAGCAAGTGTGACAAACCAAATTGAATCACAAATTTGTTGTTTGGGATTGTTCATGGTTCACTAATATTCCTTTCACGGATTTGGCTATAATTTTGGACCTTTTGGTTTATAGTTCTTCGTCTTTAAAATTAAATTTGCTTTTGATTTCATATATTTTGGCCTCGAGCATCACTGAAGAGACATGTATTTTCGAAATGCGCATCTGGTACAAGAAAATTGGTACCGTTAATTGTATTCTATATTAACCAGTGACACGTGTCCTAATTTTTAAGAAAAGGGATAGAAAAAGTATGAAACAAAAATATCCGGTTTTTCAAAACTATATTTTCAAAATGCATTGCATGATTTAAACCGATTTAAAGTGTTTCATTTTATTTTTTATTTTTGTGCGTTTACGAAAAAATGATAGAAAGTTAAACTTCAATGTTCATGACTTACAAGTATTATATTTCTTGTAAAATTGAGAGATGAGCGGTTTTCACAAATACCGAACAAAAGAATTTATCGTAAACGTCAATTAATGAACAAGCAACCCAACGAGAAAAATATAATTTCAGAGGCATCTACATGTACATCTATAACTAGTTTTGAGTTAGAGAAATCATTCACAAGTTCATTGCCATATGATTCTATTCAGATTTGTGCGTTTTTTCGATTTACGAACAAGTCTATAAGATACAAAAAAATAATTGATGCAAAAAAAAAGTAAGAGACATGAAATAACGAATTAACATAAGTTTACAAATACATACCTAGGTGCATTTTCTAAAACAATATTTGAACTTATTAATGCATTTTTTCATATTATTGTAATTTTATGTTTATGTACCCTATATGGAGTTCTTCTGAAATTAAAAATCACTTAAATGGGTATTTCTGGTGTATATACATGTATCACACTTGCTATCTACATGTACAATATACGGAAATGTGTAACATAGTCAGTGGATTAAATATATTTTATTATGTAATAACAAAGTCAAGAAAGATTCTAAAGTTCAAATGTTGAAATGTTAACAAACTGTTTTTAAAGTTCAATTGTTCGAATGTTCAATATCTCACAAGGGCACGTGATCGTATAGTTTTAAAAATGTTCAGTCCTAATTAAGTACGTTCGGATATTAAGCGCATGAGTTCCAGCCTACCCACGAGGGGGAAGACCTTGACGGAATCTCCGGTACCAATAGCTTGTACCAATCTGTCCTCTTAAAGTCCAAAGCTGGATCTTATATAGTCCGGTTGTCCATAAACATTGGCCCATAGCTAATGTCCGGTTACGTATTAGTCTGAATGTTAAATAATTCTAGTCTATGGTTAATTGTCAAACTATGCAATTAACCCCTGAAGGATACATGTTATTTCACAGTAGACATGGTCATTTATTGGCTGCAGGATATATGTCTATAATATTTGAACAGATCGTTATTAAGTTCCAAAGCGTACATGATTGTCATTGAATTGTTTAGTTCCTTTTTAATAAATTCGCTTATTAATATTCCTTGATAATTAATGATATGAAACACAATATTGTGTTACAAATGCCTTTCCTCCAAAATAAAACAAAAGTTCAATAAAATACGGTAGTTTTTCTTCCTGTAGGTTATTGTGATAGTTCTTTGCAAAGTTTCCGGTAACCATCACCACACATCTAAAGTTTATAAAGTTCCATAAGTCCCATATCTGGATATGATAAGTTCATTACATTCTCCAAGTCCAATAGCTGGATATATTTACACATAGTTCATTTGAATCATCAGTTAAATAGTTCGACATACATAGTTCATGTTTTATTTCCGTCACCATCATAGTATAAAGTTCATCAACTGCTGGAAAGGGCGCACATCTTTGTACAAGTGTCGTCATCATCATCTCCATTACGTAGTATTTGACGCATCTAGCTGGTTGGTTCGTCCTTCTTAAGAGGCTGTTAACATCACCTTAACATCGGCATTCGGTTAAGTTTTGTCCTTGACCAATGGCGCGGAGGAAGACATCTCTCTGTTGTCAGTAGCATCTATTCCAACCAATTGCGAAGACACCATTTGTTTTTACCCAATTGTTCGTGGCATTAGAACCAGAACTCACAACATTCTTTTTGCCTAACCAAGATATTCTTAATTAATTAACAGTACAAAAATATGGTTATTTCAATGAAGATCGCACTTAAAACCCACTGATAAATTTATCTCAATTTGGACAAACTAAAACTTTTTTACTTCCCCTTGTTTCTTTTTTATTTCATTTTGTTTATTCATCTATCAGATTATTGATAGTTTGTTCACTTGCCTTGAGTTCGCAGGATTGTCCGAGCCTAGCAAACTTTTACATATAAATCAATACAATACTTTCTTTTTTTTTTTATATCGAATTATCCGTTAAAACCAAAAATAAAATAAAAGGGGGAATCTGTCGTATACAACTTCTACAAGTTTTAAAAATCCTACATAATAATGAACAAAATATGTGTATTTACACAAGACGTAAAAATCATTATAAATTTACAATAAAAAAAAGTTCAATTCCATCATGTTATATAACCCCTACACCTACATGTACATGATACCTATAACAAACAAAATATAATATACTAAAAATTATATGTGTTTCTTTTTTCCCAATTGTAATACTTTTACAGTTTGAAATTGTGTTTCATTAATTAATCTTAACGTTAAATATAGACCACAAATTTATCTCCTTACTCTAAAAAAACGTTTAAGATTCCATTAATAGAATTTTAACTACCTCTTGCGCAATTTGTTACTGACTCTACATTTCATATTTGACAACAAAAACACCTTATTGCGAGAAAAAAAAATGTCGTTCTCTGTAATGTATTACATTTTTCTTAAATTAGTATATAATTTCCTTATACTATTTCCTTTCTTTTTTATATATCTATTTTTCATTTGTTTTAAAATTTCAAACCTACTGCCTATCCCTTTTTATACATTTCAATAAAACAATTAAAAAAAAAAATCTATGCCTACTTATGAACTAAACACATCTTTAAGATTCTTTTTTTTTTTAACACCTTAATTAATTATTTCTTTATTCTTATTTTAATTTCTGATAATAATCCTCATAATTGTTTACTTTTACTTTTCAATTTTGATTTTATTTGAATGCTAGTTTTCCTTTAATATCAAATATCTATTTCACTTAAGATTTGTCATTAAGTTCTGAAGTTCATATGTCTCTTTTTTCTTTACAAATATCAGTCTTCTACAACATTACTAGTAAATCCCTAAGGGCAAACATATCCATGTTTTTCTTTAATGTGCTACTTTATGAAGATACTTCTCTTAATCTATTAACAATATGTAAATATGGCGTAATCTAACACCATAAAAAAACTTGCACCATTTAATAACTTAACATCACTTATGTTAATCAACCGAAGAAGGGGTTGGAATCTAAAATTATAGACTATTTGTTTTCTCTAAACAAATGTGCATACGCACTCTCCAACTGCATAAACCCATTAATCATCAAATGGCTAGAATACGCAAACAATGTATCCTCAATGTACCCTTAACTTCATCTACCAAAGGCTCTAAATCAACCTTAATTTACACCGGTGCACTACTAAATTTACGTAAAACATATGTTTTCTAGAATAATTGAATGTATCTTCAAAAAAATAACCCATAATATGACCAAAAACCACCATTTTAAAAATGCTAATGTATCAGACATTTTATCTTTTTACATATTTACTTTAAACGAAAAACTAGCTTCTCTAAACTTCACAAAAAACGGTTTATTTTGAAGAATCATAAGTTTAATCTATCCTATCCCTTAAACAACACGTACAGCATAAAAAATAACACAAAAAATAACCTTTCATTCTTATCATGAAAAAAATATGTATTCATAATTTTTAAATTGACCTATATATATATAGTACCTAAAAATACCTAATAAAAAAAATCGTGCCAACCACATCCCGTGAAAAAACATCAGATTTTAAGCCTTTTAAAAGTAAGGCCTCAATCCTTTTAAAATTAAAAACTTTACTTAATATGTGTGCCATCCCTTGAAAAGCCATTTCTACCTTTTGTACTGACATAGACATATCTTGATTTTCCATTAAGAAAAATGAAAGTAACTGAGTTCTTACCTTTAATATTCCTTCGCGTTATTTTAAACAATCCAAGTCGATCCTGGTCACGGCACCAAATTGACTAATGTAACATAGTCAGTGGATTAAATATATTTTATTATGTAATAACAAAGTCAAGAAAGATTCTAAAGTTCAAATGTTGAAATGTTAACAAACTGTTTTTAAAGTTCAATTGTTCGAATGTTCAATATCTCACAAGGGCACGTGATCGTATAGTTTTAAAAATGTTCAGTCCTAATTAAGTACGTTCGGATATTAAGCGCATGAGTTCCAGCCTACCCACGAGGGGGAAGACCTTGACGGAATCTCCGGTACCAATAGCTTGTACCAATCTGTCCTCTTAAAGTCCAAAGCTGGATCTTATATAGTCCGGTTGTCCATAAACATTGGCCCATAGCTAATGTCCGGTTACGTATTAGTCTGAATGTTAAATAATTCTACTCTATGGTTAATTGTCAAACTATGCAATTAACCCCTGAAGGATACATGTTATTTCACAGTAGACATGGTCATTTATTGGCTGCAGGATATATGTCTATAATATTTGAACAGATCGTTATTAAGTTCCAAAGCGTACATGATTGTCATTGAATTGTTTAGTTCCTTTTTAATAAATTCGCTTATTAATATTCCTTGATAATTAATGATATGAAACACAATATTGTGTTACAAATGACATGGCTGGGTATTGTAAAGTTACTGAAGGTAGATTACTGGCAGGTGTATATCCCCGGGCGAAGAATTTACTGATTTGTCAAAACGGTTAGATGTAATTTGTCATTTTGTAAAGGTTGGAATCGCGCTCATCTCTTTTTTTATTACATGAATTGCGCCAATAAATGAAACTTGACACATTCCCCATTTCCATTTTATTAATTGTTTCATATTTATCTCGAAACTATTAACCTATTTACACGTACATGTAACATTAGAATACTTACTTCAACTGTTGAATAACTTTATAATTACTAAAATTCTAAATTATGTACTTCTCCTTCCGTATCCTATGTTTTTTGTGTCAATTCTATCTTTCCATCAGGTCCAGAGTGCACTTTTTTTGTCAGTCTAAGTGCACTAAGGAGGCCCTTTCAATTTGCGATTTCTGTACCTACATGTAAATACCTAAAAGGACCTCCTCAATGCACTAAGAAGAAACATTTAAAAACAAGTCTATAATATTTGTGTAATTAAATGATAGTTTTATTGGCGCTAATGAGTGTTGCAGTTTTTATGATAAAGTTATGCAAAAAAAGAATTCGCGTAATTAACTTGTGGTGCAAATTAATTCTTTTTAAGCCAAACTGGATATCGGCCTTCAAAACATTGTGTATACACAAACAAAGCAAGATTTATCTTTTACGCAGTCTAGCCGGAGAATAGAAGTTTTTGCAATTTGTGAAGGATTTTAATTTTAGAATGTAATGAATAAGTAATAAGATCGTTAAATCGGAAAATGAGCTATGCACGATGAAAGGGAAAAGTTTGGTGCGTCGATACAAATTTCATGGATTCACTTGATAATTGTAAAGTTTCAAGTCTTTAAACAACATCCATTTGTAGAACTGATTATTTCGATCCTTTAAATACGCATGTGTAGAATGATAATAAAAAAATATATATTATTAAGTCTCTTTCATATTGATACTGTAGATTTGTATTTGAATATCGATTGCAAACATAACGTTCAGTGAGAAATATTTCATGTATTAGTACAGAAAACAAATCAACTTCTTTCAGAATACAATTGATTGGTTATTGAATTAAATGATTTGCGACAGAATCAGTGACACTTGGCCAGAAGCTTACCTCTAAAATAAAGAAATATAAAAAAAAGGTTACTCATAACGAACTTAAGCACTTTTTACAGTCAATGCCGAAAATATGAAATACATCGATTTAAATTATGTACACAATAAATAATTGTTGTGTACATAGTTTTCCGTGTCTACATTTAGATACGAGTATCATATAGAAAACCATCATGTTATATATTTAACTATTTTATTTTCAACAGATTCACAAGTTTTGCATTTTTAGACCGCGTGTGCATATATATTTTTATGTTTTTATTTTAATTCCTTAATTATATATGAACATGATACGTGTATTATTCATTCGTTTCAACGTTTTAAATTGTGAAGCATATGAATTTAATAAGACTATACGCATTTAAAGTGTGAAACAAAAAACGATAGATACATCGAGGTCGTTTTGCTTGGGTGATTTACCTGTAAAAGCCCGGGTCTCATCCATGTTTAAAACGAATTAATGCATGTTTGAAATAGTTTAACGGGGGCGTGGCCTATTAGTTTAACTCAACTAACCAGCAACTTGATTTCAATTGATTCACCGCAGAGAAATCTATTTAACTAGCGTTAAAATTAATTGATATGAATTGATATGAATTAAATATAATTTTTAATTTTTGTCAATCTTTATCAAATAACGATCAATCTCATTTAAATAGCGTTAACACGTTTTTGTCCGTTCAAGTTAAATTCGGGTTACTAGTGATATATATATATACGTACGTACGTATTAACAATTTATAAAAAATACAATCATTCTAATTACACATACATTTTATTACACAAATTTGTTTTTACATTTCCATGACTATAATATACATTTTTAGATTGTGGCATTACTTTGGCTTCATACTTTTCTGTAATATTTTGTTGAGACGCCAGGATGACTACCAATAACCTATACACAGCTGACCTATGTTGACATAATGTCATGCAACCCCTGGTAGTTAAACACGGTTACGCCACCCCCTACAATAGGGGGAGTGACCGAGGCAAACACTCGTTTTACCAATGCTCCAGTTATATGTGGTCGAACTGTTGTCAGGTGAAGGCCTCCTCTCAATAAGATGAGGTGGAGGAGGTCCAAGAGATACCCATATGTAGACCCTACCGTTAGAACTAACCACATTTTCAAAACCTCCAAATTGTGTCAGGTCAAGAGCATGGGCCGAGTTATAGAATCCTCGAATCTCTACCAGTCTCCCTGTACCCCACATGAGAGCCAAAGTTAGCTACCAAATCTGACTTGGGTTATCACCTTAACAAATTTTTCATTATTGAGGCATTGTAAAAGTTGCTTTTGTTGTGCGTAGGAAACCAAGTAATCATATGAATGTAATCTTATGGTAATCTAAACGTAATCATGATAAACCTGTTTCTTGCAATGTAATCGACTACATAACGATTACTTCTAATCATATATGGCATGATAACTGATTATAGAGGATTACACTTCAAAATCTTATCAGTTACAGCTGATTATGATCGCTGATTACGATTACCCCAGCCCTGGACTATACGTGTTTGGTTTGCATATGGCAAATTCAGTGTTGCGAAGGGGTCTCGTATAATATGTAATATTTCTGGTTGAAACATTAAGACTTAGTTTGAATTCTTAAAGCAGACGATGCATGCACAGCAGGAATAATTTAAATCAGGATAAAAAGCCCAAGCTTGTTGTTAAAAATCTTTTGATTAACTCCAAGTGCATAGAAATAAAGCCACGATATATGTTTGCACCAAGATGGAAACATAGTTTGACAATACACATACAGAAATTACTTTAAGCAATATGTTTTCAAAACAAATGCATACTGTATACAAATAATGATGTCATGGTTCCTCAAGTGAGAATTTACAACTATATCAATTTCAAAATGGCAAATACAACAAACGTAATATATTGTGGTACCTTACACGAAAAATATATTGCGAAAAAATTAACAAAAAGATCAATTTGATGTAAAATAGTTAGGTAAAAACTATAGTATATAATAAGAATTGTATTTAATCTGGTTCATTCTCTAGCAGAAGTAGAGGTAGAATTTCAATTGATTAATAACAATTACGAGGTCCTGCGTACTCATTCTTTTGAAATAATTTCGGTTTTCCTCACTCAGTGTTTGTTTACGACCTTCGTGTTAAACAAAGGTGCCACTGAATTCTTATGTTCTTTCTTCTGTAATTTTCGCATCTTTGTTTTTGTTTTGCTGGTGTTATATGCAGTATAATATCCATCAAACTTTCCCGCGATAATAGCAATTGGCATTGTTATAATAAGTACACCAGAAGTTGCGGTAATAACTCCAGCGAAATAACCACTAGAAGATTTTGGAAAATAATCTCCATACCCAACAGTCGTCATGGTAATAATGGACCACCATATTCCTATAAAACTATCAGGAAAGGTTTCGCTCTCTGACAGTTCACTGTAGTAAATCAAGTTCCCGAATAAAACTGCAAATATTCCAAACGTAACAGACAATAACATAAGTTCTTTGATACTTTTTTGAAGGGTTATTAATAATATTCGAAGTTCTGTATACAGCTTAGTTAATCTAAACATTCGAAGGATTTTTAACATCATAGTTACATTTGCGAAAATATATAGAGATCTGTATTGTGTGTATTTCATGTAATCAACCGCCAGTGGAGTAACACACCAATACAATAATGTTACAAGAAATAACAAAAAATCGATTTTATTGTTGTTGTCACTTAAAAACCGTTTCTTCTGTGGACTAACAAGAAAATGGAGTAACAACTCTAATATAAAGAACCCTGTAGTGACATAATCAATATAACTTATGTAATCTAATGGTTTGGTTTCTATGAAAAGCTTCATCTTCCAAGTTAACCCGTCATCCTTCACGTGACGAACGACCGAAACATTACTTGTGTTATTGCCCGTTGTAGCGTTAGTCCGTGTAAGCTGGTTTCGGTTATTAGTTGAACGGTCAGGTGGAGGAGGTCTTTCTACCCGGAATTGTGTATCTGTTACCATGCAGGACATCAATACAGACAAGACAACCATTATCATGAAGACTGCAAAAAACATCTGTAAAGAAAGGCTTATTATTACCAATGTCATTTAGACTGATCGGGCGGAGCTTACGTTTTGATTTGCATAAGGACAGTCTATTTGAAAATGTGTGTGATTATGATGATTGCCGTTATAATTATTACTGATGTCTAATCACCTATCAGTTCCATCAAAGGAATTTACAAAAGAAAGAATGACTGGACACTTTATTGATGAGTTTATCCTAAAACACCTATCTATAGATGGAATGTTTTATTATGAGCAAAACGGTTAAACTCCGCCCAGCCAAGTGAAATAAATTGAGTAATAGTTATTGGTGCAAGAGCCGTACATTGCATTTTAATGTAATCAGAGGTGTTGTAGACACATATTGGTGATGCTTTATATATATGATCTTCGAATAGATATAACAACGGGTTTATATTAACATGAAAAACACAACAGATGCAGCATGTTGAGCAGAATCTGCTTACCTTTTCGGAGCATCTAAGATCACACCAGTGTTAGTATGGGGTTCTTGTGCCTCAGGCTATAGTTTCTACATTATATTTAGTTTATTTTTTGTTTGTATCCTCGTCTTTCTTTTTCTTTTTCTTTTTTGAAAAGCGGTCTTATTTTTTTTTCGACTTTTGGTATCTTCACTTCCCTTTGGGAAAGAGACAGAATATACGAAAGGGATATTCAAATTCATAAGTCATTGACAAACTGACAAGGATAATTAACAACATTATACGAAACACACCGAATAGAAATAAAGACTGAAGCACACAACACAAATTAAGGATTTCATATATGCTTCCGAACCGAAGCAGATAGTGTTGATCATATATGTAAAATGGGTGACTAATCTTATTTGATTGCAACAATTGATTTGTGTATTTTCACAGTGTTTAAATATCAAGTTGTTACATTTTTTCTCAAAACACTTTTAAAAAAGGCAGTATTCATAAATCTTGAACTCAACAATTGTATCTATTTTAACTTATTTAAGGATGTTAGCTTGTCATGATTTGAACGTTTGTCAGATTTTCTGACTTATCAAGTTTTATCGATTTAAATGCCTTAACAAAATGCTCATTTATCCCTATTTTTCTTTTGATAAATCTTTTCATGTTTAATGATTAGTCATCTGTAAAAGTCTTATAAAATTTTAAATATTTTTTTACAGTTTTTAGAACTTTAACTTGTCAATGATAAATCTCAAAAATTTCAATGGCTAATATCTCGAAAACAAGCACATTGACCAATATATTTATTTTTGCCTTTTGATTCCATTATTGATCCTCTATTAAAATAAATTAGTCTTTTGAAAAGCTTATTATTTTGAAATTGAGAAGCGAACGCCCTTAAAACATGGAATTGAAAATACTTACCTGTGCAATTTGTGAGGAATTCGGTTGGTCTAAAACTAACCACAGCTGTTTTTTGAATGACTTGGAAATTGTAAGGCTACTGCCTATTTGTGTATTCGAATTACATGTATCCAAATTATGTTGTATATCTAACTCATCTTCATGTTTGATATATATATGGAAACAACAGTCCGCAATATTGACTAAGGGTAAACCCCAAAAGTCAAATTCTTGTAATAGAACTGCTCCACACGTGTAGTTCGGTATATGCAATTGTTGTCTATCATATCTATAATAATCTAGAACTACGTTGAATAGCTCTGGATTCCTGTCAAAGAAATATTCCTTACTGCTTGGTAAATAGTGTTCTGAAGATGTTGTTAGACTTCCTAGTTTAGAATTCGGATATTTAATTAACTTTGACTTGTACGTTTTAAAAATTGATCCTCCAATATTCAATATTATCAATTCATCTTCCATATTGAAGCAAAGTACTACACGATGTTTGACAATGAGAGGATATTAGCTACGTTTCCTTTCCCCTTTAATTTTGACGCCACGGCTTACTTTTCCGAATTTTTCAAATCAATTGTTTTTTAAAACGGTTATGCTTAATTATGGATGTATACTCTTTAATCAGGTCCAATTTACCATACAGAATATACCTTAATGATAAAAGATAAGTTGCGTACGGTTGCTAATAAGACAACTCTTCACAGGGGATCAAATCACATAGAAACTTTTAAGATCAAATTCGAACAAACGGTAATTGTAAATAAGGGATGTTCAAGTATCCACGTGGTTAGACTATCATAGGATGATTAAAGTAGTTGATGAAACACTCGTTCATTATACATAATAATACTAAAACACGAGAAATAACGCAAAATCAATTGTAGGTTCTATAACTAATAAGTTAAATATCCACAGAGTGTACTTCAAACTATTGTATGAAATGGTCAATGGTTTATTTATTATTCAATTCTGCAGAGTGTCATTAAAACAAATATCTAATTGTCAGTGGATACAGTTTTCATTATCATTTTATTCACAGAAACACGTCTTGAAAACACTAAAATATACAAACATGTTCCAACTTCATTTTGTACGCCTGACGATATTTATTTTAATATTATTTTCAATTTCTTTCTTTTTTTTTCTTTTTGTTTTGCGAACCTGCTAATTTTGTTAAGAATTTAAAAAAAAAATAGTGAAAATAAAAAGTAAAACATGTAAAACGTTTCCTAGAAAATATATTATATATAATGCAAAATTATAACGTTATAGCCAAAATTCAAAATTGAAACATGTAACACACACTTCAACAATAATATTTTGTTATTAATGCTCCTTTTATATTTATCATGAGGGAATTACCACAGTTCCAATGTTTTATGTTTATGTCTATTAATTAAAAACTTTGCTGATTATTACCAGATTGTACCCTATCATTGTCTACAATATAAAGTGTTCATTAATTGTTGATGAGCAACAGGTCAGGTTCCGGTCACAAGTGTTAATATGCATATAAATTAATCATTTAATTCAATTGTTTGCTGAAAACTGAATTCAACTTCACAATTGTGACTTTAGCTGAACTATCGGTTGGCCTTGTGTACAACATGGATGAAACTTCTCAATAAAAAGGGTTTTTGATTATGTGATTACTTAGCTGTTTTATTGTGATTATTTGATTACGAGATTAAATGCTCCCTCTTTTTTTATTATGATGATATCTTACTAAAGGTGGTCCCTAACACCTGGACTAAAATTAATTTGGCTCGTTTAAATTTCATAAAATTTCGACACAATATATACTTACAATTTCACAACAATACAAAAAAAAATCAAACAAATTGAATCGCACACTTTGTCTGAATAATTTCATAGCAATTCGGATTACACTTCTTTTAATCATTGAGAAGTATAATACTTCCTTAACAATAGATGGTGTTTAAAACGTTCAGCTGATTGTATCGAGTTAATTACAAAAATAAATAATAATGATTATGCGATTAAATTGGCAATAATGGGAAAACTGAAAAAGAGGGACCAAAGATACCAAAGGGACAGTCAAACTCGTAAATCTAAAACAAACTGACAACGCCATGGCTAAAAATGAAAAAGACAAACAGAAAAACAATAGTACACATGACACAACATAGAAAACTAAAGAATAAACAACACGAACTCCACCAAAAACTAGGGGTGAGCTCAAGTGCTCCGGAAGGGTAAGCAGATCCTGCTCCACATGCGGCACCCGTAGTGTTGCTTATGTGATTACAAATTCGGTAGGTCAAATTCATGAAAGGGAAGGGGATTGTAGTTACGACTTTAGGAACATATCTGATATCATTTTTGAAACGGTTATTCCATAACGGTCAACCAACTCGTGATGGCGTCCGTAAAATTTACGAAGGGATGATTTCAACTTCACCATTTGGAACTCTTGGTTTAAATGCTTCCTTGTGAGCAGTAACCCTCTATCAAGAAAATCATGATAGGAAATGCAAGCACGGGAATATCGTATCAATTGGGAGATATATTCCCCTGAAAAATAGTAGAAAAAAATAAGGTAGCCGTTGTTTATTAGAAAAATAAACCAGTCAGAGCATGTGGAATATATTTTAGTCGGTACAGAGTTCTAACATAATTATATACACCATATTATAGCAACAAATGCTTTTTACAAGTAGCAGGATCATGCTGTTAAAGAGATTATATGATGCACACCACAGGGAATTATTGACTGCAGAATAAAACATGTGTTATTCACCTGCATATTGTATCTGAAATTTAAAGTAGATAAAAAACTCTTTTTTAGATAATTACCGGAATGAAAAGAAACGTGGGCGGACCATTGGGCGCTTTATTGATAAAAGGGACATAAACATAGCCAAGTTATTTTAGTGTCAGCTTAGCGTGAAGCATACACTACTTTGGTACTTAAGACTTTCTGAATTTTTAAATGGGGAATCGATGCAAGTTATACATCAATTCACTACCGAAGCACACAACTAACTATAAACAAGATTTGTCCATTAATAAGCGTTCTTCGAGTGTATTGAATCGTGGATGTTTTGAAAAGGTAAATGCGATGAATATAAACTATATTGGGGTCTAAACTTCTAAATAATGTTTTCACTTTTTATAGCACATGTTTGATATGCTGATGTTGGACCATCAGCTCCTAAGGGTATCATTAGCTTTTTAGTCAGTACAAAGGTACTGACATGGTTCATAACAAACCTTTCTAAAATTGTCGCGGATCTTTTATGAAATGAAGATTCTTAAAAGACATTAAAAACATGCTAATATGCTTGGTCTATATGTGCTTCTATTTATTACATATTTGTTTGTTTTATATTTATTGAGATTATAACACAATGTTGACTGTTGGACCTCTATTTTTTTTATTTTTAGTTATTGTGTCTGTTTGTGTTGGTCACACATCGTTGTCAATATAATGGAATTTGATGTAAATGTCATACAAGTGAGAGGTCAAGCTTGATTTAAATTGAGGTTTACTCTAGCATTTTCTACCAAGTCAGGAATATGATAATTATGTTGATGTGTTTCATTTTTTAATTTGGCATTTAATTAGGGATTTTCTGAATTTCTGTATTTTTGTAATTTTACTTTATACGAGTTTATCTAACGACATGACTGACTATTTTAAATCTGCTATTTAACTAGTGCTACAAGGTTAAGGATTTTCCCACATGAGTATCTATCTAATCATATGTAGGATATAAAAGATTGGGAATTTGATTGTCATCCTTATGAACATCTGTTTGTTTATTCAATGACCCCTTTCATGGGTTCACTTCATCAAACTTCCTGTGGTATGCAGGATGTTAAACGGTGGATATTTTACTACGTATAGATAACATAACGATAATATACGGAACTAATACCACCTTTAAAAAAAAACTAATAAACAATCAAGATGAACCAATGATACATCAATTTATTGAATCAAGCTTGCAATTATCTGTATCTCAAAACGGTATGGTTCTGTATTATGAATATAAAAAGGAAAAGTGGTATGATTGCCAATGAGACACCTATCCACAAAAGACCAAAATGACACAAACATTAACAACTTTAGGTCACCGTACGGCCTTCAACAATGAGCAAAGCCCATACCGCATAGTCAGCTATAAAAGGCCCCGATAAGACAATGTAAAACAATTCAAACGAGAAAACTAAACATGTAACATGTTCGGGGAATAACTGTACTTCATGGGGTTGTTTTTTTCGCTTCCAAAGCTACGTCCCGTGTCAAACATAGCAATAACCCCGCGTTCTACAAAGTAATTTTGCTTTGGTACTTTTTATGTTAGGAATTTTATTTAATTATAGTCATTTTTTGCTTGTTATCTGAATAATTATGTATTACCGGTTTTTTTTGTGTTATTTGTTGGTCAATCATGTGTATATGGCGATATAAGTTGTCAGACTTGATACATATATTCAAATAAATTATGCATAAATTACAAATGGGGTTCGTGTTGCTTATTCTTTAGTTTTCTATGTTGTGTTACGTATACTGCTGTTTGTCTGTTTGTCTTTTTCATTTTAGCCATGGCTTTGTCCGTTTATTTTCGATTTATGAGTTTGACTGTCCCTCTGGAATTTCTCGTCTTTTACAAATTATTCTTCGTTTCTACTTGATTGATAAATAATACATGACTGTATGTTTCATATTTTATTGACCTATTTATTTTCTCAATAATCTTATACAGGAAATTAATAATCTTTTCCATTTGAGATAACGTATATTGGGCTATTCTGGATTGCTGATGATAACGATGATATCTTAGTTACACATCTGACGGAGAAAAAAATTATGAACTCTAAAAATTAAATTGGTGTCAAAAGCAAAAGACGAATATAAACCAAAAATAGATTTGCAGTTTAAAGTCTATGAAATAGGAGGTGTATAATTTTTTTAAAAAGTGTTGTGAAAAACTCAAGGATGTGAACTATACTAGTCAACAAAAGAAACGATACACGACTTTGAAATAAAATTTATCAAAAAGTATTAAATATAAAAAAAAATGAGATACACTATTTTAAAAAGCTTTCATTTGCAATGTATTCACATGTGATAATGAAAATCAAAACTTGTCGGAAAGCATCTAAATTCAGTGTAAACGATCGTAGGGTGCAAATTAGTTTTGCGGAAAGCTGAATAAAAAATCGACACATAATTTTCTAAGTTCTAAATAAAATTTCAAATTTGTTTAAAAATATCCAATATGCTAATCAAGTAATGTTCATGTTGTAAGTAATGGGTTGAAATATTGTTTTTTCAAATATTTGGGAAAAAAGTGTTTTTTGAAATCTCAAAAAATGCAAAATTTTTTTTTTTTTTAATTTCGTCTCACATCAATGCTTTAGATATGAAAACAACACACAGTAAATTTGGAACCCTTCGGATAAGTTTTAAGATTAAAACCGCTTTTTGAATATCACTTTACACATGCTGTCTATGGTAAATCAGTTGATAATGTATACATTTTAACAATTTCTCGTGGGGACAAACTTTGCTTAACAAATAAACGAAGAAACTGTATGATTTTTAAAAACAACTTGATGGCAAACACTGTCTTTACCTTTAAATAAGAGGTTGGTAGCATTATTTGGAATCTCTTTTTTTTTAAATTGTCGTTTTATGTAAATTTTGTAAAAAAAAAAAAAATCGCGAAAAAAAAACGTCACGAAAGGAAAAAAAATTAAAAAATGTTATCGGATTTGTATTTCCATAATGATTAAGTATTACTACCTTCAAAATTGGTCCACTGAATGGAAAACTGTATCTTTAATTTGAAAAAAAGTCTTGTATCGTTTCTTTTGTTGACCAGTATATAACCAGTTGCTACCAAACTTTTATGATTTGGAAAAGACTCTTTCGATAACATATTTTTAAAAAAAAATGGTAGGGTAAGTGGGCAAACTTTTAAAGAGCACTACGTGCTAATAAAACAGATTCCTTATATATGGCAACAGGAAAAACTGAGAAAATAGAAAAGAAAACGTCATTAAAGGGGTAATATCAGACCTTAATTCAAATTGAATAAAAAGAAACCATGGCAAAAGGAAAACCATGGAAGTCAACAAAACACTATACAGAAAAGATAGACTATCTCTTAGATAATGCAAAGCCTTATTCATAGTTTTAAATTTAAACAGGATTTGTTTTAAATTTGAAGGTATCAGGCTCACTATTAAAGTTTTGGGAATAAAACAAAAAAAATGAACAGAAATAATAAATAAAATTGAAAATTGAAACGAAGAATGTGTCAAAGAGGCAGTAACTTGACCAAAGAGCAGAGAACAGCCCAAGGCCACCAATCGGTCTCACACAGAGTGAGAAAGTCCAACAACCGAAGTCTTTATATAGTGTTACAAAGTGGAAAATATCCAGAGAGATCTTGTAACTGTGAGGAATGTCAACTAATGCTTGAGACATCTTTGGTTTTTTTTTAAATCGATGCATGCGATATTTTCCCCATTTAATCAGCAACTGGGATATTTTGATAGATAAAGACAAAAATATTGTTTTTATTAAGGTCAGATGACTTTTGTCTTATCTTTCCCTATATAAAGATAAGTATAATTATTTTACGCATCGCAATATTGTGTATATATGTGCTTGTGACGGGTAATTTGGAAGTACAATTAAGACCAAAATAGGTATGTTAGCTATGATTTTAAAATATTTACATCAAAACATAGAAAATATACAGCCTTGGAATCGGATGTTATTTGGCAGTGAAAAAATAAATAAAAATTTAATTAAATATATGCCTGATGAATAGTTTAATACAAATTTAAATTGTCAAAAATCTCTTAAAGCGATTGTTGTTCTTTTGTGAGGGGAAGTAACTATTCAATTAAAACAAATACTAAACATTTTTCAATCAAACTGCAGTGTTCTGACATTTCTGTATTTCAACAAATTTTTAAGTAACTCTCGTTTATAAATCCAATGGTCACATTCTGTATTAAATTGCATGTTCCAATTTCAGGAGCCTGTAATTCAATGAGTCTCCTTTGTTGCTTTGTTGCTGTTTTACATCAAAGAAAATCGTTCATTTTTTTGTACATAAATAAGGCCGTTAGTTTTCGCATTTAAATTATTTTTCATTTATCATTTTGAGGCCTTTCAAAGCTGACTTTGCGGTATGGGCTTATATCATTGTTGAGGTCCATACGATGACCTATAGTTGTTAATGTCTCATTATTTTTTATGTCTGTGTCATTTTGGTCTATTGTGAAGAGTTGTCTCAAGAGCAATCACACCACATCTTTATATATATATATATAGCATGCATTACCAAGGTATTTCATCGAACAGCTGACCAATGATAATTTTATCGTTTCCTAAAAAGACAAAAAGCTAAAACAGATACCTCCTTTTTCTTGTTATTGTCTATTCCTTTGATGTGTTTTATCATTTTATTTTGACATGTGATTAGGGACTTTGCGTTTTTATTTTTCCTCGGGGATCAGTATTTTTGTAATTTTATTTTTTCTAATTTTTAGATATGATGTTATTCGTTCATGAAAACAAATATATACATATAGTATATGAACAAAATCGAATGCTTGGATAAAAGTATATTACGAAATTCCAAATCCGGTCCAAAGTAGTGGTTATCATCTACAGTTAAGTTATTAACAAACACTAATTCAATTTGAACAAAGTGTTTTGACCTCTGCTATTCCGGAAAAGAAATGATTTCTTTTAAAACAAATTAAATATTGGAATATGAGTATTGCTCAATATTTACAGCAGTTGTAATTCCTACAAAGGTTGATCTTTATTGGCTGACTGAACTTCACAAATTAATTGATTCTGAAAACAATCTCATTTTCTCATGAAAGCAACCAAAGATTATAGAATTATTAGCTCCGACCAACTAATTTATTTAACAACACTACTTTTTCGCATTTCCCGTGTTGTTCAAGTAGAAGATTATGCTTTCGCTAAATATACATTTTTTGATTGAGTTAAGCCTTCCAATTGATATTTTATCGTGTGTTTTTCTATGTTGTGATGTTATACTATTGTTTCAGGAAAAAGGGAGAAGGTTTGGTACCATTAAAACGTTTAAACCCGCTGAAAATATTTGCACCTGTCCTAAGTCAGGAATCTGATGTACAGTAGTTGTCGTTTGTTTATGTAATTTGTACGTGTTTCTCGTTTCTCGTTTTTTATATAGATTAGACCGTTGTTTTCCCAATTGAATGGTTTTACACCAGTAATTTTGGGGCCCTTATAGCTTATGGTTCGGAGTGAGCCAAGGTTCCATGTTGAAGGCCGTACCTTGACCTATAATGGTTTACTTTTATAAATTGTTATTTGGATGGAGAGTTGTCTCATTGGAACTCACACCACATCTTCCTATATCTATGATATATCTAGTACATATTTAAACACCTACATTTAAGCCTCCAACATGTCCAAGTATGGTTTTAAATAGTAGATACATACTCCAAATGCAAATGCAACTGAAATGTTACTACATATAAAAAATTCAAACTCCTAAAATGGAAGTCTTCACTAATGACGTTCGCCAGTGAAGATATAAAAATGATCTACGACGACGTAATAAGTTGATTTTTAAATTATCAACGAAGGGGGCAAATTTAAACATAGTAATGATAATGGTTTCCATAAGCCCACACATTTGTGATAAGCCTATTTACCGTGATCATGTAACACAATAAAGATTTAGAATTTAACGATAAAACAAAATACAAATATTTAGGCAGGATAAGAGATTGTATTGCACCAGTGGAAAGCAAAACATTCAGGGGGTTCAACAAATAAGGATGTATGGGTAGTTTGTACTTCGCAAATCATATTCAGAAACGGAATAAAAAAATAAAAACATTCGTGACAATTCTTTGGCAGACGATTGAAGATACATTTCTGATTTTTGTTTCAATAAGACAGTTTTGAAGATGCACACTAGTAAAATGTTATAGTAGTTTTATCTTAGACTAACGCAGATTAAAAGTTAAAAACATTATAACGCAAGTAAAAGTAGTTCCTACTCAAAAGATTGCACATGTTATGTTGATAACGATAAATAACAACTGATTGATACGTCAACCAAGTTAGGTGATGTCGTAAATAAAGGCAACAGTAGTATACCGCTGTTCAAAACTCATAAATTCATGGACAAAACAAAATCGGGGACATTTTTAAAGGATAAAATGGTGGGTTGAACCTGGTTTTGTGGCATGCCAAACCTCCCTCTTTTATGGCCATGTGAAATATAACATTAAAATGACAACACAACATTACAGGACGAGATAACGTAAACGAGATAAATGGAAAGAAAGTTTAGTATCATGTTAAAGCTAAGAATGGTCATTTTAGCTTCCTTTTAAAATGTTATATTTTTATCAATATATTTTTAGATGTGTGATATATAGATTATTTATAGTAAATGAAACTATGTCAACAATAGAGGGTTAATGATTATTTTTGGTTTCCTTATATTATAGGTTAAATCATCATTATGCTGACAAGACACACAGTTATTTCCGGTTGTATAATATTTTGTTTGCTGGTAAATAATTTTAAAAATTTGTTTTCTTCAATCAATTGTCAAACCTATAAGCATCACTTAATTTTAATACTAAAGTCATTGAAAACAACACGGAAGATGACAATTAACGTATAACCAGCAGCAGTATAGAAAAGCAAAGTAAGAGAACACTATGAAAAACTAGGCAGACTCAATTTATCAGACGTAGAACGCGATAGTATTGATTCCGCCCCTAGTTATATATGACAATATGTTTGAAAAACAGAGAAAAGCGTAACTACAAAATTAAAATGAATTCTTATCGGCTTGGTACCACTAGTGAATAATGGTATTTTAAGTCTAAGTGAGTTTTCTTTGACCGAATAATGTTCATGGTTTGTAACGTAGATAGTTTGTGTAGAATATTACAGTTAAGTTAACCAAAGAGGTTTATGCGCTCAACTAATTTAACATTCAAAATTTTGTGACTACGTCGAATGCATCTATCCCATTGAACTAAAGATAAAGGATACAACAGATACAGGTATTAAAGTCGGTCTTATACATGTTATATCTTGATTCGCATCTCGAAATTGCCAATGAGGGTCGATTGAAAACAAAACTTTACGATAAAAGACATGATTTCAGCTTTCCAGTTGTGAACTTTTCATTTCTAAGTAGCAACATTCCTGCAGCACCTGCATACGATGTATATATCTCAAAATTGATACGATATTCCCGTGCTAGCACTTCCTATTATGATTTTCTCGATAGAGGGTTGTTGCTCATAAGGAAGCTATTAAATCAAAAGTTCCAAATGGTTAAGTTCGTAAATTTTACGGACACCATCACGAGTTGGTTGACCGTTATGGAATAACCGTTTCCCAAATGATATCGGATATTTTCCTTACGTCGTTACTACAATCCCCTTCCCTTTCATGAATGTGAACTACCAAATTAGACTATTTACCGGATTTGTTATCTCATAAACAACACGACGAGTGCCACATGTGGAGCAGGTTCAGCTTACTCTTTCGGAGCACCTGAGATCACCCCATATGGGGTTTACAGAAAGGAACAATATTTAAAGCTAAATTTGTTTACCAAATATTATTTGGGAAAAGGTTGTTTTATTATTTAAATGAAATATTGAATTTTGTGATATCTTTTGATGATGTGCCAGTGGAAATTTTTTGTTTTCGTTGCAATATATTACTGCAATGAATAAGAGTATGTATGATGTTCACCCTTATAATTTTTGGTTTAAGATTTTACACGTCAGAAAAACAGAAGCTGAGAATCTCGTCTTAAATTTCAGTAAGTAACATAGTAATCCAATTTTTATCACCAACAAATGTCCTCCCTGAATGACACTAAAGAAATAAAATGTGAAGAAACAATTTGAAGTATGCTCCATTAGCCTTCTATTATCGTAAATAAAATGTTATAGTGTACTTAAAGATTTACAAACATCTTCTTTAATTCTCTAAAATACTAAAATACTAAAACTAAAATACATTACCAGTTGAAATGGGTCGTTATTCTAATAAGTAATGTTATATATGACATAATAAACCCTTCTTTTGCTTTTCTTATTTAATTGTATAAAAACAATATGGCTTAAGATTTTACGAACACACTTAATGTCTTAATAGTGTTTTAAACAGTCAAGGATAAGATACTACTAAACTCCTGGCAGTTATCATGAATGGGAATTGATATGCTGCCTAGTTTCTTATTTTCTGTTTTTTCTTATTCCTTTTTCAGCATGTGATGGCAATAAAATTAAGTCTATTGACACAGATCATCTTGATAAAGTATACATAATTTTGAATGAAGCAACACATATTTATTGTAAACCAAACAGCAAGAACCTGACGAAATGTTTTGATCAAGCGATGAAGAATGTGTCTGAGGTACCAGTTTGTATAACAATATTTACATTCATGCATTATAAAACTTCTAACCCATTTTATAATCAACATGTATAACAGTCGCAGAAATGTTGATACAAAAAAATATCAAACATTACTCAACAAGGTTCTATCATTTATATTCATCATCTGCCAATTAAGTTTTGTTCATTATTAAAGGATCTGTTTCTTTTTTTCGTCAAACAAATTGGATGTCATTGCTCAGACATTATACAAGTTGCTTATTGTGTCTATCTATTCATATATATGTTTAATTAATTACTTGTTTTCATCATTCTCCAATGATTTTAATTCCATAACATAAAATGAATATAGTGTGAAACTTGTAAATATCTGTCTGTTTTAGCTGAAAGTTTTATACGAAGAGGACTTAAACCACCCAAATATTATTGGCGGAAAAAAGGTTCATTTTTTCCATCTTGTGTGCAAGGAGAACTCTGAATTGTTAAGTGCAAATGCTTCTTTTAGCCAAATGTAAGTGAATGCATTGTAGATAATTTTATATAAATTAATAAACATATAAACACTTGGAAACACCATTGCACCATATATGGCTACGGAGCGTTTTGCTGTTTAAGGCGTACATGCTCTGCTCATTAACGATTGAATTATTATGATTATTTAATCCCCACCAATAATTAATTATATATATGCACATTTTGATTTTCGATATACTACAATACATGTATATATAAATACGAACGAACATACGAACGAACATATATACATCTTTATTGTTGAATTGTCACCAATATTAAATGTCCAACCATAGGATGTTACTTTCAACTAAAAATTGTATCAAATGAATTAAAATCAACTGCTAACGAACAATTCAAATTGTTAATCGTCATTAAAAGTTTTATATAATGATGTATCAAAACACTTTGTAAAATGTATTGTAATGTTTTGATTTGTCGTACCATTTTTGTATCAATATAATTTTCAATATTCAAAAACATTCATTGTATTTTCTTTTCATTTTTTCAAACGTTACATGAAAAACTAATGTTTATTCCATAGATTCTCTTTATATCAAAAAAATAATCGACGCCTTTGGAAGACACTCTAACTTTGTTTTGTGTCCTGTATATCAATCATATCCATCATTATCAAATTTCGTTATTAGCCTTGTATAACGAATTTTATTCGTACGCTTTCCTATTTTGTTTTTATCTGCAAATTATGATGTGTGCATTACGATCAAGTATGTATATTTGTATTTCTGATGTTCTTCTTTATTTTGTTAATACAGAACTTATAACGGAAAATTTACAGAGAATATCAAGAATGTTTCACTTGAAGGAACACTTACCCTCAGAATATCGGAAACCCTAGAAACCGTAAACAAGATACAAAATGTAGTAGTCGGACAGCATCTTTATCTCTTCCTGAAAGGTCCAGGTAACGTTTTTACAATATACTATGATTCATACTGATCTCTTGTACCTTTATTATAATTAGAAATTATTTGGGCCTTTCAATGTACTAGTTTTAACATGAATAAAATTGGGAATGGAAATGGGGAATGTATCAAAGAGACAACAACCCGACCGAAGAATAAAACAACAGCGGAAGGTCACCAACAGGTCTGCAATGTAACGAGAAATTCCCGCATATATATACTAGTTCAGTGATAATGAACGCCATATATACTAATTTCCTAATTGTACACAAGAAATGTATACTATACTTTGGTTACGCAGATTGGAAGCTTTTGTTAAGTAAATAGTTATCAAAGGTACCAGGATTATAATTTAGTACTCCAGACGCAATGTTCACGCAAAACCTAGCATAACAGTATTTTTTTTCCAGTAGTTGAACTAAAGATACCTCTCCGAAAATGTAATTTTGCCATCCTGGTTTCGACATGAAATTTATTTTCACATATGACCATCCGTGAGTTTTATTAGTCGAAAATGTCGACACTTCTATTCATTGTTTATGTCAAACATTCCCGAATGGAAATTTTGCTCAGACTTGTCTTGGTGCATAACTGTGTACACTAGTTTAGCAAGAAATTACTATAATTCCTGCACTTAATCCGGTTTCTGGTGATGTTTTTGTTGTTAAATAAATAATCGTCCTTATAGTGTTGAGGCTCGGGATGTTGTTCGTATCTTTCTTTAACATGTTTAAACGATCGTTTATGATATTTCTGGAATTTTCTTATTTTCTACTGTAACATAACAGTCACAAACAATAACGTCGCAGAGTAAAACAAAATGATGTCTTTTAAAAGCTCAACACGTGATTAATCCCGAAGAATGTACTGCAAAACCTACAAACAAACAAGAAACAAAGTCAGAAAAATTGTGGAAAAGGTACGTGTTTTATTGAACAATTTTACTTTCTATACTTTAGACGTTAGACATCAATGCTAGTTGATTGGCCTTCTGATGGCGAAGACTGCACTATTTATGACTATTTGCAATTTCGTTTATTTCAATGCAATAGGTTACGTTTACCAGCTTATAAAAACAAATGCATGGTTCTCTGAAAACTTGAATATCTGACTACCAAAAAGTATCATGAAAATAATACGGTCATGGTTCTCAGTAAACATCTTCTTCGTACTGCTGCATCCGTGCTTCAATGTAGTACCTTTTGTCATTTAAGGACGTTAAAAACGGGTATTGGGTGACTCAAAATCAGTTAACCTTCTCAACGTGTTCCGTCAGTAACGTCTTCACTGATTATCCTTTATCGTTAAATGTAAGAGTGTTTGTTTTTTTAAAACGATTTTGATTTCCACTCTTTCAAGTCACTGCTGTGTTTATCACCAATGAATTTATAAACCAGTAGACGTTTAAAGCTTATTTTACATATCAGTACAATAATTTGATTTTTTTATTTGTTCTGTGTCTATTTCAGTTTTTAGTTACTTGAACTTTTTATTAAACACAAATTCTAAACAATTATAATTATTGTTTATCGAATCTATTGCCTTTGGTCTTTTTCAAAATTACTTTTATGTTGCTACATTTAATCTTATTCTTAATGATTGCTTTTAGAAATTCCTCGTGCGATGGCTCTAAGCCTGACTTAATCGATCAAAAGTGGACAAAGAAAGACGACCAGCTTTATATTGGGATGTATGCCTTTCGTTTTGACTCATCTGATGAAGTAACAATAACATGTAGAGCGTTTGTGTGTCCTGTATCTGATCACAGTCTTAACTGTACTAAGGTAAGATAAACACAAAATTTGAGTAATTTGTAATACCCACAAAGTATTCCTATTTTCTGTGCAGGAACATCCTCATGTTAAAGTAATTGGTTCAGTTAACAGAGCATGGTGTTCTTTGTTGGTAATATCACTTTGAAACAGAATACACATATTCATTTTATGTCCAAGAAAAATCAAACTTTGTTACACATCGAGTTTTTTCTCACACGACTGCAAGATTCACAAATCATAGAATAGTACGAGTGGGCATCATGTCCTGCGGACACTTGTTCCTGTTTATTGGGTTATACTCTTACTATTATCTAAAAAAGTTGTATATGAAAAAAACTCGTCAGATTTTTAATTTGAGATGCCAGACACGTATTATGTCTACATACGTCATAACTCATTGGCGTGGAAAATCTAATGAATAAAAAGTTGAAATTTCATTAAAAAAAACTGATGATCCTAAATTTTGTACAAATATTTCATTTGTCTACTATTCCTTGAGCTAAAACAAAATTCAAAAGGCAACAAATGGAAAATGTGTTCCATCATTTGCCTCATATGTCAATTTAATTAAATTTAATTATATTCGTTGTTGTCGATTTAAGTACAGGAAAGTGTTATGCTTCAATATTTTTTTCTTTCAAAAATGATGAAGATCAACAAAAATGTATATTTGCTAATTTGCATTTTATAATAAAAATATATATTTTTTGAAACCAAAAAGGTTACATTCTCAAACTGTGAATAATATTATTATGATATTGTTTGGAATTCCTTCCACTTTTACCTAAGAGAGTACTTGTTAAATGAATTCAATATAGATTAGGATAATGGGAATCGCCAAAAATGCTACAAAGAGCAGAAGACCCAATAAAACACACCTACAAACCATCCGAAAGAAACAAACTTATACAAACAAAGCCATAAAATATCCAACTAAAAACTGATTCAATAAATTGTCGAGATAATCAGCCTTGGTACAGACGTTAACTATGGTGGAGTTATAACAGTTTAACGTACGTCAGCACAAGCTTCGCCTTTTAAAAATGTGTGATTAGAAAATATGTAAAACATATACATATATATATATAACTAAAACACATCATTAAAATACCATGAAAAGCGCAGTTACCAACATAATGGCTACATAAATTTACTGCTATTTGTTGGATACTTCCGCTCAAGAAAAAATAGTAAAAAGATCTCCAATAGAATCATAAGGTATCATCATAGAATTATATTGAAATCGGCCAAACTTTTTAGAATGCAAACCAAGTTTTATCAATCGTCAGACTAGTGGAAAGGCCGAATTGTTGTACATCGTGAATAAGTGACTATATCACGCCTCAATGTTTATCGTAGAATTTTTCAGTTTTCATTTCTGTCACAGAATTGTGTAAATGCAAGCGAGCCTGGTGTAAAGAGAAGACGTCGAGATGCAATAGTTGGATCACAGTTGCAACATGCAGAGAAATCAGCATCAGCTTCTTTCCGTATAGTCAAAAGAAAAACCTCAAATGCAGCTGCAGGTAATTTTTGGAAGTAACATAGTTTATTTGCAAACATATAGGTAAAGCTTATTACAATATAAGACGCGAGGATAAATAATTCGTAGTATATGATATGTTGATCTTTGTAATTGTCCATGTTTTTGTTTATATGAATGTCAATAATTAAAATGACGATAAAAAGACATTATCAAATATATCGGCTTCTTAAAATTAATTTTGAATATATATAGCATCTAATAGTACTGAACATTGATGTTGTTGTTATTGAAAAACTAAGTGTTATATTAATTCTGCTCAATTAATATTGAATCATATACGATCCAAAATACACGAAACTGGTAATCAAGTCGAAACGAGGTATGGGGTAATTTCCCCTGCAATTACTTTACACCGAACTATCAAATTGCCATTGTTTTACTTCAGGGTTTTCAAATAATAATGCCTAATTTTGAATCAGGTGAAATATAAAAATAAAGAGATAAATTTCAAAAGAAGTGCGTGTATGCAATTATAAGCAACATAACGGCCTTCAACAATGAGAAAAACCACATACCGTAGAGTCGGCTATAAAAGATCCCGACATAAAAACTTGAAACTATTCAATTGCGAAAACCAACGGCCTAATACATAACAAACAATTCACGTAATAAATATGACAGACATGAACCACTGAACTTGACTTGGCTCCTGACTTGGGATAGGCACATACAGAATGTGGTTTGCGAAAACCCGCATTTTATCCAGATTTGTGGCAAACATGTAAATAAATAAAGAAAAACAGTCGTCTTTATATGTTCGGTATTCTGATATTTTACTTTCTACTGCATGAATAGTATATTGTTCGTCGAACACAAACTATTTGGTTTTGGTTACATACAACACTAGATGGAAGTTGTACACTGAATTTCAATTTTGTATAAACAAAGAAACTTGTCATTTTCAACCGTTTATAAATTTCGGTGACGACGTGCTTAACAATGCACCAAATATTTGGTAAAACTTTTAAGAACAGACATGAATGTATGCCCACGTGCACGGTGCTGGTAATACTAACAAACATTCCAGCTTTGCAATGATAAAATCTTTTATTACAGGTCTGTCGACGACATCCGTTTTTATTGTATGTCTGCTGTTCACTGTTATAAATTGGATGTGAAGACATGTAAGAAGTATCAGAATGTTGATCACTTCAAAGAAACAAATGGATCTGATTGTACGAAAAAAATAGACTTATATCAAAAGTATTCGTTACAACTATTTTCTTTTATTGTATATTATGTATTTTTGTAGATGGACAAGTTCATTATATTTAAATTATAAGACTAACAGATGATTAAAGATTACAATCAATTGTACAGTAATTTTATTTTCTCTTTCGGTATGTGTACATGAACCAATGAGCACAGTGAGTTAATATTTTCCTTCTTATTTCTTTAAGTTATAATCGTAGCTATTTCCTGTCTCTTTCTTTATATTCTGTCATTTAATTTCTTCACTTCACATAATTGTGAATTTCACTATTTATAAACAGCATTTCAAAATATGTTGTAAAATAAAAAATAAATAAAAATGCAACACATGAAAACAAGAAGCGGTAACAATCGCTTCTTTTTATAAGAATCGTCTTTCTGAGGTCAATACATCGCCTCTGTTGTATTTTTCTCATCACTCGTATCATATCAACATCGATTAAATAGTTTGTTTCTTATGACTAATGCTTCACTGTGTTGTAGATTTATATATTTATTTTTAAATGTTTTCAAAATAATCACAACGCTTTGAATAACTCTAAAAGTTGATTATAAATGAAGTCATAATTGTGTTTATTTTAATGCAAATAAAATGTTATCGTGACGACATTTGTGTTCCTCACTTGCGGCAGCTTTCTAGTGACTCTTCTTTGAACAGTTCATATTGGCTCAGTGTCGCTCTCTTCGAAAAGGTGGACAGTCATTACAAGCTAGTATATGCTTTAAATAGTAGACCAAGTGTTCTGTGATCAAGGAGTTACAATGGTCTCCTTCTTAATCTTAAAATTGTTTTAGTACTTGTGTTTGGCAAAAGATACATTTTCTGTCATGTGTGATTCCGATGTATTTTTCACTCTCCACAATACAGCTGTGCCCCCTTCATATTTTCTCTTGGTATATATGTTTTCTTTAGATCTGATCATTAAGCTTTGTTTTGTGCTCATAATGTATAGTACATTTGTTTAGGTGAAACTTAAGAAAGACAAGTCTCACCCCACCTTTAAAATTATATATAGGATTACATGACTCGTACACTACTCTCATTGTTTTTTTCTCTGTGTATAGATAAGCTCAATATTGATACCAGGATTGCCATTTTGTATTTGCGGCAGACGCGGGTTTCGTCTACAAAACTCATCAGTGACGCTCGAATCACAATAAGTAAAAAAGGCCAAATACAAATGTATAATACGAAAATGAAGAGCATTGAGGACCAAACATTCCTACACGGTTTGCCAAATACAGCTAAGTTAATCTATTCCTGAGGTAGGACAGCCTTAATATTTCAAAAAATCACTTTTGCAAACATATAATTTGTGATTGTGATGACCATATCAGTGATAATTCGTGTCAAGACAGAAGTGTTGACTACTGGGCGTGTGATACCCAAGGGAATAAAAACTCAAAGAGCAATGACATCAGAGATTTAAACAAACTCATCATAGATATCTGGATTCAAATTTTGTATCTACTATAATACATCAATAAAAGTACATTTGTCTAGGTGAGACTTTAAAAAGAAGACAAGTCTCCCCTCACCTTAATAATTCTATATAGGATTACATGACTAGTACACTACTCGTATTGTTTCTTTCTCTCTGTATAAATAAACTCATCGTTGATACCAGGATTGAAATTTTGTATCTGCACCAGACGCGCGTTCTGTCTACAAAAGAATCACCCGGAACGCTCGAACAAATACAATTCATAAAGTACAAATAAAGTACAAAGTTGCAGAGCATTAATCTATTCCTGACTTAAAAAAGCCGAAGTATTGCAAAAAAATACATTTTTAAACAATTAAAGTGTTGACTAGTTCGCCCGTGATACCGTACTCGGGTAGGGGAATAAAATCTCCATCAGCAGTGGCATCGGCCAAGAGGTTTTGAACAAATTCATCATATACAGATACCTGGGTTGCAATTTTGTATTTACGCCAGACGCACGTTACGTCCACAAAAGACTCATCAGTGAACATCGAATCAAAAATTTTTGAATAGCATTTAGGAACCAAAAATTCCTAAAAGTTTTGCTAAATACAGCTAATGTTATCTTTTCCTGAGGTTGAAAAGCCTTAGAATTTCAAATTTTTGTTAACAATTGTTATTTGGATGAAGAGTTGTCTCATTGGCACTCACACCACATCTTCCTTTATCTATAAATTATAATTATGAACATAGCAATGCTAAATCAAGTCAACACAGAAGTGCTGACTACAGGGGCCGGGCTGGTGATACCTTCGGGGAATTTAATTTAATTTAAGTTCAATTATACTTTTGTATTGAGAACCAATTCGACATCCATAAATAATTAACATTGTGTAATATGATCTTTTGGATTGTTATAACTCACTATTACAGCTAAGTTGTCCTGTTAGTTTTTCTGTGCTTTATTCGTAACGTCTTTTTTAACATTCATTGTTGAATGAAAAGTATCATTTTCTTTTTCAAGACACCATCGATGATTACATTCCTCTACCTACCAACGATCGTCATCGTATTAGGATATTTTGTTTGCACACTGTTGTTTGATTTCAGAAGTTATAAGAATAAGAAACATTATAATTTTGCTTACAGATAATGTACATATTCTGATCTACAGCTAGTTGATACGCATTTATTTTATTCATATTATTTATTTTTTCTTTTCTAAAACAATGATTTGACCCTGGTCAACACTTAGATAAATTCAATTTTTCCATTAAAATAATGTTTCTATGAAGGGTCATCCAATCAACATTCAAAAGAAGTCAAGATTTTTCAAACCTTCATTTACAATTACGAAAAGTTATAGACTGCAGAAAAAATGTCTAGAGCTGATACAGTTCAAACAAATATAGTGCTCTACCTTATTGGCTTCTTTTTTTTCTTTTTTTTTTTTTTAGATATATTGCTTTTACTCTATTTTTTGTTTTGATTTTGTAATATTCTTAAGATTTGTTTAGTCATTGTTTGTAATGTGATATCTAAATAGATATAAATAATAAATATTAAATCGTTCCAATTTGTATAGATAACCATATATTATGTACAAATTTTCTTTTTGGAAATACACAAATAATCATACATCATCATAAATAACAGCTACGGTGATCTCATTTTGTTATTGTTTAAAACTTGGTAGTCTCTATGAATCAAATCAGTGGTTTAGGACAATCTTGTCAGTAAGTATAAATTCCTTGACAATGTTTATCACTAGTAAGCAACGCATCTTCTCCATTGTCAGTGTCTGGCTATACTTCTGGTCCTTTTTTGTCATATCATCACTTAACTTGACTGTCCCTTTGGTATCTTTCGTTCCTCTTTTAAATGACCCTTGATTTTCTTGTTTGAATTGTTTTACACTAATCAGTTTGTGTCATTTATAGCTTGCTGTTCGGTGTGAGCCAATGATCTGCATTGAAGGATGTACTTTGACCTATAATTGTTTAATTTTATAAATTGTGACTTGGATGGAGAATTGTTTCATTGGCACTCATACCACATCTTCTTAATTCATTGTATTAGATTCAAAATTCAAAATAATTAAAGTATCACTGAAAATTAAAACTGTCAATCACGAGTATTACCAGCTCAATATCCAATACTTATATTATTTTGTTGAAATATGTTATTTGTCGAGATGTTCAACTATTTAATGTTATCGTCACTGATGAGTCTTTGGTAGATGAAATATGCATCTGGCGTATATACTAAATTTAGTCCTGGTATCTATTACGAGTTTATTTATCACAAAGAGACATGAAATGAAGTGATGACAAATGACCATGATGAAAGGAAAAACTAACTCAAGTAAGTAGTGATAGCTGCAATGCATGATCTCCACAAAAAAGACGCCAAAACACACTGATATGTTACAAATTTATTATTATTTGTACAGTGCAATCTGTACAGCATATACAATTCATGTACATTTGAACACATTTATTATGTACACAATGAGGGATAAACCAGCTAATATCAACAGCGATCATCAAACCTACTAACAAAGCTTGTCGTATCCACCCTCATCTTGTCATGAATGTATGCAATATTTCCTACACATTTAAATGTTAACAAACAACTTAGTTCAACAAGGAAGGAACCTTAATACTTTTGATACTTCAGCAATTTTTAATGAACATCATCTTTTTTTCAAGAAAGTAAGGGCATATCATATGCTATAATATTGTAGTAAAAAAAAAATCAAAAAAAAAATCAATGAAGTATAATCTATTATAAAGGCTTTTCAAGAAAAAAAAATGTATAGGGGGTGGGGTTGGAAGGGACATTGTATTAATAATACATTGGTGATGTGTATCAGAGCAACTTTTCACACTACAATGCACTATAATTCTCAATTACAATTGTCTGGGTGGCGGGTGCTGACAAAAACTGCCTTCCAACCCACCCATACATTTTTTTCTGGAATAGCCCTAACAGAGACACCACTCTGACTAGAGATATTGTGATATAACCTAACAAATTCATTCCCCCGCCCCTAGCCTGAAAATGATGTTGGCCAATGATCAAAGAAATTTCTCAAACAGAGGATTTGCTGTTCTTTCGACATCAACATTGAAGACCTTTTTTATTTTAATATTTGAAACTAGGATCATATTTCTATCTTTATACTTTTCGTGGAAACTCATCAAACTGTCTCATATAAATAGACAGTGTGATTACTGTTTTAAAAATAACAACTTACATCAAACTGGTTTTATTTCAATGATGCTTTTGGTTTCTGAATGTTAACCACAATATTTTTATGGGTTTTTGCATTGTTGGGTTGTTGTCTCATTGACATACATCACACACATATTTTTATGCACATTTTTGTTCCTCTAGTTTTCTAACTTCAATGTCAATAAAACAAAAGTATGAAATTATATTTAAGACTGAAATTTAATAAACTATTTGCTCCAAAATTCTATCTTATATAAAAAAAAAGTCTATTCATTTTAATTGTATTTTACAATTTTATGTAAAACAATAAGAAAATGCCCACTTCAATATCATTTAGTCCTTTACTTATAAAACCTCAATGTTCAAACAATGTGTGTGTGTATTTATGCAAAGAATAGCAGCACTAAATGTATAACACCAAGAACCATTTACATACTAACCAACTTTTTGGCCAGTTGTTCAATTAATTTTAACATTTCTCCAGAGCATTCAAACTGTTTTAGGTGTTGAATTTAACATTGCCAAGGTAAATAAAGGCATTTCTATTGTAGAGCCACCTGACTCGTATGTTTTTGACCAAAAAAAGTACTGATTCCAGCACCTTACAATGTATTTAAATAGCACTAGAGAAAATTTGTAATTATTAGACAACAGGACTAACAAATTGGTTAACACATAAATGGTAACTTATATAATGTACATAATTTGAGTTAGACAGCTGAATGTTTGCAGTTTAAATAATAAATGTCTGAAAAGCAACCAAGGACTAAAAAAACAAAGTCAAGACCAAAGAACACATCACTAACACATAATATGTAATGATATATATTCTTCTCAAACAAACAGCCCTTACTCACAATATAATAGTCACTTAATTGTAACAAATATATATATACAAAATCCTGTTAACAAACACCAAGCACTTGTTATATATGAAAAAATTTACATGCCATGATATTTATGGGTCTTTCTATATTATCTTCAAAATTTATCATCTAAACAATAAATAAATGTATCAATTACTCATCCATATAAATGATTAAGATATAGTTTTTTATCCTTTGTAATGAGATGGTTTTTGAATAAATGCAAAGGAATGGAGCGGTTTTCTTTAGAATTTCTTATATTTTTAATATGGAAAACTGAATTGCAAAAGAAAATATAATTAAAAATCTGTTATCCTGATTTTCAAAAAAATCGTCCTGAGAAAATTTATAAACGAATTACTTAAAAACATGTTTATGTATGATTCTATTTATAAATTTCATTGAAAAAAAGACGAACTTAATCACCATTTGACTTGAACAGGAAGTCATATATGGATCTTATAAATCTGAACAGATATAAAGCATTAGCATACATTCAAATTGATTCATGAGCTGAAAAAAGCAGACATAAAAATCTTGAGGGATGAATAGATACAACAGTGACCGTTATGGCATACGGGTAAAAGAAAATTTTATTTTGAATATTCAAATTTCCCTACATCTGTTAACAACTAAGAAGCATTCTTGTTTGATAGAATTTGAATTCACTAAATTAATTAACTCTTTTAACACAACCATAACAAAATGTCTATTTCTTATCTAACTAACATACAGTGCAATTAAAAGATCTTCTTCAAGACTCCCAACTCTTCTTATAATAAGCTATAAAAGTATGCTTAAGGAACAAATGGCCTAATTTCAAACAAGGTTAGAAAAAAAATAATTTCATTGGAAATAAAAGTTGGGTAGAAAAATATATGTTTATTAACATCAGTAACAATCTGAAAATCTCTGTGTTGGTCATAATTCATGTAATTCTTGGTAAGCGCTGGCCACATGGACATCTTGAGAATAGTGAGACAATGGAGCACGTTTGAGTTTCTGAAAGAAAAAAAAATATAAGTTATACACTGAATATAGCGTAGATACTAAATCGACAATAGTATGTTATGAAATAATATCAGTCAAATAAATGAAAGTGTAATATATATTATCTTACCTCCTATAGATTTATAGAGATATGATTGGTTAAAGGACTACACGTGGAGACTATGTATATTTGATATCGGGTGTCCTAAAAAATATAGGGTTAGTTACCATACATGGTTAGTTACCATATGGGGTTAGTAAGGAGTTACTTCCCTTTCGAAACAAAAAAGATGTCTTTATAAAAACAACAGTTTATAAAAACAAGTGTTGAGGGAAAATCTGAAAGGATTCAACAGACGGAAAATTGATGATGGAAGGTTAAAATAAGTTCATAAAACATAAATAAAGCTAATAAGTTGTTATTGTTGGCATAACGGAGTTACTTCCCTTTCAAAACAAATTTAATCTACACATAAGTATTTAACCTACCTGGACACATAAGTATTTAACCTACCTGGACACATAAGTATTTATCCTACATCGACACATAAGTATTTAACCTACCTCGACACATAAGTATTTAACCTACCTGGACACATAAGTATTTAACCTACATCGACACATAAGTATTTAACCTACCACGACACATAAGTATTTAACCTACCTCGACACATAAGTATTTAACCTACATCGACACATAAGTATCTAACCTACCTCGACACATAAGTATTTAACCTACATCGACACATAAGTATCTAACCTACCTCGACACATAAGTATATAACCTACCTCGACACATAAGTATATAACCTACCTCAACACATAAGTTTTTGACCTACATCGACACATAAGTATCTAACCTACCTCGACACATATTTAAAGTATATAACCTACCTCGACACATAAGTATTTACACAGCTATTCTTGATTACTTCCTTCACTAACGTTTCTACTTCTAGTTTTACTTTCAGCATCTGCAGCTGCTTCACGTGGTTTACCAGTACCAAATATACTTGTGTTACGTTCAGCTTCACTCTTCTGTAGTACTGGAGCCGCTACTGTTCTTGGCTTCAGTTTTAGTTTAGGCCTTGCTGCTGCAGATTCTGAATAAATAATCAAACTATGATTTATATATCAAATATTTGCAAACTAAATACAGTGGCGGATCCAGAACTTTTCATAAACTGACCTAAGGGGAGCCCACTCCAGTCATGCTTCATAGATTCCCTAAAAAATCAACAAAATTTTTCCCACAGAAGGGAGGGGGAGGGGGGGCCAGGGCCCCCCTGGATCCGCCTATGAAATATGATTCTTAAAAATTTGGTTATGTTTGATTAAGGCATTTTTCATCATATATTTTTAGCTTCTTGGTGACACAGATTTATTTAGTTCTGATTCACATGAATGCTATAAAGCATTGAACAAAACTGATTATCACAAATAAAATTGAGAATGGAAACAGGGATTCTTACTTTCCTTTTTAAATAGATGTCTCTTTTATAATTCATTTATTTACATAATTTAGTCAGGAGCTTGTAATTGGCCATGGCTGGTTGGCCTTTGTTGCTGTTTGTCATATATTTTTATTTTTTATTTTTGTAGTTTTTTCTCGTGTTGTTCTGTTGCATTACTGCTAGAGCATCAATTATCATTACTACCCAGCCACATTCTGTTTATGTGCCTGTCCCACATGAGGAGCCTGTTGTTCAGTGGTTTTCTTTTGTCACTGTATATATAATTTTTTTGTACATAGATCAGGTTGTTTTCTTGCTTGAATTGTCATTTCAGGTTTTTTTTCATACTTTATTGTTATGCGTTTACTTTTCTGCATTGGCTAGAGGTATAGGGGGAGGGTTGAGATCTCATAAACATGTTTGACCCTGCCGCATTTTTGTGCCTGTCCCAAGTCAGGAGCCTCTGGCCTTTGTTAGTCCTGTATTTTTTTTAATTTTAGTTTCTTGTGTATAATTTGGAGTTTAGCATGGCGTTCATTATCACTGAACTAGTATATATATTTGTTTGGGGGCCAGCTGAAGGACGCCTCCGGGTGCGAGAATTTCTCGCTGCATTGAAGACCTGTTGGTGACCTTCTGCTGTTGTCTTCTCTATGGTCGGGTTGTTGTCTCTTTGACACATTCCCAATTTCCATTCTCAATTTTATTTGCTATGGGGTAAGGATTTTTCTCTTTGTTGAAGACTGTAGAGTGAATTATAGTTGTTACTGGTTGTTACCTTCTACATCATTTGAACTTAAGTGGTAAGTTGTAACATTGGCAATCCTTCCACAGATTTCTCTACTCTATACTCATGTCAAACATGTCGTATACATTATGTTGCCATAAATTACCTGGAGATGGTTCACGAAATTCCTCTTCCCGCATAGGTGGACGGTCTTGTCTTGATCTGCCACCACCTCCGAAAGATCCACCACCACCACCACCACGATCATACCCTCCTCCTCCTCCTCCTCTACTGCCACCATCAAATCCTCCTCTGTCTCTGTAACCCCCTCCTCGACCTCCTCGCCGATCACCAAATTGTCCATCATCATTTCCCCTGTCATTCCATCCACCTCCTCCATCCATGCCCCCTCGTCCACCTCTTCCTCCTCCTCTATTACCTCCACGGAAACCTCCTGAAATACAGCTGACAGTTAAACAACAATTTGAAAATGCTTAAAAAAAATGATATTATAAAGTATAATTATTTTTCCACTGTCATCATATTTAAAAACGTTTGTTTTTAATTTTTAATTTGAGTTTAAAACCAAGTAATAAAAAAATAAGATTCTCTTCTTGCATAATCTAAAATAATTTCAAATTTGTTCTCTTTGTTCTGTATCTGACTCATTGCTTACAATTATCTTTTATATGATTTACTTGCTCAAGGATTCTTATCCATTAAACATTTACCTTGACCTCCACGACCTCTGCCCCTATCTTTCCCTCGATCTCTACTTTCTGCAATATCAACTCTCAGATTTCTGTCTTCAAATAACTGAAGCATTAAAATTGTAATATAAAATGTTGTGAATGCAATGTTAAAGACTACATAATAAATAAATAGGCAATCTTTACTTTACTATGCACATTTGTGAATCAATGTGTTCGGTCACTTGTAGATTATTTTTCTATGTTTGAATTTTTCGATAAGGGCTATTCCTTTAAAACATACACGGTACCCAGGGAAGGCACTTTAAAAATAGGGTAACCACCTATAGAGGCAAATCAAAATTTCACATACATTTCCACTATGCAAAAACATAGATGACACCCATCCATAGTTGAGATTTGGAAGTGCCTTCCTTGGGTCTCATGTATGTTTTTATGGAACAGCCTGAAGTTATTTTATAAATATGTGTCTGTAGGATATTAAGAAGCAACATTTTGATTTTTATACTGCATGACAGATATTTGAAATTCAAGTGAAGGATTCTGGCCATTAATTGGCTACAGTCTTTTCAGTCATGGTAAAGCTCAGTGTCTGTGTTTCTGCAGTACAGGCTTTGCTCATTGTGGAAGGCTGTTAATTGCTCTGTCATTTGGTATCTTGTGAAGAGTTGTCTCATTGGAAATAACCCCACATCTTCTTTTTTTATAATTAGTAGAAAATTACTCAAATGCTATTTTCTGCCCTTTGGTCTTCATTCCAACAAATAAGTATAATTGTTTACTTACTGCACCATGATAGGTGAGAGCTTCTTTCAATGAATCTAAATCTTCAAATTCTACATAAGCAAAGCCTGAAAATAAACATACAAATACTCTCAATTCATAAATGTTTGCGCCCACTTGCTATTTCTATTGTTGAACTTTGTTGGACAAAAAAGCCAGATAACTTATTGCAAATTCAGAAAACACAGCATATAAATAATGCTACAAATTTTAAATGAAAGTTTTCACTTCAGCAAAACCTATCCTCTTGAATTGTTATTTTTAATCAAAGTGATGGATATCACTCATGGAAAGATTAGAACAGTAGTTTGAATTATTTCATATTATGCCTTTAAGGTATGGTAGGGGAAAATGAACATTTACAAAACACTATTGCTGAAAATTGTATTTATAGCAGGTCTTTAGAAGGAAACTTGCTTTTCCAATATGAGGATAAATGAGCTCAAATGAAATAATATAGGTCTCTAAATTTGCGCATATTTTTTAAACTGCAGTTCATAACTAATCGAAATTATTTTACCAGTTCTGAACATGTTTAAAAAAAAAAAAAAAAAAAAAAAAAATTCTTCTAGTAAATGTTACCAAATATCCTTGTAAGACATAAATTTAGACCAACAGCTAAAAGCTTCAAAGTGCCAACAAAAATAATTTTAAAATGTTGTTTTGGGGCATTTTGTAAGTTGAAACAGAGGGTTATATGGCATTTTGTAAGTTGAAACAGAGGGTTATATGGCATTTTGTAAGTTGAAACAGAGGGTTATATGGCATTGAAAATTAAAAGTTTTAGAGTGACTTTTGATCAATTTTAATGTTTTTTTCAACACAGGGCATTTTCAATTTATTTTTCAAGTAAAACTAATTAAAAAACTAATTTTGTTGAAATGTGGATTCTTTCTTGATTGCAAAAATATACATTTACTTCAAATTAAAATTCAAATGACTAAAAAAGACATAAATTTAGACCAACAGCTAAAAGCTTCAAAGTGCCAACAAAAATAATTTTAAAATGTTGTTTTGGGGCATTTTGTAAGTTGAAACAGAGGGTTATATGGCATTGAAAATTAAAAGTTTTAGAGTGACTTTTGATCAATTTTAATGTTTTTTTCAACACAGGGCATTTTCAATTTATTTTTCAAGTAAAACTAATTAAAAAACTAATTTTGTTGAAATGTGGATTCTTTCTTGATTGCAAAAATATACATTTACTTCAAATTAAAATTCAAATGACTAAAAAAGACATAATGATTGATGGGAAATTAAGAAATAATTCATGGGGGCTTGAATATATCGTGATTTTACCACGGGTTGGCCCTTTATGACAAATATTTTACCCTGAGCGATAGCGAGGGGTAAAATATCGGCATAAAGGGACAACCCGTGGTAAAATCTAGATATATTCAAGCCCCCATGAATTATTTCGATTCTGATATGACAAAGACGGCATTTTTTTTGGATCGAAGCACTCTAGGTGGATGCAAATATTTGCTGTTCCCATAAATTTACGCACTTTTAGATTGGCGTAAAAGAACGGAGCAAGCTGAATTTGACTAGTGACAAGCCTAAACTATTGTAAATAACGTATTTAGATAGATTCGGATGAATTTTAATGATAATTTACTTATATGTTTTATTTGTATAAAAAAGTGGCGTATACGACAATTGAGAATCGTTTGTTTACGTTTCAATGTTGTGATGATTTTCGGTTTCACAAGCGTGTATTTTCCCGTAAAATGCTTATATTCTGACGTCATCGTATTATGACGTCGGGTATCTCATTCATAAACAAACATATAACGTGGGAGTGCGATCGGAACAGCATAATCAATATATTCATATTTTACCACGGGTGTGTACTCAAAGCGTTTGAAGGACGTCATGTTAGAATAAACTAATAAACAATGGTTGTTATTATTAAAAGTTTATAACTTTAAAAACTGTTTTAAGCCAATTCCTGATAAAAAAGTGAACTAATCTAAATTGTTGATTATTTACAGACGATTATTGGAAATTTATCAAGTTAATTATAGGCCATACTTGAATACCTTTTATATATTCATATTTATATTCATATTTCATTTTTTTAAGATATTTTTAATCCATTTATCATTTATCTTCAGATATAATTTACAGAATTACTTTAGGTAATGTAGATCAAAAGTAATTGGCAATAAATAAATCTATCATCATTATAAATATCAAACAAATAATACACACATTTGTGTAATCAATTATGAGGTCAAATACTTGTGTATTTAGAACTAGATGCATATCAAAGTGGTCTGTATAATTATGTAAGACTGAGGTTGATAGGTAATGTGGTCAATTTGATTGGCAGTTTAGAAGGTGGGGCATTGTAATTAAAGGTCCACCTTGTCTCTGATTGTTTAGTGATAATGGCAGTTGTCAATCATACTGATTGAATCAATACCCACTTACCTAATCAAAATGTTTTTAAAAAGCCTGCACATCAACACACCTTAATGACATACATTCTTGAATGAACTGCTCCAATAATATACCCAGTTTTTTTCAGTTTATTTGTGTATTATGTGCACACACATGAGAACTATAGGGAACTATATTTTAGTGTGAATACATTTAGTGACAGTAGCTAACCTGTCCTGTTGTTAGGGAGGGTGGTGCCTAAGTAAAGATTTAGAACAAGTTCTAATCTTTCCAAAAAATTGTAAAAATTCTTTACTTATAGTTACTGTTAACAGATTCAAGTCTTTATGCATTAACCAATCATTTTATTGGCTTTTACAGACACAGATGCAGTATTAGATGTATTGGGATAGGGAACCTTTCAATAAAGCCCAATTATATTCCAATGAATTTCTCATAGATGAGTGGCCTCAACACTGCTTTTGAGCAACCATTCATGTATGTGAAAATTTATGTTTTCCATCCACGGTTGCATTTACATGCACGTTTTACCATGTTTAAATCTCAAAACACAAATAGCTTATTTTAACATTCATGTTTTCACAACCAGTCACCAGTATTTGTTGCTAAGGATATTAAGAAATCTATTTTCTGTATATATTTTGTAGTTTGAACATCAACTCTGTCTTCAAATCTGGATCTGGTAATTTCCATGTTGAGAGAATTGCTCAATTGAAAAGAATATATATCATACCTTTAAATTTATCTGTATCTCTGTCTCTTACAAGCCGTACACTTCTAACCTGTAAAATAATATAATATTGAATATTACCATATTTCATATGATATTTACTGTTTTTTTCAATTCATTGTTATGATTTCAATGGACAATTTTCCTGAAAATGTTCACCTAAATAAAAATAATTATAAATACGATGATATCAGATTTTAATGAAGTTACGAATTTATTTAGCTGAAAAATCAGAATCTAAAAGCAAGATTACTAGATCTGCTTCAGCAAGACTGATGTTGAATAACATGAAAACTTGAGTTTATCTAGATGTGCCAAATAAAACGGTCTATACAAGCATAATAAATGCTAATTGTCTGAAACCTTTTAAAAATGTTAACAAATGATTATTTCTTTAACATGAATTTACAGACTTTTCATCATGTTCATTTCAGGCATGTATCAGGATCTAATTCAATTTATACTTACTCGTAAATCTTTAAATATTAATTCTAAATCTCCCTGCACTAATCCATTGGGTAGATTACCAACATATGCTGTGAAAGGGGGTTCAGTGGGTAGAGGCTTCTGTCCACCACCGCCACCCCCACCACCTCTACCCCCTCCGCCACCACCTCGATATCCTCTGTTTTGACCACCTCCTCCACTATTGTAGTTGTCGTAATTATCACTTCTGAAAAAGAAAAGATACAATTTGAGTGTTAAATAATTGGGACAGCATGTTTTTATTAATTGGTGTTGAAAAATATATTCATTTTTTTAACACCTTTAACGTTCAGTGGCAAATATTTGGGACACATTTAGGACAGATACAAATGAACTATCAAAGCGTGAGGGCGCTACAAAAGTCACTGCCCCAAGGTAAATGTTTTAATGATTTTTACTAGTTTTATCTACATAAAATACAAATGTATGAGTAACAATATACATGTATACCCTGGTTCTAACAAGTTAACATATTCAATGTTAAAAATGTGTTAAAAAAAATGATCACTCCACACCGTATATATATATATATATATATAGTCTATAGACATGATAGAGGCAGGGTTTTGTCATGGTAAAAGCTACTCCATTATTAAATTTTCATCCATGGAGGTCCCAGAGAACTTGTAATATAAATAAACTAATTCAGAGCTTAAATAAATTTTACCAATATAACACATAGATCAATGTTAATCATGTTAATGATTTATACAAGGAGATGGCAGATCAAGCAGGTCAGTATTGTATTTTACTTACAATAGAAATCTGGCAAACACATAGTCGGATCCAGGGGGAGGCCCCCCTTATCATTGGCTTATGAAAAGTTCTGGATCCGCCACTGACACATATACATTTTTTTCAGGTTTAAATATTTACATTATTCTGTTAATTTTGTTTTATTTTTAATGTTTAATATATATACCTTGCACATTCTATTTTTTATTAAAAAAAATTATTTTACTTTTTCAACAAGAGGTTTTAATTAAATATTGATCTAATCATTTACATCTAACAGGCATGACAGGCCTCGACAATAACGCTTGTCCGATTGTCTGGTACCAGAGGTAAAAAAGGTCGGACAAGTAAAAGCTATACCAAGCTTGTCCAATGGGACAAGTAGAATCATTCTGCAGAAAATAAATTTTAATCCAACTTTGATGAACAAAGTATAATTTTTTTTTAAAAAAACAAGAAAAGAAGATTTGTTTGACATCTTTCCTTTTTAAACTGAAACTAATTGAAACTTTTTATATCTCAAGACCCCTCAGACTTGCAATCGATAATTTAAAACTGGTTCTTTGTCAAGTACTTTTAACAGGTAAAAAGCACACTTTTGTCGGAAACCAGTCTTACCCTCAACCATGCGCTTTTTAGATAAGGTAACTTTACAAGACAGTTCGTCACCAGCTCGGAAATGATTCGGCTCCAAGTTTAATAGACAGTTGGGCACCGTAGGAGACATATTTCATAGACATGATTAATAGACAGTTTGGCAAAGCAGTAGACATTTCTGGACCAAGACAAATCAGAACCTTTTTTCCTACCTTATTTTGTTGCTTTATAATAATTAATACCAATGTCCATACCCTATTTTTTAAATAAGAATGAGGAAATTATTTACAATAAAAATCATCAAATCATGTTTGATCTTTATGTAGAAAAAACAATACTTGCAATGCAGTGACCTTTAGTTGTTAATTTCTGTGTCATTTGGTCTTTTGTCTCATTGAGTGACAATCATACCTCATATTCTTTTTATTGATTGCATTTGAATAAACTTTTTTCCACTTAAAAAAAAATAGGATAAAAATCCAATGAGTGTACATTTAGAGGCCAATCAGATGGTGCCTCATGTGCAAAGTATGATGAGACTTTAGCATTGATAAAAACTAGAACCTAAGTCCTGTGACACAACTAAATTCAGTTGTTCATGGCTCATATCTTTTAAAAGAATTTCAAAGGATATAAATCAAATTCTGTTCATTTTTTTTAATTCATTTTGTTCCTTGAGTCAACTTGAAATGCAAAAAAGGTTATTATTAAGATTTTTTTTGGACAAGTTACAATTTCATTCGGACAAGTAAGTTTTGGTATGAACTTGTCCTACTGGACAAGTTGAAAAAAAAGTTATTGTAGAGGCCTGCATGACAGGCTGGTAAAAAAATTGTCCTGTAAGCTAGCATAAAAAAACAAAAATTTACAAATCATAACTACTTGTACATTAATCATGTTAATGATATTGTATGTTTACCTAAAATAAAATGTCACAGACTGACTGCGATATAACATTGATTGTAATGAAACCACAATCCCAACCCCAATAGATAGAAGATGCTGCAATACCAAATTTGGTCTGCCAACTTTTCAAAATGCCCATGGGGGTTTGCAAGAGGGCTCTTATAATCATAAAAGACGTTCGAGGGGGCCTTAATTTGAAGGTCGTCTTAAAATGTATTTAAATGTTGTGTTTAGGCTTCATCATACTTTTAAAATCCTATACTAGCCTGTAGCCCAGTGTAGGCTATAGTCATTATTAAATTAACTGTTTTGTTTAAAATTTGGGACATAACTGCTCTATGAAAATTTCCACTTGGGAGCTTTCATGGGGGGAATCCCCAGCAAATAGTGACAGTTAGCAGGTTTTATAGTTATGAATTAATCATGATAATTAATTGGAAGATAAAGAACATGACAAATAGAAAAAGAATGCACTGCCAAGTCAGTTAGCACTGTCAATTTAAAAACATGTGTTTGATCTACGTGACACCATACTGAATAGATGGAGGACACGAAAATTTTAAAGTATAAAAAAATCTAAAACATCGGATTTTTTTATTGTATGTTTGCACGTGTGGTGATTTTGGTAGTAGTTTTAGTCAGCATGGCGGCTGTTTTTCGCTTAAATGGGTTATAATTGGGTCTAGCATGACAAAAGACAAGTTACTGAACGCTTTTACATTGAATTTCACGTAAATTGAGTGATAAACAACTGCAATCGGACCTGAATCTATCTCCAGATTGAAAATTATTGTCTTCACCGTAATCGGCCATATTGGTTTAGAAAACCGGATGTTCCGGTCAATAAGTAGTGATTTGCGATGCAATCACATTATACAATATGTTCAACGTCGTCTGCTGCATCATGAACAACCCTTGTTTCTATCCATGGGAAGACCCAATATCAACGTTTATTTACTCCTAAATATACGTTGATAGTGGGTCTTAAATATACGTTGATAGTGGGTATTCCCATGGATAGAAACAAGTGCCTGACTGTGTATTTTAACCATAGGCCTACACCAATGGTGCTCTAAAAAAACCAGGACAATGTAAAACGCTGAAATATTAAGTAAAGCATTTACCTACGGAACGCTGAAATTTTTCGAATATTTAAAAGTCAAGTAAATATAAGAACCGAAACAATTGAAGAGGTGCCGGTTTGGTCAAAAGTAAAATTAAAATGACAAATTCCGGGTCCAAGAAGATATATATAATTAAGAAAATGTGGTATGAGTGCCAATGAGACAACTCTGCACTGATCCAAGTCACAATTTGTAAAAGTAAACAATTGTAGTCCAAAGGCGAAGCCTTGGCTCACACCAAACACGCAGGCTACTTTGCCCGAGAGATTTGAAAGCTAATTTTCTTTGTAAAACGACTCAAGTTATTTTAAAAAGTAAAATCACAAAAATACTGAACTCAGAGGAAAATCAATTAGGAAAGTCCATAATCACATGGCAAAATCAAAAAACAAAACGCATCAAAAACGAATGGACAAGAACTGTCATATTCCTGACTTGGTACAGGCATTTTCAAATGTAGAAAATGGTGGATTAAACCTGGTTCAACTTCTATAGCGCTAACCCTCTCACTTTAATAACAGTCTCATCAAATTCCGTTACATTTACATGATGCGTTAAATAAACAGTCACAATCAATAAAATAGTCAAAATATGGGAACATCAGTCATCATCGTATAACAATTTAACAGGACACAACAACATCTACTATCTACGAACACATGGATTGATTTGAGTGTCTGACGTCAGAAAAATTATATACGTCACATAAATTTGTCGTTCAATGTGCATACAATAGTTATCCAAAGTACCTGGATTATAAACAATTTTAAATTTTACATAGGCAATGAGCGCAGACAGGGTTAAAAAATCAAAAGTATGTAAGAATAAATCACAGAAATCAAACTAGTCCAAAAGTTATACATAGAATTTATGAGAATCCAAAACTTTTAAAAGGAACAATTTAACAGGACACAAAAACCTATCCACGAACACATGGATCTACTTGAGTGTCCGACGTCAGAAAAATTATATACGTCACATAAATTTGTCGTTCAATGTGCATACAATAGTTATCCAAAGTACCTGGATTATAAACAATTTTAAATTTTACATAGGCAATGAGCGCAGACAGGGTTAAAAAATCAAAAGTATGTAAGAATAAATTACAGAAATCAAACTAGTCCAAAAGTTATACATAGAATTTATGAGAATCCAAAACTTTTAAAAGGAA